>NC_088206.1:16848547-17192797 GCF_037126465.1 Ornithodoros turicata | reverse complement strand
CGTGAGGCCGACAACGGCAAGCCCTATCACCACCACCACCACCATCCACCACCATATATTACTTGTCTTGCGAGCTTCCGCAAACTCGAATGTCCTGCTTGAGTCAGAATGAAGGGTGTGGTGCCCCAGCTTAATTCGATTACACACACATCCAACACTGAACTGAGGAATTGCTTTGAGCATTAACTCACGACAAAGATAACGCCTGTGTTTGTAACTGCTTTTGGTTTGGGACATTGAGTATGTAAATTGAAAGTCAAACTTGTGCAGTGGGTAATTTGCCATGCAGGTTCACATTGATGCAAATAGCCGTCTCACTGCACAGGTTTGTCTTTCAGTGGACGTACTGGATGTCTCAAACCGAAAGCAGTTAGAAACGCAGGCGTTATCTTTGTCGTGAGTTAATGCTCAAAGCAATTCCTCACTTCAGTGTTGGATATGTATGTAATCGAATTAAACTGGGGAACCTCACCCTTCATTCCGACTCAGAGGCAAGCAGGACACTTGACTTTGCGGAAGCTCGCGAGACAAGTAATATATGGTATCTGTTTTCTCTATAAGGAAGGAAACTCCAGTTCATGCTGCGTGCTCAGAGGTGGACGTCCTGAAAGCGCTGGCAAATTAAGGCATAGACTCACTTAACTGCGTGACGTCATAGCGATGCGTTGGCGCTGCTGTCCTGTTTGATGGCCAAAAATCGCGCGATCATCGAGTCAGTGGGTGTTTTGAGTCCTTATTAAAAAGCAATGCCGCGAAGTGGTGTAGCTATTGAATGTGCCACGCTGTACAGAAAGACCAAATACGCCCTAGACACCCTGCGGTTTTTCTTATTCTTTCTTCCGTCGGAACACTTTTTTGTCGTTCATTGGACCACCTATAGACTGTTTTCTTTTGAAAATAAACAGAAGATAAGTCCAAAGGAAGTTAATAGATTTCTTTTGGTGTAACCTCTTTAGACATTCAGGAAAAGGAAAGGCCAAATTCCGTCTACAGCCAGTGTTTGGACAATTGGTGTAATTGTCTATAGGAAATCAAAGCCAAAGGAGCCAAATAATGTCCAAAAGATGTCAATAGACAGGGAAATTTCATTTTCATAAGGGTTTATACTGATGCTACGTGAATACGAACGTCACAGTTATTTATTTATTTATTTATTTATTTATACATACTGCGAGCGCAAGGCCCAAATAGGAGGGGCCAAGCCAATTTGAACCAACAAGACAACAAAAGTGGTGCAGTGAAAGAGCATTGGGAATAACTTTCTCAAAAATTTAACTATACAGCCACTTTGCCATACAATAGTCAACAAAAGATACATTCAAGCTCACTGACAAAACTTCCCGAATGGAAAACTTGAGATGGAAGCGAGTTCCATTCATCTATGGTTCTAGGAAAAAAAACTTGTTTTGTAGGCACAGGTCCTCGCAAAAACTGGAGTAAGCAATCAGTCGTGCTGGCGATGACGAGTACGCCTAGTTGAGAGGGGCTTCACGTAATCTGGCAACTTCAATTTTGTTTTTCCTGATAAACAATTAGCAAGAAACGATAACCGAGCTATTTTTCTTCGCGCCTGCAAAGTATAGGCATATTATACTGCTGCATCAGACAAGATGGTGAATCAGATCTTATTTATATAATCATTATTCTATACATCATATTTCTTGTTTTTATTTATAATCAATATTCTATATATCATAGTTAATCATTATTCTATACAAGGATCGAACAGACAAGCATTTTCGAAACATTTATAGCAGTGCATTGCGACTTACTATATCTGCTGGTAACTTGCATCGTAAAAGAAAATAACGCAGTATATCATTTGTGCGTGTGCATCACACAAAAGAGCACGCCCTCACATGTTTCAAAAGGTTAATGTACCCAGGAAACTTCGTTCGAAACATGTATAATAGCGCATTCAAAATGGCTGCAATACTGCGCTGAAAGTTTTCAATTTCGCATTGTACAACGTCTGTGGCATGTTCAAAACTCGTTCCCTGCACAATTCGCCAGAATATCCGAACGCATAGTGAAACGAAGATTTATTAACGAAACTGGGGTTGCTTTCATTGGTGGTAAAGTACTTTTTTTTTTCGCAGGGCAAGCAGTCCGTCGTGCAGTGCGAAAATGCCTGCACGAAAAAAACAGGCGTTATTATACAGCTTCCATCACCTTCAAAACTGGAGTTTTTCTTTGCTGTCCGGGTATTTTTAGAATACACGACGATATAAGAGAGAAACCGAAACCCTCAAAGCGTGCAGTGAGGAAAAAATGACCTCCAGTTATCCATTCGCATCGCTTCCTCGAACCTCGGAATAAAACGAAGATACACAGCACGGCGCAGCGACGCTGGAGGAAAGCTGGGAATGCGACTTTACGTGTGTGAAACTGTTCCGAGATCTCGAAAGAAAGAAAGAAAGAAAAATGATAGTCGGAAGTTGAACTTGGTTTCGCCTCTGGCATTGACGAAGAGGGCCGGCCGACTGGGTTGCATAGCAGACAGACAAGAATAGTTCTCCTCGCATGATGTATGTGTGTGTGTGTGTATGAGAGAGAGAGAGGGCGACATCTCTCTATTGTCGCTCGCGTTGATTGATCCGGCGATTAATCCTAATCACGGGATCATCGCGAAACGAAGGGAAGTTTCTCTGTGGCACCTTCTTCATCGCCCGGATGCTTATGGTTTGTTAGGGTACACAATAGTTGGCGGCTACGTGCAAGGAAGCCAGCGTTCCAGATGGCAAAGCAGGGTTACGAAGATCGTGTGCCATGTTTCTGCAAGAGAGTGAGAGAGAGAGAAAAATGCTAGAAAACAAAATGGAAAGAACAGAAAGCGAAGCAAAAGGCATTTCCACAAGATCCATCACTATATACACGTCAACAATCACATTTTGTTGCCTCGGAACACTGCACCGTACGAACAGAAAAGGAAGAAAATCTGCTGCAGGTAACCCATGGAAATATATTATAGACGGAGGCCGAAGAAGAGGAATATGCCGGTAACCGTGTATTCACACGAGCGACATTCCCCCAGAAGCGGAAGATGCGAAAAGCGTCATAGCTTGCTGTCACGTGAGCGCGAGCACTAAACGTCGTGTCTTCACGTACACTGCTAACCGTGGGGAATATCCTGCTACACAGTCACAAGATATTCCGTAGCAGACGACAGGAAAGACGCTGACAGTGTCGTCTGCTAAGTGTCGTCTGCTAAACGCGCAGTACGCCACTCCCGATATTCCGCACCGTATGAATGCTCAACATAACACGGAACGGAACTTCGGCAATGTGAGCAGTGTTTTCGCTTTTTCTTCCACTAGAATATTCCGTGAGTATGTCGCGCGTGTGAATACGGTGTGTGGTAACGGGAGTAGATTTACACGTAAGGTGTGTCAGCCTATAGCGTGGCGACATGTTGCACGTGCCGCGGAGCACGTGCAACGTGCTCTTACGATGGTTTCGACCACTTGGGGTTCTTTTGACGTGTGCCGGAAATCTCCGACACACGGTGCTGGAAGCACTGGCTGCGTTCGTTTATTCAACTACAGTTCAACTCGCCAGACGGAGTCGTGACGTGTGAGAGTCTTCGTACGTCGTCGACTCCAGCGACCCGCATCGAAAGGAGTGTCTCTGGAACGGCTCTGTGGGAGTCGGCTCTCCAGCACGTTTCTGTTGGACCCTCCAATTTTAGAACGGGTAGTCACTGCCACAGGGACAACGCCATGAGAGCCGCGCCGCGGAATTTTCGCCCACCAAGAGTCGACTCTCGAGCTGCTCGAGTTCAATAAACGAAGGAATAAGAATTGAAGAAAGAAGAATTGAAAGAAGGCAGTGTTTCAAAAAAGCCAAGTAATGGCAGGATTTGAACACACAGGCACGTGTTGACTGCCGATCAAGTACGCTTACCGTTACACAACGCGCAATCAAGGAGTATCGAACTATATACAGGGTGTCTCATCTAATGTGACAAAAAAAAATCGTTTTAAAATATCTACTTGTTTGAAGACTATGGGATCAGCGTTATTCATCTCAGGGGAGATCTTGCCGTGACTTCTAAGCACTTTTATCAAATTTAGTTTGCGAGAAATGGAGTTTTCCCAATTGATCTCCGAAATTTGCCAAGTCAACCTCACCGTTTATTTCTTTGTTATTTATTTATTTATTTATTTATTATTATTTTTTTTTTACAGAAAGGGAAATGCACGTCGGATTTACCCCATTGCATTGTAGAATACATTCCGTACTGCTATGGAAATAGCCGGAAAAAAAGGTCGGACCGAGTTCAGTTTATGTCCGTCAAATTAATGCAATATGCGGCTGAAGTAAAAAGGTCACACGTCCCTTCCTGTTTCATTCTCACTCTTTCAGATAACTTTGCGTTGAAATCATGCTGCCGTTATCAGCACAAGCTTAGAAAAGGGAAAGTGAAAGGGCACGTCTGGTGGGAAATAATTCCTTATATACAGAGTGTCTTTCTTTAATACAGCTTTTTTCATTAAAAAACTATAAGGGCTATAGACATCATGTTTTCACTTCTATCATCTCTGGGCCGGCGGACGTTCTTGGCCATATGTTGCTCAACCGTCGAATGACTAATTACCTAAAAATCGTTAATTGACTTTTTAATTATAAAAGTTACGAAGTTGTCCCAGTGAGAACATCTGTTCCCTTGGGTCACCGGATATCGTAGCCGTTTTCAGAACAAAAATCTGTTCGATAGATCGTCCGCAAAAAATTCGTGAAGGACCACCTTTTTTTTTCTCTTTCTTTTGATCATTGCGCATCTTCGGAGACGCGTCCCAAGCAGCACAATGTACTGAAAGTGCAATAGGGGTGGACGGTATGTGTCTTATCAATGCTCTTTAGTTTCACGAGTCTGTTCAAGGACTTCCACATACCCGGCCACCCCTTTTGCACTCGACTTTCAGTACATTTTGCTGCTTGGGGTCTTTCCTTCACCCCCAATGTGAGAGGGAAAAAGAGCACACTATCGCGTCTTGCGTCCTGGAAAAAGATTAAAAGAAAACTGAAAGTGCAACCCAAGATAAGGGCAGTTCCGATAGCGTCACCCGATACATTTGTTTTTGTTGCATGAGGCGGCACTGTGCTCCTGCACCCTCTCACATTGGGGGTGAAGGAAAGACGCGTCTCCGAAGATGCGCAATGTACGAAATAAAGAAAAAAGGGTGTTCCTTTACGATTTTTTTGTGGACGATCTATCGAACGGATTTTTGTTCTGAAAACGGCTACGATATCAGGTGACCGAAGGGAACAGATGTTCTCATTGGGACAACTTCGTAGCTTTTATAATTAAAAAGTGAAATAACGATTTAGTCATTCGACGGTTGAGCAGCAGAGGGCCAAGAGCGTCCGCCGGCCCAGATATGATAGAGGTGAAAACAGGATGTCTATAGCCCTTATAGTTTTTTTAATGAAAAATCTGTATAAAAAAAAAGACAGTGTATATTATATGTCATGCAACAATGGTCTATGTTCCCGACTCGCTTACTGCTCATGTGGCTCATGATGACTACGAAGCCGATTTATTTTCTTTCAGGCCCAGTGTTATGCGCACGCAATGTAGTTTTGCCGCCGTACTTGACCAACAACGCGCAGTTGGTGGCTACTTCGACACAATGTTGCCCGTAATTTTCAATTTTAAGTTTCTAAAAAAAATCTATAAGGGCGATTGAGACGAAAATTGTGACGTAACAGTATAGTGACGGCTCAGGCTACTGAGTAGATAAATTTTCTGAGATTGCAGCTCTATTGCTTTATAGTACAGCTCGCATTAGAGTTAACTTGAACACCATTCCGACCTGCGGACCCTGGTGGTGCTTAATAGAACTAAGGGTGGTGGGTGTTTTAGTCATGTATCTACAGTTGACCATCGTTATAAAGGCGTCCTTTATTTCTTTTTTTTCTTTGACGCGAGCTTTGAACATTGCCGCGCGAGAACTTTGACGCGAGCCGTACCTTCAACACCACGAAGAATACCAATCAGCGGGAAACCCAGGTAGTAGCACCGAAAACATTGGACCGCGGAAGTGCGAAAGCAGTGGCAGTGATTTTCGACAAGGTGGACGACACGAGTGAGAGCGATGAAAGCGAAGCGGGCATCTTTCTTTCGCGCCGTGTACGACAGGGACAGCTATTGTGCTGAAGGAATGCTTTCAATGGACGCCCTTCTTCCTCGTAGCTCGACTTGTATATAGCGGTTCTTCCACCCCCATTCCATCGTTGCTGCTTGGAATTAACGAGCATCATCTTCCCACGGAGCGACCCGCTTTTCTTCTGCTCTCGAATGCGCTAGCTCCTAAAAAAACAAAAAGTACAAAAAAAAAAAAAAAAAAAACGGAGAGCAAGAAAAGCAAACTCGTTTCCAGTAGATCACCTCCCACGATCAAGTGTGACGTGTGTGACCAACGCCACCACCACCTTGAAACAATGCTAAGAGTCCACCAATCACGACCCATCAGCCGCACGGGAAGCCACCGGTAGCCAGGGAAAGCCTGTGTTTGAAGTCGTTTGCGGCGATTGGCTGACATCCTGACTTTTATGTCTACGTGCGAAGGGGTGAGAGGAGGCATTCTAGAGTCCCTTCTCCCTCCTTTGTTACGCAGTCGCATGTCGTCTGTTTCAACCCAGTCGCCACGGACGGTTTCAAAGTTTCAAACACAGATAGCCCGTGGCTGGTCATGCGGCCGTTGGCGGTTAATTTCCGTGAGTACGGCCACTGAAAGCATGGTTGTGACTGGAGGAGCTATTTGTGATTCCGGAAAGTTGGGAAATAAGTGTATCGCGTTTGCGTAAACGGGGAGAGCACATACTTAACAGACGATCGTTGTGTTCGTTTATGGACGACCTTCTGTTTACGAACATGTGACGTCACGAGAAGACCGGTTCGAGGTTATATTTTGCTGTAGTGGGCATCGGTGACGTACGACCTGCGCCCCTATACGTCATTGATTACGATTCGCCGCCGCGCAGAGCATGCTGGTGGGCAGCTCTCAACCTTATCAACCGACGCGTTTTTCGCGTTTCTTGCCCACCACAGCAAAATATAACCTCGAACCGGTCTTCTCGTTACGTCACACGTTTGTAAACAGAGGGTGGTCCGGAGTCGTGACGTGTGAGAGTCATCGTACATCATCGGCTCCAACGACCCGCGTCGAGAAGAGAGTCTCTGGGAGTCGACTCTCGAGCACCTCTAGCGTTGAATCCTCGAATTTTGGAGCGGGAGTCACTGCCACGGGTAGAGTGTACTCTTCTAGTACACTCTACCACGGGGATGACGTTCTGACGTCACGAGACTCTCGGGTTGCTCGAGTCCAATAAACGAACACAGCCGATATTGTTGATGTCCTTCTGATTTCTGTTCGTTTGCGCGATTCTAAACACGGTGGCACTCTCGGACCATAATCTATTCTAAGTGGGCATTGCATTCCTGTGCGCGTGGGTTGATGGAAGAATGCTGTTGGCTTCCAATGACTGTTCTACGATTCGTTGCTGAACTTGCTCCAAATTTGGTGCGCATCCCTTTTTGCCGTTCATTCCAACGTTCTGCTTCACTCGGAAATGCTTCCCAGGGGAAATCCAAAAGTTAGCCATATATCCTGACTGTCTGCCCATAAATTGCGAATCACTAAAAAAAAATGTGTTGTGGGTTACCGCGAGCAATGGGATACAGTATCACCTGTGGCGATGTAACGCCCCAATAATCATCATCATCCTCATCGTCATCATCAAGATCACGATCATCGAAATAAAGTTGGTTGTTGTTGTCTTCTAGACCGTTCGTGTCGCCTAGCACTAATCCGTATCTTCGGCATCAGTGAAGCTTTCTCGTCCATTTTCTCAGTTTTTATTTTATTTTTAAAGAACCTAAAAGCACAAAAACAACTACTATTACCGCAAAGACCATCAGTGGCTGCGAACAGCCATCTTGACAAACGAACTATATTCAACAAGATCATCTTAAAAAAAAAAACAAAAAAAAAACACACACACACACACACACACGAAGAAACGCAAGTTTGTCAAGATCTTCTTCTATCCCGGCCCGTACTCTCGCTGCGAGAGAAAACCGATCCTCGACACCATTCCCCCCATATACTTTCCACAGCACATTTTCCCCTGCCAGTACGACAGCTGCTCAACGTCCAGCCCTGACGTTACATAAAGATGACACATAATCGCTGATATGCTCAGTGCAGTATCACACCATCTGCCTCGTATAGGATATCGCATACACGACATCTCCTGTATCACGGCTATACCTCTTGACGAACTCCAGGGATACGCAGCAACGGGAATGATGTTGTCTGTATGCCGAGTCATTTCCACGAACATATAGAATACAAATGTGCTTAAAAAGCAGTGTCCTACATAACGGTTCGCTGCGTTTATCCTCGATATAATTAGAAGAAAATAACTGTGTGCCAATGCCAATGCACGCATTTATCTTTTTTTGTTAATCCTGTATTAGCGCCGCGAAGCAACTGGGTCGATGACCGGTGTACAGGCACGGGCAGATGGAGAGAGGACAGCAGAAAAGTGTGGAAGACAGAGCGGGTTAGCAATTAGTATGCGTCCTGTACTCCCCGCTTCGGCACCCGTATGGAAAGTGTGCCGGAAATTCAGGAAAAAACGAGAAGGCACGAGACAGCATAGCGAATCCTCTACCTTCCAGCCTTTTTTCGCGAACTTGGACCCGCTATACAACAATGCTATCGTTATTGTATCTAATCGGCCGCGCCACTGCTTCATCCACATCTTTCAGATGAGACAGTATATACAAAGTATCTAGAAGTTGGCCTACGCCAGCCAAAGAAATGCTAAACAGCGCTGGCATCACTACGGTGGCACGACCCACGCAAGGCGTCAGTAAAAGCATGTCCTTCGAACCTTGGAACAATTTTTTTCTTGAAGGAAACGATACAACAATCTCTTGTGTGTGCGTGTATATATATATATATATATATATATGTGTGTGTGTGTGTGTGTGTGTGTGTGTGTGTGTGAGAGAGAGAGAGAGAGAGCGCCACGCGAAACAACTGTGGCTATGAGCGGCGTACAGATGTGGACAGGTGGAGAGAGGACAGCAGGGAGTGGAGGACAGGGGGGTTAGTATGCGTCCTGGGCCGACTTCAGGGGGAACTGTGCCGGCATTCGTCTGGAAAGCCTTTAGAAAACCCAGGGAAAACCTCAGACAGCACAGCCGGTGGTAGGATTCGAACCTCCACCTCCCAGTCGGTACCACAATCTTCTTTGACGAATATAACAATACAAATGATGTCAAGACGTGTTAATATGGAAGCAATCGCTTTACCATATGGCCAACTACTCTGTATAGGTTCGCCGCCATAGCCTTGAAGGAGCACGTGACCGAAAATTTACTGCCAACGATGACCCCACGAAGCCACCGCATTTGAATGGCGCAATGTCCAAAAACACATTCAATTTATTATTATTATTATTATTATTATTATTATCATCATCATCATCATTATCATCATCATCATCATCATTATTATTATTAGTTTATCAAATGCGTATTCGAAATGCTCAGCAAATCAGAAAGCCGAATATATACAAACTTAATTGGACAGCGTATGTCCGACTGAATTGCCGGATGCTTGCGTGAACCTACGCTGGGGTGCCGTTGCATGCGAGGTCGCGTTGAACGGTCCGTTGCGCCGCGCGCCCTCTGCCAACTCTCCGGTATCATCGCGAGCATCAACACAGAGAGAGCGCCAGCGATGATAGCGAGGGACGCCCTGGTCAACGCCACCGACACCTGTTTTATATGGCTATAATTGGAAGGACGTGTCCACACTGAACCCCTCATCGCTGGTGAACTGAGGGCGTTGCCACTGGCAGAGACAGACAAGTCGGAGGGTGTAGGGTAGAAGGTATGACGTGGAGAGGAGGAGGACTTCGTGAACGGGTGCAGCGGTTGGGTGTATGTACGGGGGGAGGGAAAGGACAGGTGCTTGTGCGCGGTCAGCATAGGGGATGCTTGGTACTCACACGGGTACAAAGGGACCCTAACTTTATCCAGCACATCCGCTGAGCACTTGACCCACAGCCAAGACCTAGCAGAAAGAGAGAGAAACAGAAACGTGTTGTCGCATGATTCCTTACGGTGCATAAACAACATTACAAATTATAGAGCCGCACGCGAAGTGTATTACCGCATAATGCATTGTTGTACAAACATACCACATTGTTTGGACATAAGGTTATTCCTCTCAGGCTACAGGTGCAA
The DNA here is from genome assembly GCF_037126465.1 of Ornithodoros turicata. NCBI lineage: Eukaryota > Metazoa > Arthropoda > Arachnida > Ixodida > Argasidae > Ornithodoros > Ornithodoros turicata. The sequence goes on along the minus strand of NC_088206.1, from coordinate 17,182,530 downwards.
CCGGGCATCTTTCGAGTACTGCGTAAATAATGCTAGGTTTAACGTATAGGTACAACATTAGCCTACCTCCCCTTCAATGTTGCAGGCTGTGTGCTGCTCCTAATGTGCATACTCCACATGCGTACGTGCACACGCGAACATTTTGCCAGAACTATACGAACGGGCTCACGCCATGTTTATAGCGTTTCTTAAGGGAAACTCTCGTTTGTATTCGCTGTGGTACAAAGCTATATCGTCTGAACATGAAGCAGTGCTATTGAAATTGGCGGTTGAATTCATTTCTACTACTCCATGAGCAGCTGTACTGCCAGAATGAATACATTGTGCAGCCCTGACCGTTTCAGGTTCTTATGTGCTATTCCTCGACAACATCTTTCACACGTCACCTCATTCGTGGCATTGTTTGCATCGAAGAACGTAAACAATGGCAGGAAGCAATACTTCTGGAACCCATGTGGTAGAAAGGTGCAATTGAACATGCGACATTGATTAGCTGCTTGGTTGGTAGATATCAGACCATCACTTGAACGTCAATGGCCCAGTGCCAAGGGCGTGCTGAAGACTGGGCAGTGGTGGGTTTGAATCCTACCAGCGGCAGTGCTGTCTGAGGTTTCCCTGGGTTTTCCGACTGACTTTCCAGACGAATGTAGGCACAGTACCCCCAGAAGTCGTCCCAGGACGCACACTAACCCCCTTTCCTGTCTCTCACTCCTTCCTGCTGTCCTCTCTCCGCCTGTCCACGTCTGTACGCCGCTCATAGCCACAGTTGCTCCGCGGTGCTAACACGGAATCAAACAAGCAATTCACATATGTCTCCAACTGTGTCTTCCCATATCGCTCCTCTATTTGCGATGGGGAAGTTTCATAAAAATAATTTCTAGTTTAAAGAAGTAGGACGTCATATAGGGTGCGCGATCCGCAATGCGTCTGGCAACATTGCTCCCCGAGATTGATTTCCGCCTCCTCCTCACCACAGCTGCTGAAGGACTTGCATGCAACGTTGAATGTAGAACGAAGACGCTCGCGCTGATGCTATAGGAGAGAGACGCCAACTCTGGATGACGTCACCAGCTCTTGGAGAATCTGAAACCACGGAGTTTTGCAACTTCTTTCGAAAATAAAAAAAAAGGGGGAGTTATATCTCGTCAAGTTCGACCGTGTCTTCCCACTTCGCCTATTCCCATTTCGCCTAACGCTTCTTAGCGGATTATGTCGTAATCCCTTAGCAGGTGCGCCAACTTCCAACGCAAGAGGGTCCCATTTGGCCTAATCTATGCAGGAGACAGTTCCACTTCGCCTACTGACCCCTGTCACGTGATGACAGTAGGCGGTCCCCTAGCGTGCTGCCAAAAGTTACTTTCGCATCTTCACATAACTTTACAACCTCGTTGGTTTTATTCAAGCGTAGCATTGCGTTAAATGCATTTTTTTGTACTTCTTGAAAGTAAATGCGAGAAATTTGTGATTCTTTGTCCGGAAGTCAAAGTTCATTACGCACTTCTACCCTTTGCCTTTGCTAGTTCTATTCAAGCGTGCTGCTCTAAGTCACTTTACCTGTTATATTTCGTATCTGTGTGCTAAGCCAATGAGGTCTGTCACAGGTCACGTGCACAGGGAACGCGTCACGACCATCTGGTTGGTCACAGCGTACCCTTCGCCATGCCTCCGTGTTCCCTCCGCTCTTTTCACGAGTGAAGTTTTCTTTCGGTCTTTTTCTTTTTTTTAAGTGAGCAAAAATAAAAAAAATGTCTTTTTCCTTGTCCAGTCTGTATGGAAACTTATCATTTTTTTACGGTAACCATTCATCCACCGACCCATTCATGAGTCAACGAAGACGTTTTACTCGATAATAAACGATTCATGTTATTATTAGTGGTATCGCACATACCTTCGTTTGCAGATGTAAATGGTCCTTGTTTCGGACGACGCAAGGTTGTCGTCGGACGAGTGCATTCATTTCTTGCAGACGTCACTATCGGGGCGGGACATGTAAGCAACGCCCACATGTCGACAGTCCCGTTTCGCCTCATGAGATTGCACAGCGGTCCCATTTCGCCTAACGACAGTCAGCCCTCCCGTCTTTTTAATCCGATAGTCCGGATTAGGCGAACTGGGAATAGGCGAAATGGAATGTAACCAGTCCGACACACGCAAAAATTTTTTTCCCACGGTACTTCGGCGTGCAGTAGAATGCGATTATGATGCAATGAAACACATTTGTCAAAGTGTTACCACCCCTTTAATGTGACTCAACCTCTGGAATTGTAGCTGGACACCGCAGGAGCGCCGTTGAGCGACTGGAGGAAAGCAAGGCAAACTACGTCAAGTCTGAACGAGTTTTGGATTCTCGGCAAGAGCTGAAGCACAGTGCCCACCTACAGGTGTCCGGCACTGGACCACAGCTGGACCTGCTTTACACCAAGGCGCCTTCTGTAAAGCATCATCAATATACTGGACAGCCTGACAACGAAGTCAACAGGTATTTTTCAGTAATACGCTAATGCACACACAATGAACAGGTAATTTCTTGATTGTTCGAAGTTGGAAAGACGGTGGACGTGAGCCGTAGCGCGATGACTGTGCATGGATCGTCTGCATGAGAGTCAACGTCAGTCACACATACACACCAGTGACGAAGTTGGAAAGAGGGTAATTCGTGTGGAAGCGCGATCATTTTGGTTATTCAGCTTGGCAGTGAGAATCGGTCGCGCTGGGAACGTACACCGCTGATCAAGTTGGAAATAAACAGGTTGAAGCGCGGTCATTGTCGTTCTTCAGCGTGTCAATGAGGGTCGGTCGCGCTGGGAACAGACGCCGCGGACGAAGTTGGAAAGACGGTAATTCGTGTCGAAGCACGATCATTGTGGTTCTTCAGCTGAGAATTGGTCGTGCTGGGAACGTACACCGCTGACCAAGTTGGAAACAGGTTGAAGCGCGTTCATTGTCGTTCTTGGGCGTGGCAATGAGGGTCGGTCGCGCTGGTAACAGACGCCGCGGACGAAGTTGGAAAGACAGTAATTCGTGTCGAATCGCGATCATTGTGGTTCTTCCGGCATGGAAATCAGAATCGCTCGCGCTGGTAACGTACACCGCTCACCAAGATGGAAACAGGTTGAAGCGCTGTCACTGTCGTTCTTTGGCGTGGCAATGAGGGTCGGTCGCGCTGGAACAGACACCGCGGACGAAGTTGGAAAGACGGTAATTCGTGTCGAAGCGCGATCATTGTGGTTCTTCAGCTGAGAATTGGTCGTGCTGGGAACGTACACCGCTGATCAAGTTGGAAACAGGTTGAAGCGCGGTCATTGTCGTTCTTTGGCGTGGCAATGAGGGTCGGTCGCGCTGGAACAGACACCGCGGACGAAGTTGGAAAGACGGTAATTCGTGTCGAAGCGCGATCATTGTGGTTCTTCAGCTGAGAATTGGTCGTGCTGGGAACGTACACCGCTGACCAAGTTGGAAACAGGTTGAAGCGCGGTCATTGTCGTTCTTTGGCGTGGCAATGAGGGTCGGTCGCGCTGGAACAGACACCGCGGACGAAGTTGGAAAGACGGTAATTCGTGTCGAAGCGCGATCATTGTGGTTCTTCAGCTGAGAATTGGTCGTGCTGGGAACGTACACCGCTGACCAAGTTGGAAACAGGTTGAAGCGCGGTCATTGTCGTTCTTTGGCGTGGCAATGAGGGTCGGTCGCGCTGGAACAGACACCGCGGACGAAGTTGGAAAGACGGTAATTCGTGTCGAAGCGCGATCATTGTGGTTCTTCAGCTGAGAATTGGTCGTGCTGGGAACGTACACCGCTGACCAAGTTGGAAACAGGTTGAAGCGCGGTCATTGTCGTTCTTTGGCGTGGCAATGAGGGTCGGTCGCGCTGGAACAGACACCGCGGACGAAGTTGGAAAGACGGTAATTCGTGTCGAAGCGCGATCATTGTGGTTCTTCAGCTGAGAATTGGTCGTGCTGGGAACGTACACCGCTGACCAAGTTGGAAACAGGTTGAAGCGCGGTCATTGTCGTTCTTTGGCGTGGCAATGAGGGTCGGTCGCGCTGGAACAGACACCGCGGACGAAGTTGGAAAGACGGTAATTCGTGTCGAAGCGCGATCATTGTGGTTCTTCAGCTGAGAATTGGTCGTGCTGGGAACGTACACCGCTGACCAAGTTGGAAACAGGTTGAAGCGCGGTCATTGTCGTTCTTTGGCGTGGCAATGAGGGTCGGTCGCGCTGGAACAGACACCGCGGACGAAGTTGGAAAGACGGTAATTCGTGTCGAAGCGCGATCATTGTGGTTCTTCAGCTGAGAATTGGTCGTGCTGGGAACGTACACCGCTGATCAAGTTGGAAACAGGTTGAAGCGCGGTCATTGTCGTTCTTTGGCGTGGCAATCAGGGTCGGTCGCGCTGGAACAGACACCGCGGACGAAGTTGGAAAGACGGTAATTCGTGTCGAAGCGCGATCATTGTGGTTCTTCAGCTGAGAATTGGTCGTGCTGGGAACGTACACCGCTGACCAAGTTGGAAACAGGTTGAAGCGCGTTCATTGTCGTTCTTGGGCGTGGCAATGAGGGTCGGTCGCGCTGGTAACAGACGCCGCGGACGAAGTTGGAAAGACGGTAATTCGTGTCGAAGCGCGATCATTGTGGTTCTTCAGCTGAGAATTGGTCGTGCTGGGAACGTACACCGCTGACCAAGTTGGAAACAGGTTGAAGCGCGGTCATTGTCGTTCTTTGGCGTGGCAATGAGGGTCGGTCGCGCTGGAACAGACACCGCGGACGAAGTTGGAACGACGGTAATTCGTGTCGAAGCGCGATCATTGTGGTTCTTCAGCTGAGAATTGGTCGTGCTGGGAACGTACACCGCTGATCAAGTTGGAAACAGGTTGAAGCGCGGTCATTGTCGTTCTTTGGCGTGGCAATCAGGGTCGGTCGCGCTGGAACAGACACCGCGGACGAAGTTGGAAAGACGGTAATTCGTGTCGAAGCGCGATCATTGTGGTTCTTCAGCTGAGAATTGGTCGTGCTGGGAACGTACACCGCTGACCAAGTTGGAAACAGGTTGAAGCGCGTTCATTGTCGTTCTTGGGCGTGGCAATGAGGGTCGGTCGCGCTGGTAACAGACGCCGCGGACGAAGTTGGAAAGACGGTAATTCGTGTCGAAGCGCGATCATTGTGGTTCTTCAGCTGAGAATTGGTCGTGCTGGGAACGTACACCGCTGATCAAGTTGGAAACAGGTTGAAGCGCGGTCATTGTCGTTCTTTGGCGTGGCAATCAGGGTCGGTCGCGCTGGAACAGACACCGCGGACGAAGTTGGAAAGACGGTAATTCGTGTCGAAGCGCGATCATTGTGGTTCTTCAGCTGAGAATTGGTCGTGCTGGGAACGTACACCGCTGACCAAGTTGGAAACAGGTTGAAGCGCGTTCATTGTCGTTCTTGGGCGTGGCAATGAGGGTCGGTCGCGCTGGTAACAGACGCCGCGGACGAAGTTGGAAAGACGGTAATTCGTGTCGAAGCGCGATCATTGTGGTTCTTCCGGCATGGAAATCAGAATCGCTCGCGCTGGTAACGTACACCGCTCACCAAGATGGAAACAGGTTGAAGCGCTGTCATTGTCGTTCTTCAGCGTGTCAATGAGGGTCGGTCGCGCTGGTAACACAAACCGCGGACGAAGTTGGAAAGACGGCAAATCGTGTCGAAACGCGATCATTGTGGTTCTTCCAGCATGGAAATGAGAATTGGCCGTGCTGGGAATGTACACTGCTGATCAAGTTGGAAACAGGTTGGAGCACGGTCATTGTCGTTCTTCAGCGTGTCAATGAGGGTCGGTCGCGCTGGGAACAGACGCCGCGGACGAAGTTGGAAAGACGGTAATTCGTGTCGAAGCGCGATCATTGTGGTTCTTCAGCATGGAAATGAGAATTGGCCGTGCTGGGAATGTACACTGCTGATCAAGTTGGAAACAGGTTGGAGCACGGTCATTGTCGTTCTTCAGCGTGTCAATGAGGGTCGGTCGCGCTGGTAACAGACACTGCGGACGAAGTTGGAAAGACGGCAATTCGTGTCGAAGCGCGATCATTGTAGTTCTACAGCATGGAAATGAGAATTGGCCGTGCTGGGAATGTACACTGCTGATCAAGTTGGAAACAGGTTGGAGCACGGTCATTGTCGTTCTTCAGCGTGTCAATGAGGGTCGGTCGCGCTGGGAACAGACGCCGCGGACGAAGTTGGAAAGACGGCAATTCGTGTCGAAGCGCGATCATTGTAGTTCTACAGCATGGAAATGAGAATTGGCCGTGCTGGGAATGTACACTGCTGATCAAGTTGGAAACAGGCTGGAGCACGGTCATTGTCGTTCTTCAGCGTGTCAATGAGGGTCGGTCGCGCTGGGAACAGACGCCGCGGACGAAGTTGGAAAGACGGCAATTCGTGTCGAAGCGCGATCATTGTAGTTCTACAGCATGGAAATGAGAATTGGCCGTGCTGGGAATGTACACTGCTGATCAAGTTGGAAACAGGCTGGAGCACGGTCATTGTCGTTCTTCAGCGTGTCAATGAGGGTCGGTCGCGCTGGGAACAGACGCCGCGGACGAAGTTGGAAAGACGGCAATTCGTGTCGAAGCGCGATCATTGTAGTTCTACAGCATGGAAATGAGAATTGGCCGTGCTGGGAATGTACACTGCTGATCAAGTTGGAAACAGGCTGGAGCACGGTCATTGTCGTTCTTCAGCGTGTCAATGAGGGTCGGTCGCGCTGGGAACAGACGCCGCGGACGAAGTTGGAAAGACGGCAATTCGTGTCGAAGCGCGATCATTGTAGTTCTACAGCATGGAAATGAGAATTGGCCGTGCTGGGAATGTACACTGCTGATCAAGTTGGAAACAGGCTGGAGCACGGTCATTGTCGTTCTTCAGCGTGTCAATGAGGGTCGGTCGCGCTGGGAACAGACGCCGCGGACGAAGTTGGAAAGACGGCAATTCGTGTCGAAGCGCGATCATTGTAGTTCTACAGCATGGAAATGAGAATTGGCCGTGCTGGGAATGTACACTGCTGATCAAGTTGGAAACAGGCTGGAGCACGGTCATTGTCGTTCTTCAGCGTGTCAATGAGGGTCGGTCGCGCTGGGAACAGACACCGCGGACGAAGTTGGAAAGGCGGCAATTCGTGTCGAAGCGCGATCATTGTGGTTCTTCAGCATGGTAATGAGGGACGGTTGCACTGGAAACAGACAGCGCTGTGACGAAATTGAAAAGAGGGTAAATGTGTGCTGAAGCATGATGAATGTACAGGCTCCCTGTCGAAAAAAACCATACAGCCATCTGTATGAGCAATCATATGAGGCTCGTATATGTGTTTATTGTATGAGCAATCATATGAGCTATATGAGCATGTATGAGCTATATGAGCATGTATGAGCTATATGAGCAAGTATGAGCTATATGAGCATGTATGAACTATATGAGCACTCTCTCAAACAGCGTATGAGCTATATGAGCACTCTCATACAGCGTATTCATGTACATGAATGCACAACCGTCTGAACAAACGTGCAACATGGCGTGATTAGGCTAAAATGAAAACACGTGATTACAAAATACCGGTTTATTCAGGTACTGGCGCGCCGTAGGTCCCTCAGAAAGCTTGCCAAATGCTTTTGATGAGCTTTTTTCGTTTCTGTACAGGCACCTTTGATGTCGATAGTTTACCGTTTTCTGCATATTTGACGAAGGTATCTGTTGAAAAGAACGAACAAAATTAGAACTGCGCTAAATTTCTGCGCCTACAAGTATTCCAGTTCCCACAACTTATACAGCCGTATGGGTTTATGCTGAAATGAACATGACTGGGACCTGTTTCTCATCCCAACGCGTAGGTCACACCTTCAAAGCATTAAGTTGTATTTAGTCAGTCGGAATAACGCACGAGGTCATTTTGCCGATTAAAATTTAACGTAACCTTCCTCTAATGCTGGTGATGTCCAATGAACGCGGTTCTGAAACATCTGAGTATGTTTGCGTTGTGGTTGCAAAACTGAGTGCATGTACTTGTTCGCGCAGCAACGGGTTACTGACACAGAGTGTTCGTGGCTTGCTTCACTTTGGGGCATCCAAATACACATTTTTTTTGCATGCTAACGTGCGATTTCGGTATGCCCTGGTGCACGACTTTATTTTAAACACTCTATACACACATGCAAAGGCTATCAGCGAACCGGCTTTCCACAACAAGTAAAAAAAAAGCACGAATATGGTAGTTGCAGACAGCTAACCCGACAGACATAAAGGGCGATAACGGAAAAACGGGACTGCAACGTACCTGTAATGCGCACACACCTGCCACGGCTTCTGTAGTTTGATTCTAAGGTACACACACAAAACATCTTCAGTGATCGCTGAAACGGTACAAAGACACTGTCACAGCATGGAGACGGCGACGAAAATATGAGTCCCACGCAGAGCGGAGCGAAATACGTCCAGACGGCTCCGAGAAGCAGGGTAGAATAAGCAAGTAAGCGTCCAAGCACTGAGATGGCACTCGCAACGGCTTGGATGAGAATCCAGGAGCCAAAGAGAATGTAGGACACGATCGGAACGGGAAATATGCACCTAAAATTTGAACAGAATCGGACGAAAGGAAATGGAGCTGCGACCGTTACGGCCCGCCGACTGTGACGAGTGTCTCTTGAAAGGCCATCACCAGACGCTGTGGCGCCAGCACTTCTAGGTGAATAATTGGTTAACTAAACGGTCAACCTTTCTCATACTGCTCATACTGCTCATATCTTTCTCATACTACTCGAAATGCAGCTCATACTGCGCATAACGTTCCTCATACTGCGCATAACGTTGCTCATACTGCGCATAACGTTGCTCATACTGCGCATAACGTTGCTCATACTGCTCATTGCTTTTCTCGTATTGCTTATATCTGCGCACATAGCGCGTCGTTGGCCTTGCCGTGCGGTTCATACCATTGCTCATACTGCCCATAGCGCTGCTCATACTGCTCATTGCCTTTCACATATTGCTCATTGCCTTTCACATATTGCTCATTTCTTTACACATAGAAAGTTATATGAGTTTTTTCAACAGGGCTAGCAGTGCATCTGTTCGGCAACAGGGACGAAGTGAGAAGCACCGTGAAGCACAATGCGGGGCATTAGGGTGCGAAGCGAGAGGGCTCAAAATGTGTTGGTGCAACATCCTCAACTCAACATGTCCCTTGCATTGTTGCGATGCATTGTTGGAATACACGATTATGCGGGTAAAAAGATGATGAAGATGATGATTGATGACAGATGCACGAACTCCACGCTTAATATTGCTGAGTCACTGGTAGTTCTTGATAAATATTGATTGATAACAACTATAAAAAAGTAGAGTGTGACTTTCTGATACCCTTTGTTCAGGTCTCCATCTGTGTATGAGTTTGTGGACATGCAGCTTTCACCACCAGTGCGGACTGGCCTTCAGAGGGTTCCTTCTGTGAAGCTACGGCCAAAGTCACCACCTCCTCCAATGCGAACGAGAGCAAAGTCTCAGTCGGAAGCCACAAGCTCTGCAGCAGCATGTCGAAGGAGGTTTTCTCTTTTCAGACAAAGCAGTGGCAGGTAAATTATCACAAAACAATTCATGAAGAAAATATTCAGTACTTTAATTTGTTCACACAAAAAAGTAATAATAATAAAGAATAAACTAGTGTGTTTAGTCATCATCATCATCATTTATTTTAATGCTCTGCAGAGAGCTGTTATGTTATGTTATGTGCATAATGTGCACCTTTCTCCACTTCCGTGTTTTCCGTGTTTTTGATAACACAAACTTGAAACCAACTGTTAATGCTGCATCTAACATTACATCGGAACCATTGGGGCTATTGTTGTCATTTTGAACTGGTAGATTCAAAATTAACCTTAGGAAGACATTAACATTGCAGTCAAACACATACAAGAAGCACGAAAAGGAAAGAGAAGAGGAATTCTTATTGGAAACGCCATTGAGTATTTTCCTGATTCGCTCATACAGAAACATGTCAACAGCACCGATTCTTGTCATTTGCCAGCATTGTCACTGTCCTCGAGGGATGAAATGTCCTGCGTTAGTGTGCTTTTCTACACTTTGACCTCTGTTTGGTCAATAGTCACTCACTGAAAAACTGGGGCTTACAAACAGTAGTGATGGCTCCCGAGAAGCACAAGCAATGTCCCATTTCTATTGGGCACAAAAAGTCTTGACTTTCTAAAATAACATGTTCTGGAAGATTATCTTTTCTCTTTCCTTTTTTTCTGGAGTGATAATCCAGTTTAATGAAACTGTATGCATCTCCGCACAAGATTCACACTTGATTGGACAATAGATGGTGGGGACTGAGGCATCAGGATAAGCAAGGCATGACTGTACGCCACCTGTTTCATCTGATAACCATGTGTCATCCGATAATCCAATGTCTGTGAAACAGCATCAGTGTGAAGCTAGAATATGTCAAGGCAAAAGAAAGAACCGCTCTTAAAGAAACACTGCATGTTTGCTGTTTTGTGATCACAGTCCCCAGTACTTCATTGCTTTTAACGGCTTGATACGTAGCAGAATGATCTGCACTTGTGCCACTGTACTGAATTTGTACTGTAATTTTCATACGATCTACATGTGGTTCATTGGTCAATATATTTAGGGAGTGACTTTTTCGGGTTAAACCCGATTCCGCCCGGTTATTCCCCCCCGAAATGACCTCCGACCAGTTCGGGTTAAACCCGATTTCTCCCCGAATTCCAGTCACTATGAAATCCTCAAGTGACATTTCCACTGAAGACGAACAAGGGTCACCATGTGTAACACATGTAAGAATGGGTCACTTATGTTCCCAGAAATACACCCATGTGTGTCAGAACTCGGGGATTAGCACTGGTAGGCCACCCTAAAAAAAATAAAAATAAACAATAGATAAATAAAAAATGATAAAATAAGGTTAAGAAAGGACTTATAAGACAAGAGGAGAAACAAATACACCAGATAACAACACAGGCGCAATTATTGCCCGATTTCTCTCCGAATCACAGATTTAAAAAATAGCGCCCGATTTTTCCTCCCGAATCTGACAAAGGCACTTAAATATATTGTGGCTTTCTGTCATCATCATGATTCACTTTAGCTGTGTTTGTTATGTCATATACATTACATGTGCCTACTTTCTTACTTAGGCTGCTGATGACACATAGGTATTTATCCAGTGGCTTGCGTAAAATTTTGAAGCGTAGCATACTTTCCAATTTTTACAGGTCTGCCGATGAAATGATGGACCTTGAGCTCCAACTGAAGCGGCTCATTGCAGCTGGAGGCTCTCGCGAGAACCTCACCTGCCTTCTACCTCCTCCATTTCCAACCGGCCCAGCGATCATCATGGAACCATCATCCTCTTCTGCTTCTTCTCCGAGCGAAAAGGGCCGACCCCAGCCGAGGGTGAGGCGAGGAAATTCTGACCCGCTTCAGAAAGCAAACAACTGGTCTGCACTGACCCCTCCCCCTGTGCACAAGAGCATGCCCAATCTCTCCCCATCTCGCTGTCGGAAGGTGTCACTGTCGGAAGACGATCCACGATCCGACAGCGAGGTGTCCTCTTCGTCGTCGAGTGAAGGGGAGCGGTTCTTCAAGCCACGGTCGCGCACGACGTCGGACTATGTGAGCAGGAGCTCATCATTCAGGCATTCTCCAGTCAAGTCTCTGCGTGACTTTGGCCTGCTGCGACCTCTTAGAGGTTCCCCGTCTCCGTCGAGAGAGTGCGATGCTGAAGTTGATGGTTCGAGGAGAAGACCAGTTTTGAGGTCCAAGTCTGATGTGAGCCACGTAACGCATCGTATAAGGAGTCATCCCAACCTATTAATGATGCAGACCAATGCGGTGAGTTGGATGCTGTCGAACCAGACTTTAGTGTAGACGTTGAGGTACCAGTCGTGGGTAAGTTACTAAAAAAAAAAGAGGTAACGAAGTTAGTTAGCCTGCAAAAATAGTAACTGAGTTACAGTGACAGCTACTCTTTTTGAAACGTAACTTGTTTACATTTACCACATGAAAGTAACTTACTTACTTTATGGTTACATCTTTAAAAAGTTGAATAAATGGAACTCGGAAAATTTGTTTTACCACTCGTACTGCCCAAGCATAGGTAATATATTGTGAAAAAACAGAGGATTATTAAAAAAGGATGTATAGAATATTGGAGGAGGAGAGGATATATTGTGTTGTAATCAGTGGAAAATATTGCAATAATACCTGAGTAAATTAGTTACTGTTACATTTTACAGTTACTATAGCTAAAAGTGGTAACTAGTTACAGTTACTAGTAGCTACTTTTGTGGAAAAGTAGCTAGTTATTGTAACTAGGTAGTTGCTGTAACTAGTTGCTACAAAAAGTGACTAGTTATACTTATACGTTACCTAGTTACTAACCAAAACTGTTAAGTACTTGCAACAATCCTTGTGAAAGTTTTATGCAGCCTTTTATAATTAGTGATGCCGTGAACTTTTCGCAGACCCGAGGTTCACAGTAGAACCCGCTTTCGAATTTCAGATTCACCAGGGTTAGCAGTCTGTCATTGATATGGCTTTTGTAACTGTCAAAGTTACGTTTGAAATCAAATGTTAAGAATGCACAGCACACAGAAAAAAAAAACATATTTAAGACATTTGTTTGACATACGTCAGTACGACATACAATATATATACATATGACATACAAAAATAAGACATCGTCGATGAAAGATGAAAGTCACTGAAAACAACACCCTCAGAACATCAGTTTCTCTCTTGTTCAATAAGACATCGTCGTTGTTGTGCTACACCGCGAGAGCTTGCTACGTGGTGCCCATGATATCTATTTTCCAGGTTTTGCATCTGGCTAGTGAAAGCTCAGATAAGCAGACTTTGACTTACTCAATACAGTTACAGCATCATATTGCAGACATTAAACCAACACATGGCAACTTTTTTAGTCCTTAAACATGCGCTGCAGTGCTGTCAAACCTCTGCAAACTTTTTTTTTACTTACCCAAAAAAAAGAATTCGTGAACTTTTGCAAACTTGAACCAGGTTGCAAACCAGCAGGTTCGTGATATCAGTATTTATAATTTAATTTAATTTTGTAGGCACCAACTTTGTGCGCATGCCTACAACTACACCAGTCCTAGGAATTCAGTCTTGGAAGCATGTCAAAGCCTTTGAGAAAACCAAGGAACGATAATGGTAACGGAAACAGAAACAGTAGCATTACCGAAATTGGAGCTGGTAATGATAATGGAAACGCCTACCATGGGACTCCACTACTGGAAACGGAAACAAAAATAATTGTCCGCTACTGAATTCTGGTAATGGCTATTCCTGTTGTGCGATGAGATGAGTGACTTCATTTTCTTTTTGTATTTTGGTGGCCCCATTGCTGGCAATATGTGCCCTGAATACTACACGAGGGCGTGGAAAGTGCAATATTGGATCTCCAGAGTGCATCCGTCGCTTACTCGTCTCAGTCACCATAACTCATTACTTCAACACATGCGACCTCCACGACTCCAGACTCCACGACTAGCACGAGGACACCAGCTTACAATTTTTTTTTATTTCACCATTGCTATGACAGTATTCCCCAACAACACAAGCTGATCCCAGGAACATAACTGGGATGCAACATTGGGGATGTTTGACACATCCCAGGGATGTCCTCAACCTTGACCTAGAATATCCCTACAATGAACAAATGAGATACCCAAAATATGCTTCATGGAGGTTTCTTTTGCGATATCTGTTGGATGCGGGACAGTAATGAATGGGATGTGCCAGCTATGGCTAGCACATCCCAGAAGCAGAGATCTGTGCTTCTTTCCTTTTTTCACTTCTGGACGCTTGTCCTTCCACTAAGGAGGCGGAGCTCCCGCTCTTGCACCCGCACGGAAGTTTGTGGGACTTCACAGCACCGTGTTTCAAACAGGGATCCTTACAATGCTGTAGAAACCTCTTTTGCGGGACCAGGGATGTTGGGACCTGTTTAGGACATCCCCACAAAGTTTTGTGTTTGGGTTATTTTCTACTGAGAGCGTCCGCCTATGAATGCGGCATTGGATGGATGTGGGATTGTCTGACCATGTCCACCTTGAGTTGGTGGACTCCGAATTTGAGCGCAACACTCTACAGGATGAAAACATGTTTCTACAGATTTCTAAAAATCCTGTTAATGCGAAATTACTTGTGTAGTGTGTACGCGTGACACCGAAGCAGCATTTGGGCAAAACGGGGTGCTGGGAGAGCTGAGCGCACTGTCCTCCCGCATCTCCGTAACAGCCGTTCCATCACCAGAAACAGTAACAGAAATGAAATTGAAAGGGTGGTATCAGAAACAGATAATGGAAATAAAAGTATTGCAGTAACGGAAATGGAAACGTTAACGAAAGATGCGCCTGTTACCCTCCTCTGGGGAAAACCTGGCCTTCGAATATCTGTTGGTGCCAACCCAAAGGATCAAAATTTTGATGATGTACTGCACAGAAGGGGAGGTGGTTTTATTTTTCCTTAAGTTGATGGACACCTTCTTCGGTTCCAGAGACGAGGGAACCGCTCGGAACTGGAGCGTTTCTTCGACACCATGGGGTTGGATGCAGGAGCGTGGCGTCACGTGGTGGCCCCATCGTCGCCTTCGACTTCTCCTCGTTACTTCGGAAGCATTAGCTCAGTCGACTCGGGTGAGAGGAAGTCCAGTCCTGCGAGCGACGATGGGTCCTGTGGAGGCTTTCCTCAGGACGGCATTCGGAACAGGGACCTGGCTGAGCACGGGCCAACAGAAACATCCATCATCGAAAAGAACGCTCGGGTTATTAAGTGGCTCTTCAGCTGCAGGAAAGCCCTTGCAGAAGCAGCTTCGTGACTGAAGGTGCAGGTTTTATTTAAAGAATTTGCATTATGCAGTTTCTACACTGGACACCACACACAGTAGACATTCGTTAATTTGACGTCATTCGCTCGGTTTTGACATAAAGTTTGTGTCTTTCTGATTGTTTACGTGGTTGACACTTAATAAATTCTATGTAATTTTTATGCATTATGCCTTGTTGTAAGGTAAATTAAATTAATTTATTCGGTCAATTATTAATTAGCTCATTACAAATTAGTTAACTAAACCCAGTGAACTGAATTAAAGTAAAAATCATCAAAGCAAATTCTATGCCCAAAACATTGCACATAAATTTTTCGCTTCATTCTATTATTAAGCATTATTAAAACCCGAAGTTTTAGGGTTTAACCCGATTCCTCTCTGAATTTGCACCCCGAATTGAAGGTTGCCTCTTTAGGGTGAAACCTGATTTTTATCTGGCAAATTGCCCTCACTGAGACGTCTGTAGGAATGCACACTAACTTGTTTACCAGAAAATGTAGTTACATAACCGTTTGTACCACACCAGTACTGTTAGTTTGAGTAACTGAGCCCGATTTCTCCCCGAATATAGCATACAAGAAGGTTTTCCACCTGAATTTGCATGAATTTCGAGCACATGTTTATTTACCCGATTTTTACACCCCGAATTTAGAAAAAACATTTCCCACGAACTTCAGGCTCTAAGCATTATTACCTATAGTATGTGCACCTGTCTCATTTCACTTTTTTTTTTTCTAGGCCCAAAGGCATACACATCACTTCAACCAAGAGACAGAAAAAACTGAGCTGTGTTTCCAAGCTGCAACCATGTGCTCAAGGTCTAGGTGCTGCAGAAACAGCTTGTCAAACCCAAAGTGTACTATACCAAACATACTTTTTATAATAATTTATCGAGATTTTTTTGCGTTTTCTTCTTTCACTCACAGTTTTGAGCATCACTGTATTTGAGCATATTTCTACTCTGTTCCTATTTCGCATCGCCTGTGAAACGACCAACATTATTGTTCATCTCGTATGTCAAGTGGTGACCTCTATAGGCTCTGTAGCTTCTGCCTACATTTTTCTAAGAATGCTGCTCACTCATTACATGTATATTAGAAACTGGAGTTGTGAATTTGGGAAGCATTGCTCGGTTGTTTGCAACCATTCTTAGCAGGCTTTAACAAAAACACTAAAAAAGCAACATGCAAGCCTTTCTATCAGTCCCTTTTTCTTCAGTGTTCGGGGAAAGGGATGTGCATGTTGTCTTTTGACATGAGAAAGCCCAGTGTACCCCAAAAAGTTATAACTATTTGTGATATTGTGGAAACTGAGGATCGCCGGTATACTAAGCATCTCGCATGTTATTTTCTATGCGCCTTACAGCCTCCAAACTTGCTATCAGGAAAGGACAAAGGAGTCGCTCATTCACCTTCGTCATGTTTTTGTATGCGGTATCAAAATCATTCCCAACAGATACGAGGACTCAAAAATACAATCAGTTTTTAAAGCCATCAGTATCTGATAAATACCGAAGCGAGGATTTCAGGCCAGGGCTTTTTTTCCCCCACACTTTGTGGGGGCATTCAAAAGTTAAGTCAGCGAAAAAGAAAAAAAAAAGTGCGAGAGATAGACACAGATACATCAAGGAATGACAAAATTATTGTCAAAGGATCTTGCTTGGAGTGCATGGGCTACCTAAGAGTGACTCTTGGTCCTAGGCTACCCCATGCCATTCTACATAAACCGTGCAGAGAACACTATTCATCTTTCTGTTTTGTTAGTAGCCTACCTAACTTTACACAAATGTTAGCTCGAGCATTGACATTACTTTCAGCCTGTTGGTCAACAAATGCAACGATGCTAGTGAAGCTCAGTATGTCATATGTCCCACCCAATGGGTTTCAGCCAGTGTTGCATTGTCGCAGTGCAAAAAAAAAAAAAAACACAAAGAAGATCCAACCTTTTATTGCTATAGTGTGCTCAATATAGGCAAGAGAACATTGCTGCGGTTACTCGTGTGTAGGGGTACCCCTTTTTGTAGGATTTGAAGATATACATTTATATAAAGGTTTCTAGTCAGTACTGTTTTCCAGTTTATACCTTTTAACCGGTGCTGCTGCAATCGTGTTCCTCTCTCTGGTGTTACTCTATGTATATGATAATTATACAATGTTTCATGTAGCTCAGCTGCTTTCCAGCTTTTGCTATGTGTTCAGTGCTTGTTGTGTGCAACTTCGAATCTAGTACAGCACGAAGCACTACAAGCTGCGAAGCGCGTAGCTCAGAGTGGAAGTATAAATGAGGAGGCCAAATAGTAAGAACAAATGTATCTGGGACACAATACAGAGCAAGAAGAGCTTGCAGTAGGTTCGTTCATGAAGAAAGGGGGATGGGAGGCAAAATGTCACTCTCTCCCACGACCAGAGAATGTCACTGACATGCGTCACCAGATCACGGCGTCATCTATTGCACAGGGCCTGTCAGCCGGATGGTCTGCCTCGCTAGAAACACAGGAACAAAACTGTTCTCCTGAGCGTTGTCTACTCATCCGTGCCGATAGAATGGGACCCCTTCTTGTGGCTCACGCTGAACAGCACACACACACACGTTGTTGGAACAACTTATTTTGTTATGTGTTGCCAAGCCAAACATTTTTCACGTTTGTCAGTCTGCTTATATGAGCAAAACATGGAAGAAGCAGCTGTACACTGCAATGTGTAGTATGATTTTCCGGTAGCTTTCCATGCAAAAGTGCAACACATAAAGGCATAAGACTGGTAGCGTCTTCTGTCACCTTTTTCTCTCTCTCTCTACTAAAGTGACATTCTCTGGTCGCTTGCTCCTGTGGTACGTTTTCACCTCTTATCTTTCTTACTCCGAGGTTCCGTTACATCTCTACTACGTCCAGAACATTACATTGCGAGTCAATGCATGTGCATAGACCATGGAAAACAGTGTGTAGATGCCGAGGCTTTTGTTTTTAGAAGCAAGCCCATCTAGGTGTCAAGCAAGCAGTTGTCAACTGTTCCACATTTGGGAGCATAATGTGATAGAAGTGATACGAGAAACAAGAAAATGGCGGACACATGTGAACGCTATGCAAATTGACAGATGTTGGAGACTGCTGGTATCAAAATTACGTGTAACATTAATTATAACCAGACATTTTTTTTATTTCACCTTCTTTGTTGCCATCTGACTTACGGTGAATGCAGACGTGTCAAGGGTGCCACGTGCACAGCGATTCGAACGCATTCAGCGTCTCTATTAGTGGAGTATAATCTTGGCCGATTAGTCTCTGTTTCAGATTGTTAATGAGACAACAATGTTGAGATATGAAATCCCAATTATGAAGAAAATGCAGCTTCACCTTTTATTATGTGCTGTATATCTAAACATATGTATAACTGCGGCACTTTTTCTCATTGGGAGAACAGCTTTGTGCGGAGGTTTTGTGCAATTTTGCCTAATGAGGCATCTGCAAATCTTTGTTTCTTTCATTTTAATCCAGCAAAGTACATGTTGTGCAACATGTCGCATGTATTTTCTTGTCGTACTTTCCATGTGTCTCGCTTGTGATACTGTCAACAATGTCAACGATGTGTGAATAGATTGTATAGGTTTAGTGAGACATGGACAAATAAACCGTTTTTTTTTCACAGTATAAGGTGTCCATTTTTTTTTGCTTAATGAACTGACAAACCATTTGTAATAGTCTTGATCCTCTTCCTATTAATCGTAGGATACCACGAGGGAACGCAGTTGCACTGCGGTACAACTGTGCAGTACAATGTGTGTGCAGTACTGTGTGCGCAACACCAATATATTATTGGCCCTCAACATTTCCTAGTGCAGTGGAATTATTCATCCTGTGGTTGTACATGCAAGCGGTTTAGTGTAATGGACTCTATATTTTGTAAAAGGCATTTGGTTTCTTCGCCCTTATCCCAGTGAGTGCTGCATGCAATTGCTCCAATACGAACAAAAGACTGGCTATAGGGACATCGTAATCATGAAGTGAGCTATGGAAGTTGTCAAAAGATAATGCAGAGAAATAGGTGCTACCACACGGTTCCTCCCAAGACCTAAACCTCTAAAGTTCGGGTGTACGAATAAAAGCCATTGTCAGAGTGAATTGCCAGAGCAACGTGTTTCAATATTTTGAAAGGCTGCCGCCAAACTGAGTAAAAAAAAAAAAGGCTCAGCTGAAAAAAGCGGTCACAGGTGCTCACTGCTGTGTGAAGCAATCTTTACCGACTTTCACACACAAGAAAGGTAAGGGGCATGAATACGAAGCAGCGACCTATTGTAGAATCTCCAGCAGAAGCGCAAAGTTGAAACAGCTTATCGCTAATAAAGTTAATAAAGCTAGCGAAAAGTGGACATTAATGTTAAGATTAGTGCTTTCAAGTGAAGCCGAGAGGGGGACGCCAGTCAGTGGTATATAGCCAATCCAAGGTCGGCCGCTCCGCCAATCAGAGAAGTGTGAGGCACACCGGTAGCAGACGCGAAGTATAGACTTGTTTATTAGCTGCAATTTTCAATTTTCACCAAATTTGCTGCTGTTTAGAAGCAAGCGTCGCTTCATCACGGAAAGCTAACCTTGTGCATGCTTCAGTGTGATTACGTACGCAAATGGAGGCTTGATTCTAGGTGGTTTTCCATTCTGTTCTTCCGTGTTTGGGATAGGCCTAAGTTGAGGCCTAGATCCCAAACGACTCTGTACCAGAAAAGAAGCATCGAAATATCGAAGAATAGTGGTGTCTCTCGTGCGATCACCCCCTCTGATGGCAACTGTAAGTCAGGGGAACAATTTTTCATATCATCAGTTTTCCAAAGATGTGGTGACTGCAGAAGCGGACGGCGCCTGTTCCAAAGAACAGGCTACTGAGAACATGACGGATGCGATTGCCGAAACTGATACTCAGAACAACGAGTCTTCGCCGGTTATAGACATTGTTATCAACAACGTGGTGTGCAGTTTTAGTGTTCGATGTCACTTAAATCTTCGACAAATAGCTTTAACAGCTTCCAACGTCGAATATCGTCGTGAGAACGGGGTAAGTAGTTTTGATCCTTTGTTTCAGGTAGCACATCCTGTCCAATATCGCCTCCTCAGATTCCCAGTGCACACTGTCACAGTTGCATGCAAAACTTGATTACACAAATGTTGGTTGCATATGTGTTAACTGGATTAAGTACAGACGGACCAACCGATTGCGATTCGTTGTGCACTATTGGCCTTTGATGGTTTCTGTGCGTGTAGCGAGGAAGTGGGGGCGTGAGGTGGTCGACTTTCTAAATTTAGCCGCATTTCATAACGTTAAACGTAAGGAGGTGGTATACCCGTTTCCTCAACCGGGGGTCATGCACGAAACGTGCTTGCAGCCACTAATATACATACAAGGTGCTGTGTTAGATGCTGATATTTTACTTGAAAAAAAAAAGAAAAATTGATTGTTTGATGTCTTATTCCCTAGATGTTGACCATGAAGATAAGGGCCCCTTACACCACAGCGAGTATATGGTCTTCAGGGAAAATCACATGCACGGGAGCAACAAGGCAAGTTCAGAGCACAGTTTTCATTTATTCAGTTATTTCATTAATAATAATTAGTAACAGATGATAGTCAACAGAATGTGCACAGTTTATAAAAACATAATTCACCAAGATGGCAGTGGTTTGCCCCGTTGGTTTTCCACACAACTGATCGTGAGACAAACATTTTTCACTAAGCTTTGCAGTTTGTACGAATATGGAAGCTTCCTGTTTTTGTACTGTGTTTTTCCACTGTATAGCGCCCATGTTATGCATAGTAGGAAGCGTCATGAAGGGGGAGGACATGTTATACATCACTTTCTTTTGTTTTTGAGAAGCCGTTCCTAAGTAAGTAACGAGATATCACTGCTTGTAACCAGCCATGGTGGTCTAATTTGGCTTTCTCTTGGGAACCGTAGAATGCTGTAACAGAGGAGTCTATAGGTATCTGCTACATTCCCATGAAAGCAGTGAGGAAAAGATCCCCTGTAGTGTGCTTTATTCTCATGTTAAAGGCAGAGTGTGAGCCGTAACTCTCACAAAATACTAATAAGCCGAATAATGTTGTGTTCTATAATTCCTAAGACGAGCAGCCGTTCCGTGCATCTTTTGGAGCTGGTTATTGGCAAACAGCCATTGTGCACCGTGATGTGAAGGAAATCAGTTGTACACAATGAGTGTTGCTGACAGTTGACGTATCACTTCACAGTATGCATGTTGGAGGATAACGGCTCTAGTGCCTCACTGACATCACGCACTTGCGTGCTGTGCTTCTATTGTAGTGTAAAGTATTGTTGCGCTATAAAATTGCTCCCATTAAAAGGGGCTATAAATGGGTTAGGGTTTGTGGGTGTCGTAGGGTACTGAGTGTAGCCGCTACTTTGGGGGTGTTAGGTTAGGGGTGCTGGGAAAATCCCTGCTGTCTGTTTTACGTGAGCTTATCTTTTCCGCAATACCGTCTCAGTGTCCTCTCACTTTGTCATTAGAAATCTGCGTCTGTGCTACTGAGAATCATCTCCATGCGTAATCCAACATGACTTTACTTTAAACAGCAATTGCCGCACAGCGGTTACGAGGCTGGCCCAATTAGTGCATATGCCCACTGGAAGGGAAAAGTACTCCGAAAATTGATATTCAGATGCTCAAAGCTCATATTTCTGTGCTCCAAAGTGCATATTTTTCGATGCTACAGAGAGTTTCTCCAAATTACATTTTGGAGTAGCATAACTGAGATGGTGTTCCCTTACACCTATAATAAACCTCTTATTCAAAAGAGCCACACAGTCGAAGCCCTGTATAGTAGCAGCCGCCATTCCGTGTATGGATCTTCACACAATCCATAACAAGAAAGGGGATGATGCACATCTTCTCATGTTCAGCTTTTATGTACTCTCCACATGTGCAGACCTGTGGAGTGTGCACATGCCAGAAGTATGCACTGGCATTTGTCTTAAATTATTTTAATGTTCATTAAAGAGTCACTAAACAGCTTGCCAAACATTCTCCAAATGTCCTCCTCTTCCTTGGAACCAAGCTACATCACAACATACCTACATGTAGCAACGCTGCATTTTAGGCGCTGGAGATTGAGGACACTTCAAACCCCTAGCCCTGACAGGGCCCCGTTGAAACAAGCTGCGGCACACAGGGAGTACAGATTATGAGAACACTGCCGTGACCTCGTGGAGCAATACAGCACCAAAAACATACTGCACACATGAAATTGAACATTGCGAACCCTTGGTACGGTTTGAACATGCTATATAGAAGGTTTCGAATGGAAAAGCGTTCAGAATCCACCTCGCTTCTCGATACTGCAATAAATTAATGTATAAGCGTAATGTATATGGTTCATGGGGCGCGATGTAAAAGTGACGTGTGGCTATTGACAGCATTAGTTTATTGAGCGGACTTTACAATGGTACAAGGAGGAGACCAATCATGGCCATTCCACTCCAGGCATGCTTTGCTTCTCTTCTGGCAAAACGAATCAAAAAGTGTTTTGTTGAAAGAGTTACGGTCCTGGTCCCTGTTTCGTTTCTTGTTCAATCCTGCTTTCGAAAATGTCTACCGCAGCTATTCATGATGTAGGTCAATGTGTTGCTGGTCAGCGGCCTCCATGCAGCCCATTCATTGTAACTTGTTCCAACTGTGTCCTTGACTCGAAATTTTAAAATTGGCCTATTCTGAACATTCAATATTTTGTTCATCCCTGTATTTTGCGGATGACCCAGTTCCAAAACACTGTTCACTGTTGTGCGAGCGCTATTGCTTGTTGTACAGGTTTGACTTTGGGCGCTCTATAGAAAATGCAAACATAGCGTAGATGGGTTGCAATAGAGTCACTAAATTCTATGCAGAGAGACAAGCTGCAGTCATAGGCATGAAATTAGATTGCGCAAAAATAATTCCCCAGAGGGCACCCGTTTCAGTTGCTAATGCGTGTTCTGGTTTCTTCAACAGCGAGGAAACAGCCAAGCTGGCAGCACGCAGGTATGCCCGTATCCTGCAAAAGCTGGGCTTCCGAGTGAAGTTCCATAACTACAGGGTGGTGAATGTGTTGGGCACCTGTGTCATGCCCTTTGCGATCAAGCTGGTGCCTTTCTCGCAACACCATCGAGGTGTGGCCATGTGAGTCCTCTGTTCACTTCATTGTATGGTTCTGGTAAGCCCTTGTTACACAGGGGGGGCCATGCTACACAGGCAGACAGTTAATGTGGAAAGCTTGCTTCTTAAAAGATTTCTGCTTTGCATGTAGCTTTTTTTTCGTGCACTGGCAAAAATACGAAACTTGATGAGCGATGCTGCTCTGTCGTACTATCCTGCCAGTTGCTGTTGGCAGTGAGGCAACTGGAAGGCCTTTCTAGAAGTTTTTTAAAAATTCCATTTTTCTTCTCGGCAGCAAATGGGTGATGCATGAAGAATCCATTTTCTGTGCTTTTATAGTAACACACAACCAGATTCTGTGCTCTACGCCGGGGCTTGCAAGTTGCCTTGTTTGGAAACTTCCTTTATATTGCAGTAGTACTTCATACAGAAGCGAGCTTTGTACTTCTCAAGCTGAGAATTGTGTCACAACTCACAATACAACATGTTGCAAACAAACAAAAATAGTGATGAAAGGCGGAAGTCACTGAAAAGGTTAGCCAGCTGCAAAACCCCACATCGAACCCACATCTTCTGGATTACCAGTCCAGGGCGCTTACCAATTGAGCTAAGCTAACACGCCTCTCCAGTGACTTCCAAGGGTGCGTCATTTGAAGGGACAAACACATACACACACTCACTCAGCCCACTTTCACTCTTACATGTTTTCTCACTCGCACACACATAGGGCGACGCGAGCGGCATCTGTTGAACATGATGGGAATTGATGTTCTGAGGCTGGAACACATAGAAAGAACAAATACATACAAAGCAAATGCAAACATAGCTTTGGAAAAGGTACTTTTGGCTAGTCGTTTCACGTCCCTGCATGAGAATCTCCGAAACAGGGTGAGATTCTGCGGTGACACAGAAGCCTTCATTTAGATACAGTGAATCCTCGTTACTATGACCCCCGATAATCTAACATAAGCGCTTTACGACCATAGTCCTGGGGAACAATGCAGTGAAACCTCTGCAAATCTACCCCGTTAATATGACAATTCCGCATTATGACCAAAATTTTCGGGAACGACCATGGTCATAATAACGAGGATTCGCTGTATATGAAGAGCTAGCATTACATACTTTGTCTCTGATCTCATTTTGAAATTATGCAATTTCTACATGAATCAGATGCCACAATGTGCACTTACAGCTGTGCTTACAAAGAAACCTTTTCTATTCCATGTCCTGTTCAAAGCTATGAGCCCGAGTTGCACCCTGGTGTCACCTTCCGAATAAAAGACCTCAAAGCCACACTAAAGGTGTTCTCTACAGGGAGCATCACAGTCACAGGTGAGACGGTGCCATACGATGCCTCACATATAGACCCTGTGTTTAGGGGGATTACACTAGATTTTAAAATCAAGGGGGTGGAGGGGAAATATACAGTCGATCCTGTTCGTAACGGTATTGGTAGGGGTGCGATATCCAATCGTTATATACGTGAACTTTGTAACGAAGTAAAACGCCGCTGAACACGTATGTTTGTCGGGAGCACAAAAACATTTCATCGAGCTCTAGATCGACACAGCTTTGTGTCATATTCCATGAAAGCTTTTCCAACGTCAACATGACCGCCGATACCACGTGAGGGCCAGCAGCTCTGGAGGTCAACAACCTCACCCGTTGCTTGTCATCTAGTGTCTAGTCCATTAGAATGCACCTTGTCGACAGGTATTCTGAGGATACACGTTTGAGTGGAGACTCGCAACTGCCTGCGGACTCCCATTTTGGAAGGCACTATATTTTGCAGTGAGGTTTCGCATCGCTACAAAATTTGCCACAGCATGCATAGGGTTCTTCATTTTCGGGTTAAACCCGATTTTTCACGATAGTTCCCCCCCCCCCCCCCGAACAAGTTTTCAAGAATTCGGGTAAAACCCGAAATCCTTGTGGTCCTTCAACTTGTCGTTAGGTAAACCATCGGAAAAGTGAATCATAATATCAGCAAGGAGAGGATACAGCCTATCCTATTTGTCCTCCATTTATAATCCCCTCCTGCAGGAGTCAAAGACTAGCTTTTTTTGAAAAAGGGAAAAGTGTTTGAGTACCGCTGTCATTCACTGCCCGAGTTCCGAGTGGAAATATAAAGATTCTTGTTTCTCGTCCCAGTGTCACAGCAGTAGCTTGTTTCATTAGCCTTTCGTTTCACCCGAAAATTCCCCGATGACATATCAAACAGAGATCATAGTGACCGAATTCTCGTGTGTAAGTAGCACCCGATTTTTCCCTCCCGAATTTGAAAACTCATAGGTAAAACCCGAAAACGAAGAACCCTAAGCATGCACAACTTCACGTCGAGCCATATGCCTCTCCTTGTTAAAACATTCCAGGAGCCGCAGACGCCATTGTAGCATGCAGTTTTGCGCAGTTATATGCGGTTAAATGCTCTGTGCTCTCACTATAATTAGGGAGTGACTTTTTCGGGTTAAATGCCTTTCTCAGATTCAGGCAGTAAAAATCGGGCGCTATTTTTAAATCTGTAATTTGGGGATAAGTCGGGCGATAATTGTGCCTTCGGGTGTTATCGGGTGTTTTTGTTTCTCCTCTTGTTTATTCAGTCCTTTCCTAATCTCTCTCTCTTTTTTGGGGGGGGGGGGGGTCGTGACCTTCCAGTGGTAATCCCCGAAGGCATAAACAGTGTTGACACACATGGGGGTATTGCTGGGAACGTAAGTGACCCATTCTTACATGTGTTACACGTGGCGACCTTTGGTAGTCTTCAGTGGAAACGTTCTTGAGGATTTCATAGTGACTGGAATTTGGGGAGAAATCGACTAACCCGAACTGGTCAGAGGTCAGTTCGGGGGGGGGGGGGGGGAATAACCGGGCGGAATCGAGTTTAACCCGAAAAAGTCACTCCCTAAATATAATGTTCTCTTGAGGCTGTGGCTCTTAAACGCGTCTCCTTCCATCGTTTTCAAAAGTAAAGAAATTTAATGTTGCTTCTTTATTTTTGTGCGCTTTACCGGCTGCCAGAATTATTAGCATTACATGCGAGCATGAGCTTTCATGACGATTGTTACATCGAAGTCTTGCTCACGTATATTTCAGGGGTTGAGCTGATGGGAACCAGCTGCTTGATCATATCGGAGTTATCGTTATTTCAAAGATCGTAATAAATGGGCTTCAGTGTAACTGACTAATGGAGCATACGAGCCAAATAGTGATGTGCAGTTGATAAAACATGAACGAGGTAGGAATCATAGTATGTGTTGTACAATGAAACCTTGTTAATTCGAAGTAGCAGCAACAGCAACAACAAAAAAAAGCTTGAATTGAGTGAACCCAGAAAAGTTACTAAAATCATACTTCTATTGAGTGAGGAGAAGGATGAGGGTGCTAAGGGTGCAGGCAACCACTTATGGCAATCGTCTGGCATATCGTAAGTGGCATCTGAGGTGCTCGTAGGTCGTTGAGGACTCCACATTAGGTCCATCAGGTCACTTCCACCAAGTTGCGCACAACATTTATCGAAGCGAACCCTTCTTAAAATGACAACGTGCTTGGTAGCGAGCCAAATGGATAAACCAAGGAGGGTTTTTGAACACATTCCGTACTTCACTGTATCGTTGATGGTTATCTTTTCTTCTACTATGAGGAACCTGAGTCTTTCAATGACTGCCTTTTCCCTGTGAAAGTTCTGTACCGTTCTCAATTTTTATTATGTCCTGTGTTGTATTAAAAAAACAAAGGAAATGTTGATTTTTGCCATTCACTAAAGATTCTGAATGCTGGTTTTGGGTTGGACTGAAATATTGGACAGGCACAGTATTTGACCAGGGTAGGTGCGTCGTAATGTGGGACTCAAATATAGTTAGAGCCTGAAGTTTTCGGGACATATTTCTTTCTAAATTCGGGTAAATCTGGTAAATGAACATGTGCCCCAATTTCATGCGAATTCGTGTGAAAAAAACTTCCAGTATGCTAAATTCGCGGAGAAATCGGGCCCATTTGCCCAAACGAACTGTATTGGTTTGGTACAAACGGTGATGTAACTGCATTTGCTGCCAAACAAGTTAGTGTGCATTCCTACAGACGTCTCAGGGAGGGTAATTTGCTGGGCAAAAATCGGGGTTTCACCCTAAAGAGGCAACCTTCAATTCGGGGAGCAAATTTGGGGAAGAATTGGGTTAAGCGCTAAAACTTCGGGCTCTAAATATAGTGTAGTGCCCAGTGGGATTATGTCTAGCTTGATATTGCTTCCCTTCGGGGCTGTCGCAGGCCACAGCACCTTGCAGCGATGTCACACCTTTGTTCATTTCAGCCCCAAGCGTGCCAAATGTACAACAAGCCATAGAACAGATCTTCCCGTTGGTGTACGAATTCCGCAAGGAGCGCTCGGCGGAGGAACAAAAGACTGCAAACGCAAGGAGGCAGGCCTCTAAGGCGACCCCCGTCGTGTTTGCAAACAACGGCGGCTACGACTCCCTCGACAGTGAAGCAGACGAGGAGGAGGAGCACATGGACTACCCAGAATCTGACCAGAGCTGGGAATGACACTGATCCTCCAGCTAGCCTGGACCCACGTGGCTAGTCCATCTAGTCTCTCTCCCATACCCATAGAGTGCTGGCTTCTCACCGAACCCCTTCACCGTGTGTTGCGTAAACCCCCACCCCATTTTCCACGAACACTAGGAAGAAGAGACTCATTTCCGGGCTCAAGATGAAACCAACGGGGCTTCGTGCGGCGAATGGTGTGAATAATTTTATATAGTCTCGCGTACGTGCGAGGGAAGCCGCCACCACGAGCACAGAGTAAAAAAAAAAGTTTGCCAAAGAGTGTTTTCGAAACCTTCGGGAATGTCTCCGTAGCCTTATTCACGAGGAAGTGCAGTGATTAGCCAGCATGCAGGTTTCCATGGGGGGCTAGGGAGGGGGTCGTGCAACGCTTTCTCTCTGGAAAGAAGGCTATGCGGTAAGGCGCACCTGTTCACTATATCAGTAAGACTGGTTGCACTGCGCCCGTTTGCGAAAAGAGAAGCGAGCAGGACGGACGTATCGCAGGGCTGCACTGGCTGCATGAACTGCACGTCTGATGTCCCGAGCAATAATCGAGGGGATTTGAGAGAGAGACAGCAGCATTGATGGCCCCATCATTATTTAAAGCTCTCCATCATTTGAACAGCTGTGCGTTTGGTTAAATGTTTGATGTGTGTGTGGTGACTCATTGGAGATCTGAAGAAGTGGCTGTTTCTTTTTCTCTTTTTTTTTTTTCAGTTCAGGCACATGCTCTGTGCTTTTACTTGCTGCTGTAATGTGCATGATGTAGTTGGATGGTAGATTTTTTTTTATGCTTAATATTACTGTTTCAAGGATTTTTTTTTTTTTTTACTTGTGCGTATGGAAAGAATAGCTCCACAGCTTTCATATGGCTGCTAGAATTGCTGAAGCGGTTTCCAGTCCAGCGTAGAGTAGGTGCATAATGTGTGGACGACTTTTTTTTTTTTTTTTTTTTTCTGGTAAGAGTGGAAAATAAAAATGACCTTTTTAAGTATGGTGCACAGTGTATTAATTATTACCACTCTTTACATGTGTCTATCTGCCACATTTCTGGATACCAAGGTATAGTGGAGTGTGACAACCGCAGTGATGTGGTAGGTAGTCAAACAGACTTGCCATGCCACACACAGGCCTGCTCAGATGAGGTATACAGTTTGTTTGGTTTTTGTTGAGTGTAACTCCAGCCTCGGCTTACAGTCGACAACGAAGTGAAGTAAAACAATATAAAAGCGCGCGGCGGCACGGTTACCAGGGCAACGATCAGCATTTCCTGCGTCGCTCCGTTCAAAAATTGAACTCTGCGAACCTACGCGTCCGTCGCTTTCGAAGGGGCTTGCGTCGATTCGCAGACTGGCGCATTGAAACGCATTTGCAACTGGACCCTCGTTTTTGCATAGAATGATAGCACGGACCGTGATGATAGTGATAAAGCAACGCCTCCTCATTTATAGAGGAGGCGTTGGATAAAGAGTCAGTCCGGCGTGAGTGGCTGAGTGGCATGGTGAGTGGGGCCGCTGCGAGCGTTGCCAGAGTGGCCAGAGTTGCTTTCAAGATGGCAGCTTCCATGTTCAGCGCACGGGAGCAGCTCCCGTGAACATGCTTGCCCATTGCCAGCCGTCCGCTCAATAGATACAGAACAACAACGCTTCATAGCCGTTCTGTGCAGTTAGTGGTGTTTTGCGAATATTTTTACAATGGCGTCACAAGCAGCGGCACGTCGCCTGCCACCTTTGCCTACACTGCGCGACATCCTACACATGTTTAAATTAAAAGCAATGCGGAAATTGTCGCAGAATTTTTTGCTAGACCCACGGTTTACGACTAAAATTGTAAAAACAGCTGGGAAAATTAAGGGCAGTCATGTTGTTGAAGTAGGACCGGGGCCCGGTTGTCTCACAAGGCCCATCCTAGAGCTCGGGGCAACTCAGGTCACTGTTGTAGAGAAGGACTCGAGGTTTCTTCCTTCGTTAGAGGTAAGGAAAAATAATTTGCTACGCACGACTGTACATGTGCACCTCCTCTAACTTCCAGCTTTTGGCGGAAGCTTCTGATGACAGGCTGAAGATAGTCATTGGAGACGTCTTCAATGAAACCATGGAAGACTACTTTCCAAGGTATTGTACAGGCACCAAAGTTAAACACAGTGTTGTACATAGCGCCACTCACGTATCTACACCTATGCCTGTGTGTAGATAAACGCTTCGAAGACATTACCGCGGACTACAAAAATTACTTCTCTGCGATGCAGTGAACTACAAAAAGACTGGAACGCCGTCGTCCCAAATATCCACATCATCGGCAATCTCCCTTTCAACGTGTCCACTCCTCTGATCATCCGTTGGCTGCGGATGATCTCGTTGAAGACGGGGCCGTTCACCTACGGACGGGTGCCGATGACTTTGACTTTCCAGAAGGAAGTGGCCGAGCGAATTGTAGCTCCACTCATGGATGCACAGAGATGTCGTCTGTCCGTCATGTGCCAAAATTATTGTCATGTGAAGCACAAGTTCAATATTCCAGGTTAGTCTGATGAGCTGCAGTGATGCAACATTGGTAATGTGTAGCATGCTCTGAGGTCCTATCCCTGCAGAATTACCTATTCAGTGCTGCTTGTGCGATTAAAGATGTTGCTATGTTTGAAAATGTGTGTGTGAACAAAAAGAAACAAAATACGCATTTTTATGAAGTTGCCAATGCTTTCAACTGCAGTATACTCCTCACGCTAAACATTCAAATACGAAAGAGAAACTACACCACGCAACCTCAGATGTACAGCTCCATTACAAAATTTGAATCTAATTTTTAGATGTTGCGGACTGCTAATTTTTTTCAAGCAGTGTAACGTGCTTCTATTTGAGTATGTTAGATTTATAGAAGTCTTGTGTAGCACTTATTTTATTGCATAGTGTGACTCAATTGCCACCACACATTTAAAGTGGCATTGCTTCTAAACCGAACTTCTAGTGGTGCGGTACCCAGTCTCACCAACACTTGGTAACCTTGAACCGAAATCAATGGTTGCTCAAACTTGAAGTCAACACTCAACACCCAGGAGTTAACTCTTCTTTTTTTACAAACGTTGGTTGGTGACATGATGAATGCTTCAGTGACAATAACTCCTGTTGCTGAGGCAGAGTTAAGTGCTAAATTCAAGTTCAGGGACTGTTGATCTCAGTGCAAGTGTTAATTGGCATTGGTGAAACTGGGCATTTGTCATGCACAAGGCAAAGCGAAGTTGTTGTCACTGAAGCATTCATCATGTCACTAACGTTTGTAAAAAAGAATTAAATGTTAACTTCAAGTCTTCGCAACCCTTGATCTTGCTGAATCTTGCTTGAATTGCTGCTTGATCTTGGTGAAACTGGGCCACAGCCGACTGTTTGTTTGAAAGGATGCTAGTAAGCAGAAGTGAATTGTCTGCAGTAAGAGGGGGCTAGTGCCAGGGACAATTATTTGTGCCTTTTATTTTTTGTGTACAGTACAAAAGATCATTTCAGAAGAAGTGGTTAGGGTGGTATAAAAGTAACAGCACAGTGTGATTTTGTGAATTTATGTTGTGTACGACATTATTGGTGAAGTGGTGTCTGCCTTGCTACAGGAGGAGCATTTGTGCCTAAACCTGATGTTGATGTCGGGGTAGTGAAGCTCATACCACGTGAAGAGCCTGACATCAAGCTGCCGTTTGATCTTGTGGAGAAAGTTTGCAACTGCTTGTTCAACGCACGCCAAAAAGACTACAAGAACACTGTCAGGTACAGCAATGACAAGGCGACCAGCAGCTTCTAAGTCACGTTAACTGTTTCTCGTTCGTCTGTAGGAACCTTTTTCCAACAACACATGAAAAGGAGTTGAACAAGCTGCTTCAGTTGACGGAAATCGACCCGGAAACGAAAGTGATTCAACTTTCAGTCGAAGAAATTGGAAGAATCTGTGAAGTTTATAATCATTTCTGCATAGAAGACCCCGAACTATACAAATATAACTTCAGACTTGGAAGGAGATAGCGTCTGTAGGATAGTGGTCATAATAGTGGAATAAATATGTAAATAAAGTCTTTTGATCAAAAACGTAGCAGTAAGAAAAACAGCTTGCTTTAAAAAAGCGTGGAAAGCAAACAAGAAGAGTGGATGGATGGATGGATGGATAGTAGGGGCACCCCTGGCGGGCCTCTTTGTAACGAGGGTCCAGCAAACAGCGAACTGTGCGGACATGCCAATAAGTTTCCTGCATTTCAATTTCAATGCCCTTTCAATTTTCAATGTTTCTTTTCATTTGCGTCCCTGTCTTTCTGTGGTTCATATTTGGCTTCCGGTTCATGTGGTGGCGCTGGCCTCTTCTCCGTTGACTCTGCTTGGTACTTCGCGTATGTGTAGGTTACAACTGCCTTTGTTGCCCGGTACTATTTCGTAGTTTGTTGTCGTTGAGCTGGGTCCTGTTTGTACTGGGGTATTCTCCTCGAGGAGCAGAGACACGAGCATCCCAATGTCGTCTGCTCTTTGACAGGAACTGTCCTGCACTAAATAGACATCGGTGCCTTTAACCGAATACTAAGGCTATTTTAAGACAATTTTATGCTTACGCAATTTTGTATAGCAGTTTTGAGCATAATATTTCGATTAGAAGATTCCTTAATCAAATATAGATACGTTACACAAGATGAATCCATAAATCCTTTTCGGCCAATCGGAAACTAATGTCAGTGCGAAGCGGCCATTTTAAAAGGAGGCTAGAAGAATCCGTTTAGCAGGCAGTGGAGCGGCAGCAGCGGTAGTGCCTGCAGAGCTCGGGAACAGTACAAGAAGGTAGAAGTCAGTGCCGGAAATACGGGGTGATCCACTTGTTTGTTCTTCCTAATTTTCACCTCGAGGATGGCAACAAGAGTAGCACGCTCCGTAAGTTACTTCGTATCACTTCAGCTGCTCAGTGTTTTTGGAACGCTTTGAAATGCTAGAACAAGGGATGACTCATGCCGTGCCAGCACCAGCTAATGGCATTCAGCACATAAGTTGCAGGATACTTTTACACTGAAGATTATTTTGAAGACTTATCTTGCCCGTCT
Source organism: Ornithodoros turicata (assembly GCF_037126465.1). Lineage (NCBI taxonomy): Eukaryota > Metazoa > Arthropoda > Arachnida > Ixodida > Argasidae > Ornithodoros > Ornithodoros turicata. Next base: position 17,149,895 of record NC_088206.1, on the reverse strand, counting down.
TATATTGGAGCGAACATTTCAAGGCGCATGCATGTTTAGTCTTGAGCCACCGACAGGCACTGATTCAGGCATGAAGCCCTTGCTGTCTATGAACTGCCCATAAACAATACGATTTGGAGGTATTGAACGTTATGTGTCGTTTGTAGGAGATAATGTCCTGCATGATAATGTGGAGGCTACCCTTTTATGCGCTGTATACAAGAAGCATGATAGCACACTGAGGGCATTCTGAGCTTGTGTTTTCCTTCCATAATTTTCTTCAGAAATTACGACGGTATGGGAATAGGCCTTTAGCGCGCTGGTAGTGAATAAATTGCTCCCTTGGAATGCTGCTTACCGAACAACACTTGTATCTCAATGGACGGTGACATAATAGCGTTTGGAGTGACACATTTTTAAGAGTTATGAGGGACAAAGGGTTACGCATTATACCTATGTCGGACGCATTTCAAATCATGCCGAAAACCTTTAACACGTCATACCTAACCCTTTAGATACCATGCTAGTGGTGAGGACTGTGCCCAGAACAACAACAGTCTCTGTTCGAATATCGGCGACTCCTGTCCTGAGGCAACTCCCTTCATAGCATGGACACTGATCGCTGTAATTTGAGTGATGAGCATAGAAAGTGCAAAATTTAACGTGGTCGGCTCACTGTTTTTGTGGAAGGGGGGGGGGGGGGGGTAGGCTATGGCCCATTCGGTTATTTCCCTGGCTTATATTTTTTCTCTTAAAAAAAAAAAAAAACAGTGTCGTGTATCAGTAAAGTGGCCAGAAATATATTTCGGGAGGGGTTCTACTGGAGGAGGAGGAAGGATATCTCCCTCTCCCAGATGCACGACTAAAACTACGATTTCGGGGTTGGGGTGTTGACCCCCCCCCCCCTTTTTTTTTTCCTGCTACGCCACTGTTGTGGATATGTATAAAAACTGTTCATAGCGAGTCCCTGGTCATTATAGTTGTTGCATGCTCTGTGTCACCAGCAGGGGGGTCTCCAGTGCACTCCCAAATCTTCAGAATTGAAATAATTGAAGCAATTGCAAGCTGCACCCAAGTTGTATACAAAATGCTTTTTGACAATGATTTTGAACATTAATATTGGACATTTTGAACATTAATAGTTGGCTTTCCTTGGCTGCAAATATTTGCCCGAAGATATTAACTTGCACATAAATTCGTTTTCGGGGAGTGCCGTTGGTCTCTATACTGCTTCTAATGGCACATCCCACTGGTCGTTTTCGTGCATTGTACTGCTACAGTGTGGCTTCAGTGTAAGAATGTACAAAGAGCCAATGAAACACGGTGCACCTTGCTCCGAAGTGACCAGCTTAACAAGCGCATTCAAACCAAACCTTTCCTGCATACGACCAGTGCAGTTCGCCATAATTTAAAGTTTGCTTCTCTCTCATTTTCATTGGTGTGACCAAGCACTATGCAGACCTGTAAAAATTACTTTTCCAAAGTAATTGAATTATGATTACAATTACTGAGAAAAGTAATTGCATTACACTGAATTACATTCAAAGTTGACTGCAACGGGCAAACGACGTGCAAACTGCAAGATTTGATGTACACATTTAGCGCACATGTCCTGAAAGATGGTGGTAGTTGTGCTTGTGGTAGAAAAACAAGTTAGAGAAGTCTTACACAAGGACAAGTCTCTTGCCATGTTAAAAACACCAAACATCACAATCAAAAGGCTTTCTTTCTTTAGGTATGTGAACAAAGTGCAGATCATGAGTGCAGCTTGTAACGTCCATTGGCTTTCAAGAGTAAGGTATTCTCAAAGTTCTTGTCTGTAAGGCTCGCCACGTCTCCTTGTCATAACAAAACCACGAACCGAAAACAGACGCTCCACTGGTGCACTGCTGGGCAGCCCAACATTGTACTTCATGAACACCTCGAGCACACAAGGAAGATCTTTCAAGCACTCTAACGACTCTGAAGTGCGGGTCGATACCCACAATTCGTACTCCTTTTCCCATGGCGCAAGAGTTCTTCTCCTTCCACATTCAAATATAAAAAAATCTGTACCGAGTCTTTGGGTAATCACTGTGAAAAAAAAATGGAAAAAGAAAAACTGTGTGGAACTGACCCAAACTTTAAGCATTGGGCCTTCCCAGATAGCGTTCAAAGTAATTCCAAAAGTAATTCAAAATGCGTTAGTTGTAAAAGTAATTCAATTACAGTTACAATTACATAAAACCTAATATAATTTTGGTAGTAATTAATTACTAGGAAAGTAATTAATTACAGTAATTCAGTTACTTGTAATTAATTACTTTACAGGTCTGGCACTATGTAAGGACCACCCTCAATGGATGCATGGTGCCTCTTATGCACAGTACCCATTGTTGCCACCATACTTTAGATTGCATTGCCTCAAGCTTTTGCATATGGCTATACCCTCACAGTGACGCAACTCTGATTTTACAGGTTTTGTCCTCAGACAACACTTCAGCAACAGCAGCCTTCAAGAAGCCATCACTGCAGCAACAGAAAGTTGGGCCGCGGCCACTCGGAAGTACAAACAGGAATGTCCCCGTGCTCAAACCAGTGAGTGTACAATATCTGGTTTCTTGAAACAGCCATTCGATCCCTATGTCTTTAATCACCAGGCTCGACCTCTGGCACAGAATGCCACACTTTCAAAGCAGCTCTCCCAAAGCAACTCTTTGGCAAAACGAGATGTTTCTGCAAAGCCACTGGCCAAGGAGAATCGGCAACATAGTGCTGTAAGTCTGGGGGATATTGCATTTGTGCTTTGTAGCAAATAGTAGAGCTTTCCTTTTCTTGTCAGGTTAGAGAAAGATTGATTTAGCATACCATGACCGATTAATTACATACTAAGAGAAGCGCGCCTAATGAAGGGATGAAGACTTAGATAAGACTTAGACCGCATCTCAGAAAATAAGGCAGTTATTAGTGCTGCCTTCAGCTATGCTTTATTAAGGGTTTATGATTTCAGGTTAATTTTATGCAAAATAAATATTAGCCAGAAGTTTGGGTACCTACACTACATCTACAAGCCAGTTGCTTTCTGGAACCTGTGATTCAAGAAGGATGCTTGGCAACATATTTTGAAAAAAAAAAAAAAAAAAAAAAGATTCTGGGTATTTAATGTCGGACCATCAGTATCTCGTTGCATTTCATGTTCTGTTGGTGTCTGAGTTTTCAATGCAGGTGACAGATTTAACAAAGCAAAATGCCCTTAACATATTTCTGATTCAATTTGAAGTATGACTGCAGAGTGGAAGGTTTTGTTTGGGTTCCTTTCTAATTTTGTCATTTCATTTAAGGATTCCATCCTGTCTATCAGCAAGTTGTCTGTCAAAGAAGCAGACACGAGACCAGCCGAGCCCCTGTCTTATTCTACGGCTATGCTGCCTGCAGAAGTGACTGACATCGATGCCCTCGACAGTGGAAACGTTCAGCTTTGCTCGCAATACGCAAAAGAAATCTACAACTATCTGTCTGAACTCGAGGTGTGTTGAACTGTGTGCACAACTTCCAATGCTGGGTACTATGGACAGCTATTTGCAGAGAAGTGCCTCTACTCTTGCAACTCTGCCTTTGCATTGGGCGTGTAAAGTTTACCTTTAGAAGAATCAGTCTAAACAGTGAAAAAAAAGTTGCCTTGATGTTGCATCGAAAGAGGCGAAGTGCTTCTCCTGTTTCATATTTCACTAAACCCTAGTTCTAGAACAGACTAAGACTGCCACTCTCGATTAAAATGAAGCTCTATTTTGTAATATAAATAAGTCTTAATACAGTCGACCTCCGTTTATCCGGACTTCATTTATCCGGATCCCGCGGTATCCAGACAAAAGGCACGGGAACGGATTTTCCTCCATGTATTTTGTTCTCGTTTATCCGGACTTCAGCTTCCGGACTCGGACAAGAGTTCCAGGGAACGAAAGTCGAAAATTCTTGTAATCCAGCTTCAGTTATCCGGACTACCGTGAGTAAGAGGAGACGCTGACCCGGCTTCGTCACCCTTTTCTCTGTGTTGGGGTTATTCCCGTCACACGTCAGGGACCTACATTCCTCCGTATAGGGGAGACAACCGTGCACGATGACCCCCTTTTCTATTTGTGTGCGTTGGGTCACGTTGACCAGTCGAGTAATTTGGAAATATCTGGAGCAACTGTCCGGTTCTAGAGGGGAAAACTCCAACCCGAGAGCCTGCTGCTTACGGCCCGTTGGTCGATGAAGACATTCCCCTAGCTGAGCTGCGATCCCTGATGCAGAGGCTCACTGCGACTGCCGTAGATGATGCTGCAGTTTCTAACTACGTTGACGTTGATAAGGATGATGACGCGTGTGCAGCTATGACTGATGACGGTGTGATTGCTGCTGTTGCCTCCGGTGATGTGCAGCAAGGCGGTGCCAGCTGTCATTGACGCTGTCATTGACGAGATTTCTGTGTTTCAATTAAACCTTGCTCTGTAGGACGTTTCTATTCGGTCGTTTCATTTATCTGGATGCCCCGGCATCCGGACGATTTCGCCGGGAACGGCACCGTCCGGATAAACGGGGGTCGACTGTAGTTTCAGATCCTGCAAAAGCAGATGACGTAGCTAAGAGCTTTTAAGTCTGTCTCCTGTGAACAGTGCACAGATATTCCCACTCTCTACTCCACTGTGGAAGACTTAGCTTCTCCGGTGAGGAAACTTAAAGCTACCCCTGAGAAGCAAATTAAATTAAAATTCAATGTGGGACTGCTCGATCATGCCTGTTAGATAGACCTTGAACTAGAAATTAATGTTGTGACAGTTCTGCTTTGCAGAAAAAATATTTTGGAAGAGTGCAGTAGGTAATTGGTATAATAGGTACAATATAGGTAGTTGGTACATATTAACTTGAACTTAGGGTGCTGGAGCAAACACCAAACATAGTGTGGTGTTGTTCCATCGTTGTAAGTTCAAGTGAATATATTACTTGAAGTACATTTTTTCTAGTACTTTCCGACCAAGCATCCAATACCCAACTGGGACTGTAAATGAATATCGAGGGAAATACGACGAAAGGGGTATTTTTGCTGGAACTCCATTGTTGACATGCTGGCTACAGTTAGAAGTTAAGAACACGGACAGACATGTTATGACTAGAGCCTGAAGTTTTCGGGAAATATTTTTTTCTAAATTCGGGGGGTAAAAATCGGGTAAATAAACGTGCACTAAATTAATGCGAATTCAGGTGAAAAAACTTCTATTACGCTAAAATCTGGGAGAAATCTGGCTCAGTTATTCAAACTAACTGTAGTGGTTTGGTACAAACGGTGATGTAACTGCATTTTTCTGCCAAACAAGTAAGTTGGTGCGTTCCTACAGACATCCCAGAGAGGGCAATTTGCCTGGTAAAAATCGGGTTTCACTCTAAAGGGGCAACCTTCAATTCGGGGTGCAAATTTGGGGAAGAATCGTGTAAAACCCTAAAACTTCAGGCTCTAGTTATGACAGTGTGGCAACTTGTCGTTCTAGGTAAACCGTCGGAAAAGGGAACCATAATATCAGCAAAGAGAGCTATTTGTGACAACCTATTTGTCCTATTATAATCCCTTCCTGCAGGAGAAGATGAGCTTTTGTGGAGCTTGGACAACTGTTTGAATACCACGGTCATTTACTGTCCTAGTGTCACGGCAGTGACTTGTTTCATATGCCATTTGTTTCACCTGATAACTCCCCGATTACACAACAAACAGAGATCGTAGCTCACGATTTCACCCCAAATTCTCGTGTGGAAATAGCACCCGAATCCCCCCCCTCCCCCCCTTTTCCAGAATTTGAGAAATCATAAAACCCGAAAACGAAGAACCCTACTTATCCATCATTTGTGTCATCAACTCTCCCAAATTCCCATTGGTACTGATACTCGAAAATTCCCCCTTACAGCTGCAGTACCCAATCAGACCCAACTTCCTTGGGAACAAGCGTGAAATCAAGGCAAACATGCGTTCAATCCTGGTGAACTGGTTGGTCCAAGTGCACGCAAAGTTCAACCTGCTCCAAGAGACACTCTACCTTACCATTGCTGTTTTAGACAGATACTTACAGGCGGTAAGTGTTTTCTCTCTAGCAATCACGGTGGCTCATCTGCATCGTGGAATAAGAACGAAGCGTTGTATGTTAGAGGTAAACCCTGTAAAAATCATTTTAAAGTAGCACAGAAGTCATTTTTAACACCTAGTTCTCTTCCTATAAAACTGTTAAGTACGCCAGTAAGATGCATCATGCGAAGTAATTTACACCACAGAGTCATAATTATTGCAGAAATTGAATTTAAAATATGCCGCAAAAAGTGACCGTGTGCAACGGTGGTGAAGAGCAGTACCAGCCTGTGATCTGCCTGGAACCTTGCGCTGACGCTATAAGGAGAACGCTCGCTGATTGGCCTAGAGAAATATTGTCTACTACTCCGCTGTCGTCTGCTACTCGACTGTTCGGGGTTCTGATAAAGCCTTTCTCCTTGCTCAGTAATGCTTTGGCCGCTCCTTCTATCCCCAATTCTCCGGGAGAACTGGCAAAACAGGTTTTAGGTTTAAAGGGACAAGGCGCTGACCCCCACTGACCGGCGAACCAGAACGAGTTCTCCTTATACCGTCATCGGTGACGTGGCATCATACCTCCTCATCCTCGTCATAGCTGGAGTGGCGAGTTAAGGGTGAACGCGCGAAGCTATGTTTATGTGAGTTTTTTTTCTGGGAAACATTGCACACATCAAAACCTTTCGTGCTATTCGGTATAATGACACACACACTTTCATCAGATGTCTTAATCTGAATTTTTTTTGGATGGCCCTCTGTATTCCTCTAACCCCGCGGTTCCTGTCATCGGCACTTGGGGTAAAACGTGAAAAACCCCGAAAATGAGAGAGAGAGAGAAACTGTTTTTGTAGTCACGCGATGGATGACACTGCTGTCTCTTTTGTGTTGCGGTATTGCTGATCTAAAGTTACTGAGAAACTTGAATGATGCTGGCTGATTTCATTTATAATCGAACAAGATGCGGAAGTCACATTTTTTTGATCCCGTCGAAAAAAAAATATGTTGGAGGGAACCTCAAGTGATGCAAAACGCACCACATGCAAAGCCCGTGGGCGCGATACTTCCCTTTACTTTTAGGCCGCATGGGCGCGCTTCCCGCAGGCCGACTTTGACGGGGCCTGGAGCCACCAATTTTTTGGTTACGAATCTGATTTTTTTTGTCGTGAGAGACATGGCCGTTGTCTATCACAGTGATCATAAGGAAACGGCTGTCACGCACAGTTCGTTCTTCAGAAAATCCCAAACTTGGCAGGAACGTTCAAAAATTCCAAATTTTTATTACGCTATTACTTCAGAACGGTACGGCCCACTACATTGTGGTTAACTGCAATCGGAAGCCCGTTAAAGGGCCTATCGACTGGTGTACAGCTTATTACTGTCAACTGTACAGTTATGCTGCTGCAGTGCTGAGAGTAAGGCATTGTAGGCGAATTTTCGCGCTGTTTGACCCCAAATATCTCAAAAATGCCATCTTCGTTTTCCACAATTTTTTGCATAGAGGTTGCCCTATCCCTCCGCTTTGCCCCAAAGGAAAGACATTTGTACATAATTTGCTCTGAGACGCTTGGCGATTTTTTTTTTTTTTTTTTTTTTTTGCGCAGTCTCCTTTGCTGCCTTCCGGCGCGGTTGCTCCCCGTGCATGCACTGTCGCTGTTTCTTCTTTTCCTTGTTTGTTTCTTTAACGGCTTGACCGCTAAAGGCCCCCTGTGTAGTGAGCTGGGCATTGCATTATCCTCCCGAGTACAGTGTCTCATGCATGCTCTGTGAAGCGACAGGTGGCATTGTGCACCTTCATCCTGAATCTGTATAGTCATTTCCAATAGCGCATCCTGAAACCTTTCTATCGTGCTCGAAAGCACATTGCGGCGCATGCCACAAACAGATTTTCTCTCGCCGATTGAATATGGCTTTGAGAAAGCAAAGAAAACGCTGTGTAACCTTCACCGGGCTGCGAATTCACACGCCGTTCAAGGTTCAGGGCAGTGTCTGCTGTCCGCATCGAAGCGTATCTTTCCCGCAGGGGCCGTAACACAGAGATTTTGTCCAGTGCTAGTAAGCTTACTTGAGAAAGTCTGAAGGAAGCTGCAGAACCTTGAACGTGGTACCAATCCATACACCGCTCAAGGTAGTACGCTTTGCCCCGACCTCCCAAATAGCGCCTCTCTATACGTCCCATTGTGTATTCTGGAAACTACTGTGTTTGGAAGGTATGACGTTTCACAAGCAGCGGAGCGCTTGGTTTGAACATACTCAGTGCTATTGTCCTCCCCGGTCCTATGAATACGGGGACTACGCATGGCTACACCAACGTACAGTCAACGCCGTGTTGTGTGTGCTGATTATGGATGAAAGCACAAAAAGAAAGCGTATTTAAACAAGACGTTTCGGTGTGTGCGTGACCCGGGTCTTCAAGAAGTCAAAGATGTTTTTTTGCCATGTGGGACCATTGACGTGCTCGAAACGGATTACCTGTGCGGGAACTGTGTTGCACATTTTCGGAGCTTAAGAGCAGCGCAGCTACATTGTGAAGCTGGATCTTCGTCCGGGAGCTCGGACGATCCAACACACAGACGAGACAAGGATTATGTTGAAATGCTGAACGAAAGTGTTGCTACTACCATCCTCGAGAGCTCCCCTTTCAAGCCTTCTAGCCAGGTGAAGCACGAGGCATCATATGCAAAACGAAAGTCCGACCAGCTGGAGAAGGAATTCTCGAAGAAAGCACGACAGTTGGTGAGCCTCGCGTACAGCGAAGAGATTCCACAGTCGTTCCTGCCGGAGGACCAACTTCAACAGTGGGAACGCCAGGGCGGCATTCAAGAAAAGTGTCCCCTGCTCACCCTCCTGCCATCATCTTACTCAACTGGTGACATACAGAAACTGATTTCCTGAAGCGACTAAATACGTAATGCTCAAGGCAAAGAAGCTTCAAGCTGAGGCTGGAATTTGGTCATGTCCTGATCCGTACGTGTCAAGAAACGAAATTACGCCCAATATGTGGCAGACGCCTTGGAATATTACACTAAAGATGAACTAGATTGCAGCGTGCAGAGCCCAAGACCTCGCGATGTGGTCACAGTGAACGACGGAGGGAAAAAGAACTGCCAAGCGATACATGACGCGCACAATACGGGAGGCCTACCGACAGTACAAGACAGCGCATCCGACGAGCAAGTTAGGACTTAGTTTTATTCTTTGCAGCCCAAATGGGTATCTAAGCCCATTCTGGGAGGAATGTGTGTGCCCGTACTGTGCGAACTTTTCCCTGTGTGTGAACGCCATAAACAGTATTTCGGAAGGAAGTTTCAGTGAAGAGCGACTGAAGGCTATGTGTATGTGTAGCCCTGCCACTGAACAGCACGAAAGGGGTGAGTGCAGCTTATGCCCAAGAAAAGTGTTTCACCATTTGCAGACTTGAGCTACATGAGTCCGGTGATGTGGAACTGGCATTGTGGGAAAAAGGCAGGCTGGCGAAGAAAGATCTGCCACTCGAAATCCTTGATACCTGTTTCCTGTGGATAACAAAGCGCATACGTCGTAAATACGTGTAGGACGTGCAAAAGGAGGCAATTAGGAAAGAAAAGACATCAGTGCGACCGCAGACTGTGCTGTTTAATTTTGACTTTGCCGAGAATTGGACAGTGGTTGTACCTGACGCAGTGCAAAGCTACCACTGGAAGAAAACAGATTAGTATATTCACGTGCGTAATGACGACAACGAGCAGGACGCATAGCTTTGCAGTAGTAAGTGATGACATGCGCCACGACTCCGCATTTTCAACGTTGGCACTTGAGATGATCGATGAGTGGGTGGACGAAAATGTGCCCGTGTACGCAGAATGTGTATGCATATCTCATCGCGCGAGCGCACATTTCAAGAACAGGTACCAGGCGTTTGAAATATCTAGGACACCAAGGATACGGAGGTGGCTCTTCTCCGCCCCTGGCCATGGCAAAAATGCGTGCGACGTCGTCGACGTTAAGCATATTGCTATCGTGCACAACCTTAGGTGCTCCCCGTTGATGTAGTTCAGACAGCAGATGATTTAGTGTCCAAGCTTAGATCGCGCTGCCCAAATGTTGTTCTCATACGTGTTTCAAGGAGCGACGTAGAAAAGCACCGGACACTGTAGCTTGAGCCGTGGAAGGTGGCAAAACCAATCCCTAATCTTCGCAGCAGGTTGCTGTGGCTCAGAACAACACAAGACAAAGTGGTTCATAAAATATCAGCTGCATCCCCTAGGTTGTGGAAGGTTAAGGGAACCACCGCTCTGCATACCCTTGTACAGTTTATTTTTGTGCATACATACGTATATGTAAATAAAGTACAGTGCTGCACCAAATACATAAATGTGGTCACTCGTGAAGAAACTGACAGAGAGCAAACAACCGGCCACTCCAAGTTTTCGACAAGTTGAAGTATTACGTCTCGGAGAATTACACAAAGGGTGTTGGCACGGAGAGCAACCGCGCCGGAAGGCAGCGGAGGTGGCTGTGCCAAAAAAATTGCCACGCGTCTGAGCAAATTATGTACAAATGTCTTTTCTTTGGGGCAAAGTGGAGGGATAGGGCAAGCTCTATGCAAAAAATTATGGAAAACGAAGATTGCATTTTTGAGATATTTGGGGTCAAACAGCACGAAAATTTGCCTACAATGCCTTACTCTCAGCACTGCAGCAGCATAACCGTACAGTTGATAGTAATGAGCTGTACACCAGTTGATAGGCCTTTTAAAAGGCTTCCGATTGCAGTTATAACCGCAATGTAGTGGGACGTACCGTTCTGAAGATGCTGACGTTTTTGAAGGTTCTGACGTTATAGCGTAACAAAATTTGCCATTTTTGAACGTTCCTGCCGAGTTTGGGATCTCCTGGAGAACGAACTCTGCGTGACAGCTGCTTCCTTATAATCACTGTGATAGACAACGGCCTTGTCTCTCACGACAAAAAAAAATCTGATTCGTTACCAAAAAATTGGTGGCTCCAGGCCCCGTCAAAGGTCGGCCCAGCGGAATGCGCGGCCATGCAACCTAAAAGTTTCTCCCTCTAGGAAAGTATCGCCCCCACGGGCTTCGCATGCGGCGCATTTTGCATCACTTGAGGTTCCTTCCAACATATATTTTTTTGGACTGGATCAAAAAAACGTGACTTCCGCACCTTGTTCGATTATAAATGAAATCACCCTGCTTGCATTGGCAAGGCGAACAAAATAATTCGTACAGTTCGGTTACAGTTGAGTGTCGGAAGTGTGAAAGCAGTTCCGGGAAAGCAGCAGGTTATGGGATTTGCTGTTTTAATATTTGCGACTTGACTTTTCTAGCTTTGAGCCTTTAGCGAGAGGAACTAAAACAGATGGGTGCACACATACACTCCTGGTCATATCTGAGAGTTATCTTTATTCTGTTTCAGGCTGAAAATATTTCCCGTTCTAAGCTGCAGCTGATAGGAGTGACAGCTATGTTCATTGCTGCCAAATATGAAGAAATGTATTCTCCTGACATTATGGATTATATCTACATTTCTGACAATGCCTTCACAAAGAGGGACATCCTCAAGATGGAGATCGTCATGCTGGAAGCCCTAGACTTCAGCTTGGGTCGGCCACTGCCTCTGCATTTCCTTCGTCGTGCTTCCAAAGCAGGCAATGTACGGTTTTATTCCTACTTCATTAGTCCTGTTACTATAGTGGTTATTACGGTTATGGAGAAAGCGTTTGTAAAATGGAAGTACATTGTGGCTGTAAAATTGAAACAGACATTGTGAGGCTTCCAGTTGATGGACCAAAAGATGTCACCTCAGCCCAGTGTTTGTGCCCGGTGAGGCTGTTATGGTTTTTTTTGTGAGGTCCAAATATTTGCTGCGATGCTCAGTTTCACTGCGTGCTGAAGATCCATATTTCAGTGACTAACTTTAAGTGATGGATATTTGGTACTATTTTACACTAAAACAAGTATGAAAGGCAATGTCAGGTTGTCGAAGAAAACGATTCAAAATGGGTGAAAAAAGAACGAGACTGTTGGGAGAATCTGTTTGATATACAATACATACCCACCATACGTCACCGGGGTTTCTGCAAATCACGTGGTACCGAATAGTGCTAGCTAGCGCAAATTCCCATAGCGAATGCAGCGATTGCAAGAACTACTGCCCCGGTGCTGGGAGCTTTCTGTGTGTTCAGGTCTCTAGTATAGTAGCAGGTCGTAGTCCGAAGTTTTTCCCTGGGTTTTCCAACACACTTTCCAGACAATTGTCGGCACAGTTCCCCCTGAAGTCGGCCCACGATGCATACTGACCCCCCTGCCCCCCCGCTCCTTCCTGCTGTCCTCTCCCCATCTGTCCATGTGTGCACGCCACTCATAACTAGAACCTGAAGTTTTAGGGTTTTACCCGATTCTTTCCCAAATCTGCACACCGAATTACCTCTTACCTCTTTCAGGTGAAGCCCGATTTTTACCTGGCAAATTGCCCTCACTGGGATGTCTGTAGGAATGCACTAACTTACTTGTTTGGCAGCAAATGCAGTTAAATCACCATTTGTACCGGACCACTACAGTTGATTTGAGTAACTGAGCCGGATTTCTCCCCAGATTTAGCATACTGCAAGCTTTTTTACCTGAATTCGCACGAATTTAGTGCACACGTTTATTTATCAGATTTTTACCCCCCGAATTTACAAAGAAAAAAAATTTCCTGAGAACTTCAAGCTCTACTCATAACCAGTTGCTTCACGGCGCTCACTCGGAATTTAACAAAAAAAGAATGTTCTGTTCTGTTCCAGGTGACTGTGACCGTCCACTCCATGGCCAAGTACCTCCTAGAGCTGACAGTCACGGACTACAGCATGGCTCACATCCGCCCTTCTCTGCTAGCTGCTACAAGTCTGTGGCTATCACTGCAAATGGTTGATGACGGCGACTGGACAACAGATTTGGCCTACTATGGCCGTTACACGAAGAAAGAGATGGAGCCGGTTGCGAGCAAAATGTGCCGACTGGTTATGTCTGCCTCTTCCAGTAGTCAAAACGTGAGTACAGTGTTGCTCTTTGTTGAGCACCCATGCTTTTGTTGAAGTGCCTTTCCTGCCTAAGCTAGTGCCCAACTGTGCCAAAATCCAGGAATGCGTTGAGGCAACACCACCTGGGTAAAGAAAGCCTGCTTACTCGTCGTTGTGACCTAGGAACTAAGAGTCAGCCAATCAGGATCGTGTCTTCAATGGCGGTAGCCAATCATGAGCGTGCTTTCAGTGGTCTTAGTCATGGAGACGAACCACGGTCGTCTGCAAGTAGCGATTGGATGTCCCCACGTACTGGGTGGGAAATCTTTAAAATAAAGAGCAGAAAGGTCCCATATCTTTCTCAAGGCTGATTTTCTGGAAAGCGTGCCTGGAAGACTTTTTGTCTACAGATTCAGAACTGCGAATTGCTGTAGCAGACGAATTCTGGCTTTATAGATCCAGGTAGCAAAGAAGGTGAGGAGGCAGTAAGCAGGTCTTCTGTATTTAGGTGGCGTTGGTTGAGGGCAGTTGGTGCTTTTGCGAGGCTCGCATTTCTTTTCCGCTCTCCTTATGGAGGCATTCCTTTTGTATGTGCTTAGTCATGCTTAGAGCCCCTTGATTTCCGCGATTCTGCAAAATTTTGTGGAGTTTGCCGTGTCTCACAGGACCTGCTGTTTCCCTTTTTTTTTTTCCGGAATATTCAGTGTATTACGGAATTGGGCAAGGATTTCAATCGATCTGTGACATCTTCGTGGGCTAAACCCGATCAGTCACGACTTCAATGTCTGTCACCCCTGATAACGCTGGCACTTACAGGGCTGAATGTGTGATGCCGAAAGGAAATTTAACAACAGCATTTCCCCGAGTAAGATTGACAGAGCGTGCAGGATGAGTCTCTCTTTGCTCGATCTTCGGAGAGGGCTGCACTTCTATTTATTTTTTTGCTTGCTTTTCTCCTACCCACACAATCCCACAGATTTGTGAATCCTGGGGAAATCGGGGGGGGGGGGGGGGGAAATAAAGTTTAGGCTAGGTAAAAGTGAAATGGAGCTTGGGGCTTTAGTCATGTCTAATTGTAACGTTCGGAGAGCATCGAGGTGATTTTCCAGAAAGCAGATCTTTCTTTCTTTTTTCTTTTTTTAGGCCCATGTGTACTTTTGATAGGTATGTGACTCTAGCCAAAAGTACATTCCTCATTTTGTCAAGTAAGGGGCCTTGTGTTGTAGTGTAAAACCTGTTTTTACCCCCCCAATTTGCATCATCGTCACTTACGGTAAAACCCGAAAACTAATACCCCTGTCAGACAGGCGCACTTACATCCTTAATGGTTACAACCTTAAGTGCATACGGTCATTAAGTTCTTGCCAGACGGACTTTGCGACGAAACTGAGATGTAAGGGCAACAGAGCTCCCGCAAGAAAGTTTACGGTGTTCCTCTAAAACTGCCAATGTCTCGTTACCAAAGCCATGAACAAGATGGTGAAGATCTTCTTCTATTAGAAATATGTTTTTGAGATGTAATGTTCTGCCAACTTTTTTCGTGCTGAACACCTTGAGTTTTTCTGGTGAATATTTGCACTTTGCTTCTCATTATATCACATCAGTTCGTAGTGATACCCTTGAACCACTGCACCCAGTGCGTCGTCTGCATCCAAAACTGTGCGCTCACAACAAAGCATTGAAATCGCTTCAAAACATATCATTTGCTCTTGTATTTTGTTTCAAATTGGCTAAGTTCAAGCCAAAACATTGTTTCTGAGTGCTCATAGTCAGAACAAATTTGATTTCACAACATTTCATTCAAAGTTCGCAGATGTGTTTATCAGTGTAGTCATCATTGCAAAACGCCTTCACAGATGCCATCTGGCAGTCTCCCAGGGTTTAAGGCCGTATTTCAGCTACGGCGTTTTGTTAATGCCATAGCTTTAAAGGCCGTATCTGTTTCCATCTGGCAGAGGTATAACTTGTCAAACTGCAGATTCAGCTACCAATATTGGCACTGTACACTCAGCATGGCTGTTTCATGTCTTGTCTTAATCTAAAATGCGAGAAGCCCTCTCCTGTAATGAAACACTGTTTTTATCCCACCCCCTCCCTATTTTCAAAATCCGGAAAATGCAATGGTCTAAATATGATCTCCCATAGTTAGATCCTGAGCTTCTCGTACATGGGCCTCTATAGCTGTTTAATTGGGGCCGCAATCACTGCATCCATAGCTCTGCTATGCAGGTTGACCAGGTATATTGAGGTTCCACTGTAATACGTAGTACAGTTGAGCTTGTTTACTGCGACCTTCGATATAACGATAACTCTAATACATTACGATCAAATTGTTGGTTCCTGTCAGCTCACCCATTGAAATTCGTGTAAACAAGACTTCGATATAACGATAGTCATGAAAGCGTTTGCTCGCGTATAGCGATCAGAATTCTCCCAGCGACCGGCAAAACACATGAAAATCGACAAACAATCGTGTTATGATTATATTATGATTATATTATATTATATATGATTATATATATATATATATATTCGCTCGAGCTTCTGGTGCACGCGCGGGGACTGGACGATGCGCACATCGAGAATCTGGTGGTCTTTGAAAGTGCTGTTATTGGATTGGCGTTGTTGAGGCAGACAAGTATTGTCAACTGCATTTTATGTGCACTTTCAAGTAAGTCCAGCTACAACGAACTTCAGCTATAGCGAACGCATTTTCCGTGACCGTGAGGTTCGTTATAAACGAGCTCGGCAGTGTAACGATGTCTTGATAGTTACGATCGAATTTCGCGTTCCTGTCAATATCGTTATAAACGGGCTCAACTGTAGTCACAATGTTCGAAGTCAAGAAGTGTACATTGAGCCTCATTGTGCATGCCTTTGACTACTTTCAGGTAATCTACAACAAGTACAAGAGTCCGAAGTTTCAGAGCATTAGCAATCGACCAGAGCTCCACTCTGAGCTAGTACGAGAGCTTGCAGCGAGACCCTGAAACTTATTGTCTTAGTAGCAATCGTTCATTTACGAGGCATCTAGGATCCCCTGCATGAGGTTCCGACAAGTGTTTTTAGCATAATTTTGGATAGGGACCTACTCTGAATCGTTGCTACAGCCAGGATTTGGCCTGTATTTCAGATGGGGTTTTTAAAAGTAAAGTTTTATCGACAGCCTGTCCGCTCGAAGATGTGCCACTCATACGATATGACAGTTTTCTACTAAATGTACTAGCTTTTAACCTTACAATAAATTTTAAGCTGCTGTAGCCTTTGCTTTGGAATCATGAATGAAAATGTAGAAGAGCAACGGCTGCGGCGCTGTTTCATTTCCTGTTGTCTGCAGGAAGAGAGATTGGAGCTGCAACGCTGACACGTCACGGGAAGATATTCTGATTCCTGTCTCTTCAGTGGTCTTTCCTGGGGCATTTTGGAAATGTTGGTGTAAGTGTTCCTGCCACTGATGGGAATGGGGGAAGAAGTATTGAGTACAGAAGTAACTTTCTGTGGTGAAAATTAACATTTCCGCGAAGTGGGTTCAACAAATCCATGGGATTCCGTGGGAAAGACCAGCAAGCAAAAAATAAATAAATGCAGACGACATGTGCTGCCTACTTGGCCGCCCTCATTGGCTCATTTGGTAGCATGTCCGCCTGCTGATCCCAAGGTCGCGGGTTCAAACCCCAGGCGAGGACGGGGGCAACTTGGTGGAAGGGTACAAGTTGCTCAGACACGCAGTCTTCCGTGAGGGACGTTAAATGTGATGTGTCGAGATTTCGGCGCACGTTAAAGAACCCTCAGGTGGGCAGAATTAATCCACTGTGGCGTCGCTCATGATCGCTGTTGTATAGCGACGTAAAGCCCCGAATTATTAGGATTGGCACAGTGCTTAATGCTTCGGCACGGTTGGCATGGCAACGACGTACGGAGAAGTACACGCATCGCACGAGTTGTGCCCGGTTCACACTGTTGCATTTTCACGCTTTACGGATGCGGCACGGCACTGTTGTCATGACAACGAGGTACGGCGAACTGAATAGCACACGGACCGCAAGCGTTGATGGGCTCGACCGAACTCCATGCGGTACGGATTACCTCCGGCTAGAGCACTACACGGGCCAGAAATTACCGCACAAACAGAAGAGACAAGTGAGAGAACCTTCACACTTGTCCTTCACAAACCTTCAGCCTTCGCAAACTTCTGCAACTAACCCCACCTCGGGTTTAGGCTTCATTCCTAGCAATATGGGCCCAAAACGCCGCTGACGTTCCACATTGCCGGTCACTGTGTCTGCATCCCCCGCAGCAGCATATCCGACAGATCTGCGAAGTATATCCGTATTTCCGGTGTATAACGCGCACCGCTGAAAACGGGCCGAATTTGAAAAGTTCCATGTATAACGCGCGCATAAAAGTGCTTCGAAGAGGTCCTGCGCGTTATGATCCTGGTAGGATGAGGAACTCTGGAGCGTGGCTTAGCGAACGCTGGTTGTCGGCGCAGGCTGCGATGGGCGAAGACTACGTCAAATTCTAAACCAGCGTTAAATCAGCCTTAATGCAAGGCCAGTAGCGTTACATTAGCACAGATATTGCTATGGTAATTGGAGTCTACTAAACGTTAGGCCTTAGACATTATTTTGTTATCCTAATTGTCTAAGTTTAGACGTCGCATAGACATATAATACTTGCACGCCATGTGCTGAGTAGTGTTTGCGCTGCTAGTGCATCAAGCCTTCATTCAAAGCGACTCCCTCTACTTCGAACCCCGCTGTATTGGAGCAAATCTTTGTTCCGGATAATGGCGAACCGGATATAGACCTTACCGCGGAAAGGTTCCCTGTGAGCCGCCACGGTTGGACACGCGTGGTGCGCCCGGTATGGTATAACGTACCGGGACGTCATATACAGCTGTGGGACACAGAAGTCAACACAGAAGAGAAGCCTCTGGTCTCTACGTGCTTGGTCGGTTCAGCTAAGTCTTACTTTATCCATTCGAACACTCCCAACTAGCAGGAAAGTCCCTCTGGCTTCGCTACGCCATCATAGCTGTGCACTTTACTGTATGCACCGTCATTGTCACGTGTCCTTACTCTCATATTAAATCCCATTACTCGTGTCGTCATCAGTAAGCTTGGGTGTTTCGGTATCTATTGACATGTCATTGCCCATGGCTTGTACGGGAGTCGCGTACGCGGTTGGTCACCGTCTTCACGTGGTGCTGTCCCAAGCGGACAAACACAGATACCATTGGTGATGAGTTTGCAACCTGTCGGGGACTGTTTCCGCGAGGGGTCCTTGCCTTCCCCCGGGACGGTTCCTAGGTGGGGGGGACCTTGGGCCCAGAAGCTCCCCACAGTCTGCGGACATGGTTGATACCTGTTTACTGAGTATCATACGCACGGCAGCCCTGCCGTGGATTAGTGCTGAGGCGCTTGACTTGACCAATGAGCAATGTTCACGCCTCGCTGGGTGAAGAGTTTCTCAATGTCCTGCGTTTTTCGAGCGCAGTACACTTTCCACTACGAGCCCGCCGCCCTACTTGTCAACTTTGCCACTCCATTTTTGGGATACCTGCTTATATCCACAGCAACAACTTTGTTTGATGATGATTAGTGCGGAGCTCCATCGCCAGGGGCACTGGAAGAAGCCTGTGGCACGTAATTTCTTCTTGTCAATATACACGTACATAGGCGTTTCTCGGTGTTCTCTCGGCGATACTCTACCCCATTGCTGTGTGCACTCGACTGTCATCGCGACCGAAGTGCACATTACTCCGTCCACGATCCAAAGCGTGCACTGGTGTCGTGGCCAAATGGAGAACAGCAGCTCTTCAAAGACACCTGCTCCGAAGATGAGGCACTACTGGTCATTCGTATGCACCTGCAGGCAAAAGAAGGAAACAAACCAGAATTTCACTGACCTGCGCACATGTTGCATCTCAGATGCCTTGCTGACGTTCCTGGCAGATATAAACGGCCTACTGACGCGCTCATTGACTCGTGACGTCACGTTACGCCTTCTGTGACGTAAGGATATCACCTTTCCGTAACATCCGTAGTTATTTCGAGCGGCATTAGGTACGACAAGTGGATGCAAGACGAGAACCAGAATAGTTCAACCTTGAACCCTATACTCCCGCGGCGCACGAACGAGGAAACGAGACAGCCTTGAGCATCGTTAGGAGACTGGTGCGTTGCACTTCCGCGGTCAATTCAAACCGCCCATTCAAAAAATAACGTGTACGCGCTCCTTATTGTGAGTGAAATAGTGCTACGTTGACGTCAAGGGGAATACGCTGTGAATGGTTGTTTCGAGTCAGTGCAACGATGTGATTTGAAGTGGTAGAAATGTATTGAGGCTGTTCTGGACTCGAATTGGTATGCACTGGAAGAAGAATAACCTGCAGGATCTGACTTTTGATTGTTCTTGACGTCAGCTGATAAAGGTTCTGGGTACGATACCATGGGATAGCTATGGTTGGTAATATTTCTGTGTTACCTGAGGTTGTGTAAAACCTGGGCAAATTTGTGGACTAGGTGGCATAAGTGGACCGAGACTAGATAGAAGGGGCGAATTCTGATGTCAAGCATGGAGGGAGACAACACAGGAGCGGCCTCTCTCCCTGTTTTCAACGGAGAGTAGCGTGCCGGCCTGCGCATGGGACTTTGGGATACTCCTAGCTACCATGTGGCCGCTCTCTTCTCTCTCTCTTCTTTTTTTTTTCTTTAGAAATCGGCGATAGCCTTTTGCAATGGGATTCAATGGCATGCTGTAGGCCATTTCCCAGCACTTTTCGGTACAGTAAAGAATGATCTGCTGCGAACTACATGGTTTTCTACAATTCTGGACAAAAGTTACGGAACACGCTCCGGCGCATTCCTTCTGCAGGGTGACACACTAGCAACGAATGTGACCACACGGACTTCGAGACATGTGCCTAGGTAACCCAGTCACCTGTTTGCAAGTCCGTACGGTACCATTCGCTGCTAGCTTGTCTCTCTAATGCGCCGGAGCGCGTTCCGTAAACTTTGGTCCAGCACTGTTCCTATGAAGTGTAGAGGCGAGAGGCCGGAACCTGACACTACCTCTCACTTGTGGTACACTGATTAGCATTGCACGCGCAAACCGGTTCGAACCGATTAATATCGGTTCAGACCGTTATGTTGGTTGCGCTGAACCCGAACCGAACCGGTAACCTTAAATCGAACCCCCCCCCTCAAAAAAAAAAGAAAGAAAGAAAAAAAGAAATAACGGTTTCGACACCTGCTACAGACAGAACAAGGAAACAAACCAGAATTTCACTGACCTGCACAGATGTTGCATGTCAGATGCGTCGCTGACGTTTCCTGCAGGCATAAACAGCCAACTGGCGCGTGACGTCACGACGCGCCTCCTGTGACGCAGGGACATCACCCTTCCGTAACATCCGGAGTTATTTCAAGCGCGATTAGGTACGACGAGTGGATGTAAGACGTGAACGAGAATAGTTCAGCCTTGAACCCTATTCGCGTGGCGCACGTACGAGGGTGCAAGACAGCCTTGAGTATCGTGAGGAGATTGGGGTGTCCGTCCCATTCACAAAATAGCGTTGTGTATACGCTCCTCATTGTGGGTGAAATAGTGGTGCGTTGACGTCAAGAGTAATACGCTATGTATTGTTGTTTCGAGCCTGGATATAGCAGGAGATGTAAGCGCCGATAGGGCAGCAGCTGCCGCTCTGTCCTGTGACATAACTGGATTGCGAGGTTCCCTCTAGGGACCTTGCGGTAGGCCTGAGGAGCAAAATGAGCCCAAAATGGAGTGAGGAATGGGATACACAATAAACGCCATTTTGTCAAAACTGCCATTGGGAACAACAACTTTATTGTGAGATGACCGCCATTGGAAAGTCTTCACACGTCCATGGGAACCGACTACGTGAGGTCTTGCTTACACGCCTGTAGGGACCGGTCACACTTACATTAAACGCGGACACTTATAGCGCAAGGACGAATCCCCCGTGTGTACAATGTGGCAGGCAACTCACTGTGTTACACATATTATTAACATGTCCATCGCACGCGGATCATTGTCACCGTCACTTCCATGAATTCTGCCAGTACCCTCTTCGGGTCCACCCTGCCCTTTTTGCAGGGTGAGGGAGGGCCTATCATTCCTTTTACCAGGGTCATCGATTTTTTAAAAGATATGAAGCCCCTGCGTCTTGTATAATTTCAAAGTCATGTTTTACAATGTCCAATTTTAAGCGATACATAATTTTATTTTTTAACTAGTCGCATTATCACCAGTACTTTGGCGCATTATGGCCTTAGTTACCGATGCGCCAATAAACGCACGAATCATCGTCATCATCGGTTGTTTCGAGTCGTTGCAACAACGGCGATCTGTCGAGGTAAAGAGGTATGATGCTGTTCTGGACTCGAATTGGTATGCACTGGAAGAAGAATGACCTGCAGGATCTGACTTTTTATTGTCCTTGACGTCAGCTGATAAAGGTTCCGGGTACGACACCATGGGATAGCTATGGTTGGTAATATTTCTGTGTTACCTGGGGTTGTGTAAAACCTCGGCAAATTTGTGGACTAGGTGGCACGTAAGTGGATCGAAGACTAGATAGAAGGGGCGAATTCTGATGACAAGCATGGAGGAAGACAACACAGGAGCGGCCTCTCTCCCTCTTTTCAACGGAGAGCAGCGTGCCGGCCTTTGGGATACTCCTAGCTACCACGTGGCCTCTCTCTTCTTTTTTTTGTTTTTTCTCTTTAGAAATCGGCGATAGCTTTTTGCAATGGAATTCAATGGTATGCTGTAGACCATTTCCCAGCACTTTTCGGTACAGTAAGGAATGATCTGCGAACTACATGGTTTTGTACAGTTCTGAACAAAAGTTTACGGAACACGCTCCGGCGCATTCCTTCTGCAGGGTGACACACTAGCAACGAATGTGACCACACGGACTTCGAGACATGTGCTTAGGTAACCCAATCACCTGTTTGCAAGTCCGTACGGTACCATTCGCTGCTAGCTTGTCACTCTAATGCGCCGGAGCGTGTTCCGTAAACTTTTGTCCAGCACTGTTCCTACGAAGTTTAGAAGCGAGAGGCCGGAACCTGATATAGGGTGAAACGCCTCGGCCAGGTGGCGTGCAAGTTCACTGCGTACAGCGCCACTCACGGTGGCGGAGTAATTACCGTCCCGCGCCAGCCACAAGCGGTTGCCGGGAGGAATGCACCTCCACCCGATTGGACATTGTGTATGACGTCATGCTCAAACCTCATTGGAGAAAATCGCCGGCAGCGTCGTCTGCTGCATGGTCCGCTGTCTGTTTAGCTCCGCGTCCCGCTTGTTTGTGTAATTGGTGTGTGAACCACGTTGTTTCAGGATTGTGTCGAAGTTTTCCAGTGTAGGAGCGGGGAAAAGGGTGCTCAAGTTGCAAAAGTCATGCAGGATTGGGAGTCACTGCTTCGCTTCAATGGGTGTAACACGAGAGGAAGGAACCGCTGGTGCATGAGTGAAGGTGCGGGAACAGCACACAAGACATACTGTTGACCCACACTGTTTTCAGCTGTCACCCAACGAAAAAGCAAGGACTGCATGTATGGAGTGCTGCAGTGACTGAGTGTATTTCATATTATAAAACAGGGTTCGCCGAATGGACCCAGTTTAAAAAAACCCACCCGGGTTTTTTTGGGTCCACCCGGGCTGAAAAACCCAATAAAGCCCACACGCGGGTGAAATACAGAAACGAAGGAAAAAAAAGAAAAGAAGGAAAAGGGACGACTGCTTCGGAGATTCCTTTACCGTAAATTCTACAGCGGCAAACAATTATTTCTTCCAGAAACATGAAAAATAGGTGGAGAACGGCTGTTGCGTGTCATATGCAGCAGTTCGAGAAAAAAAAATCCTAGCACCTGAAAAACCCACCCGAAAAACCCGAAAAAACCCACTGGGGCGGGCTTTTTTAAAAAAACCCGGGGTTTTCCGAACCCTGTTATAAAACAACACGTACATAGGGTCTGACTTTGACCATTCAGCCGATGCCACCTTGTCCATCAACAATTAATTTCTGCGAACAACGATAATTTATTGTGAGACGATGGAAAATAACGTGTGTTTATTCCTGTACCCTTTTTGAGTGCACACTGTTTATTCGCATGTGTATATACACATGTGATGTAAACTTCATATCAAAGAAATAGTAAGGTGTGGGAGGCTGAAGAATACTTATATAATAGTTTTACACTTTTGATTGCAACCAACCTGCTGGACAAAGGCTAATTGTGGCTGGACAAAATTACCAACGATGCCCAAACCTGTGACTAGCGTCCCATTTCACCCCGAATTGTGGGTTCAAAGATAGCACCCAATCCTTGCCCACCCAAATGCAGGAAAATTTTTAATTTCCTGAGGAAAGCTTTAACACCAAATCTTTCAAAAGCATGCAAAAAGGGTACAGGAATAAACACACGTCGTTGTCCATCGTCTCAGAATAAGTTATCGCGCGAATTAATTGTTGATGGACAGGGTGGCATCGGGTATAACCTAAATGGTCAGACCATTTTATAATATGAAATACAATCTGTCACTGCAGCACACCATACCTGCAATCCTTGCATTTTCGTTGGACGACAGCTGAAAACAGTGTGGGTCAACACTATGTCTTGTGTGCTGTTCCTGCACCTTCACTCGTGCACCAGCGCTTCCTTCCTCTCGTGTTACACCCATCGAAGCGAAGCAGTAACTCCGTATCCTGCATGACTTTTGCGACTCGAGCATCCTTTTCCCCGTTCCTACACTCGAAAAAGTTGACACAATCCTGAAACCACGTGGTTCACACACCAATCACACAAACAAGCGGGAGAGCTGCAGACCATGCAGCAGACGACGCTGCCGGCGATTTTCTCCAATGAGGTTGAGCATGACGTCATACTCAATGTCCAATCGGGTGGAGGTGCATTCCTCCCGGCAAACGCTTGTCGCCAGCCAGGCCATAGGCGCAGCTTTTTCCAGTGAAAGCAAGTGAACGGCTACTTCTGCGTTGTGCCGACGTGCTTTCTTGGCTATGGCAATGTTGCGTCTATTTTGTCACTCGGGATGACTCGTTTCTTTCAGAATTAATCCCAAAGCTAGAGTATGTTTACTTTACATATCTCCTCAATGAGCTCAGTGAGACCGAATAAACTTGTGGCTTATATTATCTGAATATCAACATTTGCTTTATCCTGTAGCAATGTTCTAACAACTGAATAAATTATGCTCAAGTGGAAGCCAAAGGTGTGTTACTGACTTCAGTGGTTAAAAGGACAGTCTCGTGCCAACACTGTTGTTTTAAAGCTCCACTAAATTACGTTCTATAGGGTTTAGAGACATATTCACTGCACTGGGATACTTTTTTGGACTGGAGTGGACGAGTTGATGATAGGACGCTCAGGACCTGTCCCCGCTACAAAAGCTATGCCGCTCCGGGGTTTTCACTGTCAGAACGAAAGACAGGAAGTCGCCCGTGCGGATGAAGTTTGGTGACAGCTTTTTTTGTTGGCCTTTTTCTTTTCTTTTTGTGGTCGTAATACCCTCTACTACAAAAAAAAATATTTTCTCCTGTATACGAAAAAACACCCTCGATATTTTTTAATATGTTGTAGTGGAAGGCTCGTTCTATAAAACTGCGTTGGTTTCAGGCGTATCTTCCGACCTCTTCATCGCGTGTTTTACGCTCGATTGTAGTGAATTTTGGAAAAATCGCATACTACCTCTTTTTTTCCTGCAATGACTATGAAAGTTACGTGTCTGGCGATTTTTCCTGTTGAAGTATTCCTTGGTGCCTTGGCAGGAAAAAAATATTCATTAAAATTTAATGGTTTGATTGTCCACAAAAAAATCGCGAAGTAGGAGGAAAATTACGAAACTTCCGGCCTTTGTATACCTGCACCGATAACAGCAATACAACCGGGATTTGGATGCTGTGTAGAGCATAGTTTCCTCTATCCGCAAAAGAAAACTACACAGTTCTAGGTGCTTTC
Organism: Ornithodoros turicata; assembly: GCF_037126465.1. Lineage (NCBI taxonomy): Eukaryota > Metazoa > Arthropoda > Arachnida > Ixodida > Argasidae > Ornithodoros > Ornithodoros turicata. Next base: position 17,124,845 of record NC_088206.1, on the reverse strand, counting down.
TATGAGCCGCACCTGCCGTTCACGCCAGGCACGGTTTTCGCCAGCGCTGCGAACTTTGCTCGTGTCTAGCACCCGCCACATTGAGATTTGGGAAGACATGTTTCGTGGTGTGTCGTTTTGCACTATTAGCGACTGCTAAAAAAATTTTCGTAAAAATTCGGGATCGTTTTGTGGGGGCCGAGCAGGTCAGCTGGATCATTTCGCGTGGAATCGCCCAGCAGCACACTCCGGTATACACGGGACGGTAGTTTCGCCTTCCGTCGACAGGAGAGAAATTGGCGCTGGCGTCATTCCGCTAAACTCCAGGCGCGCGCCCCTAATACTGATTAGCATTGCACGCGCAAACCGGTTCGAACCGATTAATATCGGTTCAGACCGTTATTTTGGTTGCGCTGAACCCGAACCGAACCGATAACCTTGAACCGAACCCCCCTAAAAAATAATAATAATAACGGTTTCGATACCTGCTACAGACAGAACAAGGAAACAAACCAGAATTTCACTGACCTGCACAGATGTTGCATGTCAGATGCGTCGCTGACGTTTCCTGCAGGCATAAACAGCCAACTGGCGCGTGACGTCACGACGCGCCTCCTGTGACGTAGGGACATCCTCTTTTCCGTAACATCCGGAGTTAGTTCGAGCGCGATTAGGTACGACGAGTGGATGCAAGACGAGAACGACAATAGTTCAACCTTGAACCCTATTCGCGTCGCACACGTACGAGGGTGCAAGTGCAAGACAGCCTTGAGTATCGTGAGGAGACCGGGATGTCCGTCCCATTCACAAAATAACATTGTGTATACGTTCCTCATTGTGGGTGAAATAGTGGTGCGTTGACGTCAAGAGTAATACGCTATGTATGGTTGTTTCGAGTCTGGATATAGCAGGAAATGTAAGCTCCGATAGGGCAGCAGCTGCCGCTTTGTCCTGTGACATAACTGGATTGCAAGGTTCCCTCTAAGGACCTTGCGGTAGGCCTGAGGAGCAAAATGAACCCAAAATGGAGTGAGGAATGGGATACACAATAAACGCCATGTTGTCAAAACTTCCATTGGGAACTCTTCACGCGTCCATGGGAACCGGCTACGTGAGGTCTTGCTTACACGCCTATAGGGACCGGGCACACTTACATTACATTAAACACGGACACTTATTGCGCAGGGAGGAACCCCCCGTGTGTACAATGTGGCAGGCAACTACACATATTATTAACATGTCCATCGCACGCGGACCATTGTCACCGTCACTTCCATGAATTCTGTCAGTACCATCTTCGGCTCCACCCTGCCCTTTTTGCTGAGTGAGGGCCTATCATTCCTTTTATCAGGGTCATCAACTTTTTAAAAGATATAAAGCCCCTGCGTCTTGTATAATTTTAAAGTCACGTTTTACAATGTCCAATTTTAAGCGATACATAATTTTAATTTTTAACTAGTCGCATTATCACCAGTACTTTGGCGCATTATGGCCTTAGTTACCGATGCACCAATAAACGCACGAATCATCGTCATCATCGGTTGTTTCGAGTCGTTGCAACAACGGCGATCTGACGAGGTAAAGAGGTATGACTAGAAGAAGAATGACCTGCAGGATCAGACTTTGGATGTGCCTTGACGACAGCTGGTATAAAGGCTCTGAGAATGACACCACGGATTGGCAATGGTTGGTAGTACCGAGGATTCCTCACCTGGGGTTGTGTAAAATCTTGGCAAACTCGCGGACTAGGTTGGAAGTTTGTGGCACCTAATTTCTTCTTGCCAGTACACGTTCATATGTGTTTCTCTTAACCAATCAAAAGTGGATCGAGGACGAGACGGAAGGGGGTGAATTCTGATGACGCGGTTCTGCGCGCATCAAGACAAAAACGTTGATCCTAAGGAGTTCTAAAGTATCTATGGACGTGCCCCCGCCCGCACATCCAAGACACGCCAGTAGCTTGTACCGGAGTCGCGCACGTGGCAGCTCACCATCTTGACGTGGTGCTGCTCCAGGCGCACAAACACACTTGGCATACCATTGGCGGAGCTTTTAATCTGTCGGAAAGGGGGTGGGGGCTCGGGGCCAGAAGCCCACCGCAGTATGCGCCTATGGTTGATACCTGCTTGCTGGGTGCCATACGCACTGCAGCCCGTCCGTAGCTCTGTGCTGAGGCACTTGACTTGTGGACCAGAAGACGTCTTAGTTCAATAACCAATCTCGCTGTGTACCTGAAGATTTTCCCAATGTCCTGCGCTTTTCGGGCGCAGTCCAAGTGGCATCTAGAAAAAAATGCAATATCACGCCTCCGTAAGAAGCTCTGAATTAATAATGTGCCACTCGCTATTCTTGGAAACAGTTCCCGGCTATGTCACCACACTTTCTACCATAAGCCCGCCGCCCTACTTGTCCACTGCCATATTCCAGGTTTGGGATATACCTGCTTACATCCATACGATTGTCATCACTCCGGTCAACGTGAAGTTTACACCGTCCACGAACCAAAGTGTCCACTGGTGCCGTGGACAAATGGAGAACAGGAGCTCCTCAAAGACACCTGCTCCGTAGATGAGGTACCACTGGTCATTCATATGCACCTGCAGGCAGAAGAAGGAAGCGGACCAGAATTTCACTGACCTGCACAGATGTTGCATGTCAGATGCGTTGCTGGCCTTCCTTGCAGACATAAACAGCCAACTGACGCGTGACGTCACGTCACGCCTTCTATGGCGTAGGGACATCACCTTTCCGTAACATCCGGAGTTATTTCGAGCGCGATTAGGTACGACAGGTAGATGCAAAACGTGAACGAGAATAGTTCAACCTTGAACCCTATTCGCGTGGCGCACGTACGAGGAAACAAGACAGCCTTGAGCATCGTTGGGAGACTGGTGTGTTGCACGTCCGCGGTCAATTCAAACCGTCCATTCAGAAAATAACGTTCTGTATACCCTCCTTATTGTGAGTGAAATAGTTGCGCTTTGACGTCAGGAGGAATACGCTGTGGATGGTTGTTTCGAGTCGGTGCAACGACGGCGATCTGACGTGGTAGAGAGGTATGGTGCTGTTCTGGGCTCGAATTGGTATGCACTGGAAGGACTAGATGAAGAATGACCTGCAGGGTCTGACTTTTGATGTGCTTTGACGTCAGCTGGTAAAGGCTCTGGATACGACACCATAAGTTGGCAATATGTTCGGTGAGAGCAATGATTTCTTTGTTACCTGAGATTGTGTAAAACCTTGACAAACTCGTGTACTTGGTTGGAAGTTTTTGGCACGCAATTCCTTCTTGTCATATGCACGTTCATAGGCGTTTCTCTTAATCGATCAAAAGTGGATCGAAGGCAAGATGGAAGGGGCGAATTGAGATGACGCGGTTGGTGCGCTCACCAAGACCTTGCACCCTGAAATGTCAATGTTTTTTTTCTTTTTTTTCTAGCAGGTGTTTATCGTACGTAGAAAGCATTGCGGAGCAAAACACGGTTTTAGAAACAGGGTGCCGGATAACCTGCACACAATCTTTTACAGCGACACCCACATTAGCAGTACAATACAATACAATGTTTATTTATACGAGAAATCATACGAGCAATTCGCCAAGAGACCGCTAGGATGTCCTGTAAAATTATGTGATATTATAAAGCAATTATGGTGTGGTGTGTTTGTCGTGGGGGGGGGGTCGAAGGTTGTTTAAAAAAAAAATTTTTTTTGCGTGTTTAAGGGACGGATGTAACAATTAGTACATTCGTTCAGTTAACAAAGTTCTTGCACTATAAGACAAAAAGAAGCAATTTCAATTCGTTTTGGGGCTGAATGTAATGCCACACCAAATAAGTGTCGCAGAATTAATGAATTAAATTAATGTCACAGAGGTGGGGACTGCATTTAACGTTTTGTCCTCACGGTCCTCATTTACACAATCCATGTGCGTGAATGAAAATACTTTGACTTCGAATTGAACCGTGAGATGTGGAGTACAATCTAAGAAAAAAAAAAGGTGTGAAAAGGTGCTAACTTCAATAGTTACCACCTAAGCTAACATAGCGTCTGATAAAGAGTGTAAATGGGTGGTAAAAGCAATTAGCGTATATCCAAATTGCTGCAAAAAGGCGTACGCCCCCCCCCCTCCCCCTTCCTCGCTCACTGAATCAGAAGCGGTAGCCTATCACTCGTAGGTAGCAGGTAGAACTTAGCAACCTTTTAAGCACAACATGTGCAACAACCAGACCTGTAAAAATTACTTTTCGAAAGTAATTGCGTTACGATTACAATTACATGTTCACAAAAGTAATTAAATTACAGTTACAATTACTCACTTTGTATTGTAATTCAATTACGATTACAATTACTGAGAAAAGTAATTGCATTACACTGAATTACATTCACAAGGTTGACTGCAACGGGCAAACGGCGTGCAAACTGCAAGATTTGAGTGTACATACACATTTAGTGCACATGTTCTGAAAGATGGTGGTAGTTGGGCTTGTGGTAGAAAAACAAGTTAGAGAAGTCTTACACAAGGACAAGTCTCTTGCCATGTTAAAGAAACTCGAACATCACAGTCAAAAGGTTTTCTTTCTTCAGGTATGTGAACAAAGTGCAGATCATGAGTGCAGCTTGTAACGTCCATTGGCTTTCAAGAGTAAGGTATTCTCAAAGTTCTTGTCTGTAAGGCTGCCACGTCTCCTTGTCATAACAAGACCACCAACCGAAAACAGACGCTCCACTGGTGCACTGCTGGGCAGCCCAACATTGTACTTCGTGAACACCTCGAGCACACAAGGAATATCTTTCAAGCACTCTAACGACTCTGAAGTGCGGGTCGACACCCACAATTCGTACTTTTTTTCCCATGGCGCAAGAGTTTGTCTCCTTCCACATTCAAATGTAAAAATCAGTAACAAAAAAATGTACCGATCTGAATCGAGTCTTTGGGTAATCACTGTGAAAAAAAAAAAAAAAAAGAAGAAAGAACGGTGTGGAACTGACCCAAACTTTAAGCATTGGGCCTTCCCAGATAGCGTTCAAAGTAATTTCGAAAGTAATTCAAAATGCATTACGCGGTACTTGTAAAAGTAATTCAGTTACAGTTACATAAAACCTAGTGTAATTCCGGAAGTAATTAATTACTAAGAAAGTAATTAATTACAGTAATTCAATTACTTGTAATTAATTACTTTACAGGTCTGGCAACAACTATTACCTCCTAAAAGGTGTAACTGCTCCACCCGTTTTTCTGAGAGAGTAATACAAAATCGTGTGACGTGCATACTGGGCCCAATTCCTCAAGAAAGAACCCGCTAAGTATTTCTCACTCCGCATTCAGGAAATAAATTCCCCACTTATGTTGCCTCAGAGCAGAAATTTACGTAGATTAATTGTTGCATTAGTATATGGAGTTGTGGGGAGTAAATTTCGGGGCCCGGGGACTAAAATGGGGAGATTTTTTTTTCTTTCTTTCTTAGAGCGTACATTGTTACGTTACGTCGTCCCGACCAGAAACAGAGAGCTCCGAATAAAAAAATTTAATAGGGTTACTCAGGCATATATCCACTGTTCTAAGGCATATTTCGGCACTCATTCACAGCATGCATTACTTGCATAGCTAATGAGGCTGTATCATCTATTCGTCGTAACACCCAATTCAATAAAGTTATATGTTTCAGTCAATAATCGCCTCGTTATGAATAGCGACTTTTAGTAGATGGGGAGCACTCTAGCATGTACACGATAAGAAAAAAAGAAAAAAAAAGAAGAAGAAGAAGATAAGCGTTCTAGCCCAAACTCAGCATTGCGATGTCGAGCTACTTCAGAGGAATTGAATTGAATTGAATTGTGGATTTTATTGTCACGTAGAGTTACAATACTCATGCTTTCCGAACCCTATTATCGTGAATACCTTCCGATACTTATGTAAAATAAAAGATCATACTAAGTATAATAATATATACACTTCATCCAAAAGGGAGAAGAGCATCCCCCCCCCCAAAAAAAAAGAAAAGAAAACAGCAGAAGACACGGACGCGCTACCAGCACAACATCTATTGCCAATATTGGACCAATATTGCCTATCTATTGCCAATATTGGACCGATATCGGCCCTGTATTGCCAATATTGGACCGATATTGGGCCTCTGGTGACAATATTGGACCAATATTGGCCCTCTATTGTCAATATTGGACCAATATGTTGTGCTGCTTGGGCGTCTGCTGTTTTTTACGCTGTTCCCCTTTTTGGATTGTGTACCCATACCAACGCGCCCGTATTTCGGCTCTCAGAATATATAGAATTGTTGGGTTTAGGGTATCGGTTTGGTGCAGGGCGAGAGAAAGTATATCAAGTACATCACGTGCTATTTGACGTGCATTACGGCACTACGTGACATTCCCTCGCGGCGCCTTATTCCTCAATTTTATTTTAGTTATTAGGAAACGAATTTTAGGGAACGAATATACTTTTATATAGGTTCATGCGTTCAGACGTAGGTATATCTTACTAGAAAATCAACTAAGTTGCAGTTATAATTAGCCATCGTAGTACGTAGAAGAGCAATGTGCAAGTATCCGGCTATAGAGATTCACAATCTAATGAGCCTGCTATAGTAAAATGTCTCGCAGTTACATTAACACTTTTCTAAATGTACCCAGCTACAGCTACCACGTTAAAGCGGTTCATTTACTGTTACATTCTAAGAAAAGTACTGTTCTGGTAAGTAAATGTTGTGGACCGCGTGCACGCTCCAGAACAGCAACAAGCTTGGGTACTTTTTGGGTGTTGGCGTCTAAGTATCTCCTCATTTGAACTGTTCGGGGGTGAAATCCTCCACTATGCATAATGTAAAACCCCGAGACGAGGGAACTCGAAAGGAAAATGGCTAAGGAAGCAAGCGAGCTGGTGAAGATGATGCATAATGTAAAACCCCGAGACTACGGAACACGAAAGGACAGTCTCTGTCCTTCGTGTTGTGTCTGTCCTTTCGTGTTCCCTAGTCATTTTGTCATCATCCACTATGTTATGCAACGCAGATGAGTTAACATGATCTTCGCTCGAGACGGGACAAATCCAAAATTTTTCGAATACGAATCCGAATTCAAGGAAGGTTCTACGAATTCACGAATCTTACGAATGTCCTCGAATCTTTCTAATCCTTTCTCCAAAACGAGTTTAAAAAGCCAGAAAAAAAAAAACACTTCTAGTGAAAAGTGTTTTGAAGCAGGATATGTTGCCTAGATTTAATGAAAAATAAATTAAATAATGCTTCAGTTTCAGGAGAAAATGTACCTATGTAGTTCTTCTTAAACGTAATTTATTAAACATGTTGTTCATCGGCTACAAGAAATGCATAAATTCTCGAGTCTGAATTATTTCCAGCACTGGGATTCGGATGCGCGAATCTCGAATCCCTGCCTAGGATTCGCGGATTCGGTTGGCGCATCCCTAATGTTTGCCATCCGTAACAAACGTGGACAGTGGTCCTATTAGATGAGGACGACGGTATAGAACGGCGGGCTCCAATGCGCTACTGTTCAATGATCCGTCACTCATGACACAGTTTTGTACATCCCCAACATTATTACGTCGTCCTAACTCATTCGACCGACTCACGTAAAGAAAATGATACAGTGACGAATGTGCAGGAAGCTCCGTGTGGAGCTTCCACAACGAACGTTCTTCTGCCTGTCGTTTTTTCCCCGACAGTTTAAAACCCGAGCGCTGACACCGACGGAAAGCAACTAACAAAGATGCGACTCCGAACCGTCAACGTAGCGGAAGAGAAAGAGAAGAATTTAATTCCCACAACTTCCGCCTAACGTCGCAACCTCTCGCTGCAATTTTCCTTCTCGCACCAGAAGAACAAAATGTCATGAAAACAACCTGTATCCATCTCGCGGATCTACGCTGAGAAAGGAGGTTTCACAAAGTGGGGTATCTGAACTGAGGAACTTGCAAAGAGGAGGGGGGGAACCGAATAGGCAATGTGGGATTCACGTGCGAGAAAGAACTAGAGAAAGAGGCACAAAACAGGACGTGTGGTCGCTTATAAGTATCTGCAAATGTGCTTTCGAATTATGCCTGTCGTCTGCCTTACCGAGAACGCATCACCTAGTCGCGATGGTTGCCATCACCCTCAAAGTCACTTTTCTCACCGTGGCTGGGATACTGGTGACCAATCTGGGCACCTGCACGACCAAGTGTGCACGTGGTGCTCAGTGTTTGCACGAAAACAGACCTCGGAATTCAGCATCGTCATCGGACGTTCTGAAGCGTGCCCTGTGTCCGTCCAGGCCCAGTTTCTCTTTCGATCCTCTGCGGACTCCGAGGAACATCACCACGGTGGAGTGCCTGTGTACGGGTTCGCGGTGCCCAGTGCCAGGCGATTTCAAGTGCAGCGAAGTGAAGCACCCGTTTCCAGTCATGTACGAGAACAAGACCGCGAGCGTTATTCGTCTCACAGTTGCCTGCACGTGCGCAACGGCCTGGGCGAAGCCCGCCGTAGAGGGACACCCGCCACGAACGATCTAGACGTAACTTAAGGAATGTATGTAAGGTAGCTTCGGACCAGTCAACGCTCTAGGACAGTAACAAAGAGGGCCAAAGCGTCCGTCCAGATCTGCACAAACGTATGGACGAAGAGGAACGACGTGATAGTGTTCGTGGCGGCTATGTGGCCTGACATCCACTTGACTGGACCGCCGAGGACTTTGGAATGCTAAGAAGGGTACCGATGCAATGAGAGCAACCATCGCCTGTGGAACTAGTATGTGGTACTATCTGTTTGTGTTGCAGGGCAGCGTTTTCTAACGTTACAGTATTTACGGCTTTACAGTATTCACGTTGCCGATGTACAAAGTACAAACAATCTTGCTTGTTTGAAATGTCTGTGTAGTCTACATGATAACTCCAGTAGGAGATGAGAGTGATAGCTTTGTTTTGTCATTGTTGTTGGTAGATTTCTCCTTACTTAATCCTAGGACGCTTGGACGCGGAGTTCATTTTGACGTGGGATTTTGAGGCTTTAACAGGATATTTCAATGAGTCAGGATATTTCTAGTCAAAAGCTGTTGTGATGGAATCACATCTCGTTTTGATGTGCACCAAAGAGACATGCCAAGCACGCTGCTTGTCTTCACCTGGTTCCCGGGCACGTGTGATGGAAAATATCTCAAATTTGCTGAGCATATGTTTGTGATCGATTGATTCATTCATTTGTTTATTCATCTAGAAATAATGATGTAAAATTGCATGTTGTAAATAGTGCACCATCTATTTATTGAACGCGCTGAGCCACATATCATTATTGACGAAATAAAGCGTTGTTGCTTTATTTATTTTGTATTTTTGTTATTTTTATTTCGTTGATTTAGTCAGTGAATCGTCGCATACGATGATCATCTTCTTGACACTTATAAAGGAAGTATACGTATGGGAATTCCTACACAGGTCTCTACGAAGTAGGCCCAGGAGATACAATTCCCCTCTGAGCAACACGCCGCCACACCGACAGGCAGATTGCTCGGTAATTACACGTCACCAAACAATCAACCAGGTTCCTTGGAACACCATCGAGACAAATTGTGTTATCAACAGGCTGCTCCACTGCGCAAGGGATACATTCATAATAACGTAGGCAACAGAGAGACATGCGGTCAAGGGATTTTTTTTCCTTCCAGAAATATTTGCCACATATCGGTACCGTTTTTACAGAAGATATTTTTTACAGGTATCGACTCTTACTGTGAAGCTCAGGTGCCAATACACAAGCTGTAGGCGAAGGCGTCGATCGCCCAAATTAGTGAGGATAATTGAGAACGCGCGAAGCGTTCCGAGTGCATGAATTGATTGATTGATTGATTTGTAAAAAAAAAATATGGAGATGTTAGTCCCGAGCCACTCGGGACTGGCTACTCAAGGACGCTTTATTCAGGACTGCATGGAGTTCGGATGCCCTATCCGTACTTTTTCCTGTTGTAATTACGGTACCCCAAAAGCGTGGCGTGGTTCAGTTCGATACCGCAGCGTAACCACATGAAAACGTCGCTCACTATTGGTGTTGTCGCGAGGGGGACACTCTTAAAAATGAACTTCACCGCATAACACGCTCCTAGCCAACCATCGTCTCGAATGATATCGCTATCTGCCCTGATATGTTGAAAACCGGAGGCGTACGCCATTTTTGTGACACTTATGCTGTTCATAATTGTCACAGAAAAGGCGTACGTCCCCTGTTTTCAACAAATCAGGGCAGATAACGATATCATTCGAGATGATGGTTTGCTATGAGCGTGCTATGCGGTGAAGTTCATTTTTAAGAGTGGAGGCTCTGTCGGTTGCCGAAGGCAATAATGAGTAAAATGACCACGAGGAACCAATTTCCGTAAAGAAAACGTTAGGTTGCCTCGGAAAATTTCGAAGTTCAATTCAAGAAATTAAATTTCCATGAATTGAAATGAAATAAAAATGGTAGCAATATGTGGCATCCTTTCCTTTGCATAAAAAAAAACACAAAAAAAAACTCTCGACTGCATATCTTTCCGTTGCCTACGTTATTTACTCTGAATTTATATCATGGTTGGCGTACCGCCCCGTCGAATCATGGTTGTCCTGCTGGCCTGCTCCTCAGAGTGAAGAAGGGTTGATTTGATTTGATTTGATTTGCAAAGAAAAAAAAATGGAGATGCTATGCTGTTATTCCCGAGTCACTCTGGACTGGCTACTCCAGGATGCGTTATTCAGAAAAGAAAGGGAAACTACAGATATACCGTATAGATTTGTGGAGAAGGGTTACTGAGAAGGACACAATTGTCCTTCTTATAGCGCAGCAATGTTGTTGCAACGCAGACGGTAAGGGGAACGCAAGCGAAACCTGCCTTGTGACTACGTCAAGGAATATTCATATCTTGAGGCGTTCACGTCCACGAGTGATCTCTGGTTGAAACTCCGAAACCCGGACCCCTTGGCTACGCCACCGGTACCAGGAGCTCAGACTCCAGGGTGTTCGTTAAAGAACCCTCGTGTGGGCAAAAATTAATCCACACACTGACCACCATGTTCGCCTAAAAGCTCTGGTATCTTTGACACATGAAAAAAAAAAAAAAAAGAAAGACACGTATTACGTTGCTAAAGATGTACAGTGCTGGACAAAAGTTCACGGAACACGCTTCGGCGCATTCCTTCCTCAGGGTGAAACGCAAGCAACGAATGGGACTGTACGGACTAACAGACGTGTGCCATTAGTCAATCCAGTCACCTGTTTACAATTTCGCCCGTTCCCATTCGCTGCTAGCGCGTGTCACTCTGATGGAGGAATGCGTCGGAGCGTGTTCCGTAAACTTTTGTCCAGCACTGTACCCAGAGCTGTACGTAACGCGTTACAAGGGACGCGTTACTCGGTAACGTGTTACTGTTTTTGGTAACTAAGTAACGACTTATACTTTCTAAAAAATATAACTAGGAACGTACTTAGTTACAAAAATTGGTAACGCGTTACTGCAAGTTTCTCGTTCCTTTTTTCTTTTTCTTTTTGCTCACTGTCACCAACCACGACCGCCAGTTGTGTTTTTTCTCGCCCACATGGCGGTATTCCACGAGGTTCAAGCATGCAGAAAAATCCCCAGCGAAGAGAAAAGGATACCAAAGAGCAACGTCTTTCTCGTTGCTCTATAGTGTCCACAGTGTTTCAGCACACTCAATGTGTTCATTTTTTCAATATTCACTGCGCCCAGGGCGTTTAGTGTCTTGTCTTGCTGTCCCCTAAACGGGAACTCATGTCAATGATCATGTGAAGGCCTCCTTGTGAATGAACTCCGTTTTTTCCCTGGAAATCCCTCTTACGGGTCACCGCCTTCAACACTGTTCTCCGTATGGTGTACATTCAGCCTTGCTTATTTTATGCAAGCGCAAGTCGACAGTGTACAACAATACAACATACAAGACAACATATGTAGGCAATATAGATAGGGGGTGCTTTTTCTTATTTCCGCTGTCTGGTATGTAAATGTAACGTATAAGTAACTCGTTACTTCCAAGTAACGAGACCGCGTTCCTTTTATTTACGAGTAACGGGTAACGTATTTAGTTCCTTTTTTTAGTAACGTGTACAGCTCTGACTGTACCATAGCATAATAATTTTGAAACAGGGAACCCATATGCTGCAGAAAGGTTTCAAAGACGTTTAAAATATATCAAAGCGGAGGTACTTACTTTCTCGATGCCTTTCCTTAGAGAATCAACATACAAGGTGGCCCAGCGACCGTGATAGAAATTCGTAATAAATAACGTGCACTCTAAAAACAGAACTTCACCGCATAGCACACTCTGCGCCAACCATTGCCACGAATGATAGGGTTATCGCTTGTGATTGGAAGACAGAGGGAGGCGTACGCCCTTTTGTGGCAATTTCATATATCCACAATTGCCACAAAAAGGCGTACGCCCCCTCTCTCTCTTCGAATAACAAGCGATTACCCTATCATTCGTGCACTCTTAAAAATGAACTTCGCCACATAGCACGCTCCTAGCCAACCATCACCCCGAATGACAACGTTCTCGCCCTAGATTTGTTGAAAACGGGAGGAGGAGCCTATTTTGTGCCGTGCATAATGGGCACAAAATAGGCTCCTCCTCCCATTTTCAACAAATCAGCTGCGAGAACGTTGTCATTCGGGATGATGGTTGGCTTGGAGCGTGCTATGTGGTGAAGTTCATTTTTAAGAGTGTGGCAACGGTTGGTGTACAGTGTACTATGCAGTGAAATTCTGTTTTTAGAGTGTAGGCAACGGTGAGACATGCGGTCAATGGATTTTTTTTTTCTGCCAGGAACATGTGCCATATATTGGTACCATTTTTATTTCATTTCGATCGATGGAAATTTAATTTCTTGAATTGAACTCCGAAATTTCCCATGTCAACCTAACGTTTTCTTTGCGGCAATGGGTTCCTCGTTGTCATTGTGGTCATTTTACGCAACGACAATTGCTTAACTAAATTCCTTAAATAAGTCTTTGGCTCTGCCTGTTTGTTGTCGGCTCTGGTTTGAGCGCCAAAGTGCCTGTCAAAACGCCCTGCCTATCAAAACGTAGGGTGACCTGTTTTTTTGATAAGATAGCTCTCATTCCCGCACTCTTCTTCTTCCTCTTCCCTTAACTGTGTGTTTGCTGAAGCTATGTGGTGACTTCATATGTCGCCTGCAGCTCCATTTCTTGTAGGTGGTAAAGGTGGTGATATCCACCGAAAAGTCTCTGGCATGTTTCACTCTTGATTGGATGGCACGTGACACTATTGGTTTTTGGTCTCATGTGTTTGAGTCCACAGGTATGCGAACATCGCTTAGCATCATTCTTGGCAAAGGGGTTTGATCCCCGGTAAGCACATACTGTGGACACTGCCGGCGACGCGGGCAGTGCCAGTATTCAGCACTTACTGTTTCCATCACGTGACCCTATGGGGATCTCAGCTATTTGCTTTCGGCTATGGCCGTTATCGGGATGGAGACGCAATGGCAGCATGATGTACCCTTTGCTTCATGCTGTGAAATTGTTGCTGCCCCTGACGCTCTCTCGCTGGCCCCACAACCGTCTTGCATCAGAAGCTTCGGACTGCTGTCCCCTATACGGAACGTGCGTGGCGACATTGCGACTTAGACCCCATTCTTATTGTTTGCAGCCGCTATCCCACGACAACGCGCGGTTGAGATAGAATTGACCAGCACCCGTGTTTCCAAAGCTCGCGTAGGTGCCATGGTCTATCGCGAGGTGCCATGGCGCGTTCGGTCCCAACCCTTCTGCAAGGGCAAGGTCGCAGTGTGTTAGGACTCCTCGGCATCACACCGTGTTGAGGTTTAGTGATCCAATCAAAATCAACTCGCCCTTTCTCCGAATGAAGAAGAAACTAATTGTTGTAGCCCTTTGAGGGGCTATAGCGATCATGAGTAGAGATGAGTGCGGGTATGAAAATTCGTACCCGCACCCGCGGAGACACAACCCGCATCCGCAGCAATGTCATTGGCTCAACCCGCATCCGCACCCGCATATCCTGACGCCTATCCGCATACCCGCCGATATACCCGCAGCCCAATGCGTGCGCATCTTTCAGTTATGCCGCATGATCGTGGCAGCACGAAATGACTTATTGATGCTGAGGACACTGTGCGTTAGCGAGCCACTTTTCCAACGCGTACGTTGTGGCGACCGCTGACATGGTTGCCAGCTTATTGATGCCAAGTGCACCAGTCTTGGTGTCGAAAGATAGCCAATGCTAACCCAATGTGGCAAACAGCAACAACTTTATTTTGAGATGATGAATTGGATATGGAACGTTTTGGAAAGTATTTTGGACTAAATGTTCGCCATGAATCGGGCCATACACCAAAAAACCGACGGGTTGGTTTTGCGCCTGCGGGTATTGCGGGTATACCCGCGTAAACCGCGGAGGTAGTGCGGGTTTACCCGCACCTTACCCGCAACCCGCGATAACACGGAAATGTGTACTCATGAACAAACTTGCGCGGGTGCCCACGAGATTCGCGGGTATACCCGTGCACCGCACTCATCTTTTATCATGAGTATCGATGGTGGATATCGCGTATCACAGTACACACGTATGCCTGTGTGTTCATTTCCACCGGCAAATTATCGCGGTGTGTAAAAGAAAGCAGAAAGTACATAACGACAGTTAAGATGGGATTTCCGCATATGAAGAGCAGCCTCGCTCCATGTGACATGGCACGGCTGACGCATATTTCCACAGCAAACGTCATTCGGATTGCCACTTTATCTTTCAAACAGAGATCCCGTTTTTAAAGGCGGATGAGCAAAAACTGTCTCGTCTGTACTTTCTGTACGTATAGCACGGGTTTCCCAAGATACAGCGCGGAAGCTCTTCCGCTTCATAAAAAAATACCGCAAGACGTCCTCGGAGCTTTCGTCAATTATGTATGGAGTGAAAACTCATTATTCTCAATTGAGAAAAAAAAAAAAAAACATGCAAAAGTATTGGTAGTAACGTTTTACTGTGCCGCCACCTGTGGGCATGCAGTGCCAACACTGCCTAGACAGAGAAAGCCTCCGTATTGCCTCCTCTCCCTCCCTCGCTACGTGGACACATATAGTCAGAGTTCGTCTGCTACTGCGATGCACCGTTCTGCGAATTCAAGGACCCGCAAATGAATGCAGCTCACATGGAACCCGCAGACCTAAATATTTAGACAAAAAGTGCGAGACGCTTTCCAGAAAATCACTTTTGAGAAAGATTGAGACCGTTTTGCGCTTTATTTCCAAGTTTTCCCATGTAGTATGCGGAGACGTTCAATCACAACTCGCAGACGAAGGTGGTTCTTCTTCATGGCCACGACCGCTGAAAGCACGTTCGTGATTGGCTACGGCCGTTGAAAACACGATCCTTATTGGCTGACTCTTAATTGTTACGTCAAGTCGACGAGCGCGCAGGCTTTCTGTATGTACACTCTTAAAAATGAACTTCACCGCATAGCACGCTCCTAGCCAACCATCATCTCGAATGATATCGTTATGTGCCCCTATTTGTTGAAAACGGGAGGCGTACGCCTTTTTTGTGACACTTATGCTGTTCATAATTGTCACAGAAAAGGCGTACGCCTCCCGCTTTCAACAAATCAGGGCTGATAACGATATCATTCGAGATAATGGTTGGCTAGGAGCGTGCTATGCAGTGAAGTTCATTTTTAAGAGTGTAGGTGGTGTTGGCAGTGCACGCACTTCTTTTCTTTTTTAAATGCCACAGCATTTCTTTAACGCACTTTTGAGCATCGGTGAAGCTTAGCGTCAGTGGAGAGGAGTCCTTCTCATTCTCGCGATGCGCTATCTCTTCCTCTCGTTTGTCGCGTGTTGAGTGAGGCCAGGAGACAAAAAGCGTCAAGTCGGACCAGACTATTTTATTGACCGTTCTGGCCGGTCGCTCGAGTAGAAGAAGAAGTAACTAGCTCGCGTCTCGTGAGCGCGAGATGGCAGGGCACAAACAGGGTCATGTGGCCAAAGGCGATGTTGGTGCAGCTAGTGCTGCTACATCATCCTCCCTCCCCTGGAGAAAGATGATGCTGAAGCTGCAGGCTGGATAGTGCGGTGCAGATCCCACGATACGTGCTTGCTTGAAGCTGGGCGCAGTGGGAAAGATCGAGATATGGCTGAGGGGGCGGTACGATCGTCATGCTGTGTGTCAGACTTGTTTGAATCTGAAGAAACTTCCAGCTGGGTGAAATGCGCCAGAGATGAGGGGTCTAGGTGAGCGGGCTGCAGCCTATCGATGGAGATGTTGTCCTCGCGGCCATTAAGCTGTACACGGTAGAACTTGGCGTATCGGTGCAGAACTTGAAAGGGGCCGTCGAAATGAGGCTGAAGAGGCTTACGAACGGCATCCCGGCGAACAAAAACATGTGTACAGCTTTCAAGCTCGGGACTGATGAAGGGGTGGCTACGAAGGCTTCGTCGGGTTGGGGAAGGGCAGAGCTGGGACATTGTCAAACGGAGTTGGTGAAGGAATGACGATGGCTCGGCTGCTTCGGGGCGCACAGGATGGAAGAATTCTGACGGCAAACGTAGTGACGTCCCGTAGACGAGTTCTGCGCTGGAGGCGCCGATGTCTTGCTTGAGGGCCGTCCGAATACCGAGCAGCACTGTAGGAAGAGCGGCGAACCACTGGGTACGCTCACGCGCGCAGGAGAGGGAGGCCTTAAGGTGACGGTGAAAACGCTCAACGAGCCCGTTTGCTTGGGGGTGGTACGAGGTGGTTCGTATCCGATGTGTGCCGAGGGTCTCCAAGAGCTGGGTGAACAGCCTGGCTTCAAACTGGCGGCCGCGATCTGTGGTAAGGGTAGCAGGCACACCGAAACGGGCTATCCAGCCGTGCAAAAAGGCTTCGGCAACGGTCTCGGCGGTGGAATCGGCGATGGGAATTGCTTCTGGCCACCTCGTAAATCTGTCAACGCATGTTAACAGGTATGAATGACCATGCGACGGGGGAAGCGGGCCGACCAGATCGATGTGCACGTGCGAAAATCGGGCGTCAGGGAGCGGGAATGCTGTTAAAGGTGCCTTGTTGTGCCGGTTGACTTTCACACGTTGGCAGACGAGGCAAGCGCGGGTCCATGCCCGAACGTCGGCGTTCATCGATGGCCATAGAAAGCGGGTGGTGAGCAGCTTCTGCGTGGCGCGGATACCAGGGTGGGCTAGGGCATGCACGCTGTCAAAGACAAGGCGACGGAAAACCTGCGGAATGAACGGCCTGGGTCTGCCCGTGGAGATGTCGCAAGTTAACTTGAGGAGCGATCCGGGCAGAGGCACCTCTTCGAAAGAAAGAGTGGTGGCAGAGTCTCGCAGTTTCCGCAGCTCTTCGTCTGACTGTTGCGCCTCGGCGATCTTAGAATAGTCCATCGTCAACTTCGGAAAGCTGACAGTATCGACGTGCATCCTGGACAGAGCATCCGCTACAGGGTTGTCGGTTCCGTTCACGTGGCGAATGTCGACGGTGAACTCACTTATGAAGGCCAGCTGCCGGGCTTCACGGGGAGTGTAACTGTCTGCAGCCTTGGACAGGAACGCGTAAGTCAAAGGCTTGTGATCTGACAGGATGTAGAACGTTCTTCCTTCGACGAAATACCTGAAGTGGCGGATGGCTAAATAGGCAGCGAGCAGCTCACGGCCAAACGCGCTGTAGCGGGTCTGCGCTGGAGAGAGCTTCTGCGAGAAGAAGGACAAAGGTCTCCACTGCCCGTCGATAAACTGCTGTAAGACACCGCCAACAGCATGGTCAGAGGCGTCAACCATGATGTTAGTTGGCGCGCCGTGTTTCGGGTAGACGAGGACAGTAGCGTCTGCAAGGGCTTGTCTGGCTGTGAGGAAAGCGGTGTTCGCTTCTTCCGTCCACGAAAACGGCGTTGAAGATGGCGTGCCGCGCAGCATGTCTGTCAGAGGTCGCAAAATGCGCGCACAGCAGGGAATAAATCGTCGATAAAAGTTCACCATTCCCAAAAACTCTCGCAGCTTACGCAGTGACGTTGGCGTTGGGAAGTTGCGTATGGCAAGAACTTTGTGGTCGAGAGGGCGGATGCCGTCGCTGCTGATTAGGTGCCCGAGGAACTCCAGCGATGGCTTGCCGAACTCGCATTTTTCGGCGTTCACAACAATGCCGAACTCTTGGAGACGCTGGAAAAGCGCGCGAAGGTGGTCTTCGTGCTCCTCGGGGGACCCGCTGGCAACGAGGATGTCATCTATGTAGGCAAACGCAAAGGGAAGGCCGCGCAGCACTTGATCCATAAACCGTTGGAAGGTCTGGGCGGCGTTTCGCAGACCAAAGGGCATCCTGAGATATTCGAACATGCCGAATGGTGTAACGATGGCAGTCTTGGAAACGTCGGAGGGTTCTACTGGAATGTGATGGTAAGCTTTTACCAAATCGACCTTGGAGAACATGGTCATGCCGTGGAGATTGGAGGCGAAATCGTGAACATGCGGGATGGGATAGCGATCTGGCACAGTAACCTTATTAAGGGCTCTGTAGTCGCCGCACGGCCTCCAATCTCCGGTCTTCTTCGGTACCATGTGCAAGGCCGATGACCAACTGCTGGAAGAAGGCCGGACGATTCCAAGCTGGAGCATGTGTTGGAATTCCTTTTTCGCAATGGCGAGGCGCTCGGGGGCCAGGCGACGAGGACGGGCATGCACGGGAGGACCTGTAGTGACAACGTGGTGAGTCACTGTGTGCATCACGGGCCGCTCGGTGTTACATGGCTTCAAGAGGGATGGGAACTCCTGCAGGATGGCGGAGTATGGACAGTTTCCAGCCTTGAAGCGGGCGATGCGGCTGCACACTGAATGGCGACAGGGAATGCCGTTGACGCGAAACCGGGTTTCTGCATCCCAGAGCAAGCGTTTTTTCATGTTCACCATGAGACCGAAATGGCTCAGAAAGTCTGCTCCCAGAATAGGGTACTGCAAGTCAGCCACAAGGAAAATCCATGCGAAGGAGCGGCGGAGGCCCAAGTCGAGAGTGAGGGAATGCTCTCCGTACGTCGCAATCGGCGTGGAATTAACAGCTTGCAGGGTGCGGGACGTTGGCTTGCGTGGTGAACGAAAAAGAGAGGACGGAAGTACACTGACGTCAGCGCCGGTGTCAACAAGAAACTTTAGTCCGGAATTGTTGTCAAGAACAAAGAAGAGGCGGGATGGACGAGTGCCAGAGTCACCAGCCGCCATATCTAGTGACTGGCTCGGGAGTTTCCCTGGAAGGTGCATGGTGGTGTACAGTTGCGAGCCTTGGTGCGGAAACGGCGATGATACCAGCAAATTCCAGCTGGAGATGGGGAACGTCGATGCGCGAAGCGGGATCGGCGTGAAGACGGAGAAGGACTGCAGTGGCGGAGGGCTGCAACCTCCAGCTGCAGGTTGGAGATCTGTTCCACGAGCTGAGAAAGGTCCACTGCTTGCGGCGAGCTGGAACCAGTAGCCGTAGGCGGAGAAGGGGGGTGCGAGGCCACAGCTGCGATCTGCGGTGGTGCCATTTCCATGATCTTGTCGGCAAGGTTGGCCAGGTCGTTCAGGCTCATGGTGCCAGCAGCGGCTAAAACCATGCAGACATTGGGCGGCAACCGCTGGAGGAAGAGTTGGCGGAGCAGGGAATCGTCGATTACGGCGCTGTCGGGACGGTCGCCGAGCAGTTGGCGCATACGCCGTAAGAGCTGAGAAGGCGCGCGATCTCCGAGTTCTTCTTGGGTCAGCAGGCGCTGGAATCGCTTTTGCTCCGACATAGATGTCCGGCGAATTAATTCAGTCTTGAGCACGTCATATGGTGATTGTGTCGGTGGGGAGGCAACCAAGTCGCGCACCTCGGAAGCATCAGTAGGGGAAAGTGCGGCAACGACGTGGTAGAACTTCGTCAGTTGGTCACTGATGAGACGAAGGGCGAATTGGGCCTCAGCTTGCCCGAACCATACGACGGGATCGGCGGCCCAAAACGTCGGCAGCTTGATAGCGACGGCGGAAACTTGAGGTGGGGGCAACAGGGGCGCCGCAATAGCGGGCACCGCAACGTTCTGTTGCTGTGGTCCTGGGACTTGCTGGACTGGCGGAAAGTGGCCTGGTGGTCCTGGGAGAGGGCCAGTAGCAGAAGGGGGTCCAGTGGCCATCACGTCCGGGTCACCAGTTGTCGCGTGTTGAGTGAGGCCAGGAGACAAAAAGCGTCAAGTCGGACCAGACTATTTTATTGACCGTTCTGGCCGGTCGCTCGAGTAGAAGAAGAAGTAACTAGCTCGCGTCTCGTGAGCGCGAGATGGCAGGGCACAAACAGGGTCATGTGGCCAAAGGCGATGTTGGTGCAGCTAGTGCTGCTACACGTTCGTTTCTTTATTGCGACACCGGTTCAGTGGGTAGATTTTGAAGATTAGAGATTTACCAGATCATAAGGTCCTTACGATAACGGTCTGCCGCGTGCATACAAGTCATCTGTGGAAAATGCTATACGGAGCACTGGGCTAACCGATAGCGCCCCGTAGTCTAACAGAGCTGGAGGCAGCCATACACTGTTAAAACAGGACTTCACCACATAGCACGCTCCTAACCAACCATCATACCGAATGATATCATTCTGTGTCATGATTTGTTCAAAACAGGCGGGAGGCGCCTATCTGGGACAGATTATCTTGTCCCAGATAGGCGCCTCCCCCCTGTTTTGAACAAATCATGACACAGAATGATATCATTCAGTATGATGGTTGGTTAGGAGCGTGCTATGTGGTGAAGTTCTGTTTTAACAGTGTAGGATCAAGGCGAAGCAAGTCTTCCCCAGGTCCGGACGGTATTACATACAAACATATCGCTGGCTTAGGACCCTCCGCTCTGAAGGCATTGTTAGGTATCATTAATAAGAGTTGGAACGATGGCAAGCTCCCAATTGGCTGGAAAATCTCTAAAGTGGTACCTTTGTTGAAACCAGGAAAATCTCCCAGGAATACAGCATCTTTCAGACCAATTAGCTTATCAAGCTGCCTGTGTAAGGTCATGGAAAAAATGATCCTTGGTCGAATAGAATGGGTCCTACAAAGTCAGAAGATGCTTCCGGAATGTATGTCTGGTTTCCAACAGGGCAGGGCTACTATGGATGGTGTTTTGGACCTTGTCACTTTTGTTGAACACGAACGCGCCCAAAACCGTACTACTCTGGCGGCTTTCCTTGACATTAAACACGCATATGATACGGTGAGCTACGGCCACGTGCTACATGGAGATAAGGGGTCGGGCTCTGCGGTGGATTGCTGACTATCTTCAAGGAAGGTCTGTGTACATACAGACCGAGGACGGGAACAGTGATTATCACGACCTCGGTAGCTGAGTGCCGCAGGGTGGGGTCCTGAGCCCTCTGCTGTTTAATGTAATCATGGCAGATTTACCGCACCGTTTACCCAAGAACGTCTACATCAGCATTTACGCTGCCGATATATGTATATGGACGTCTGGGGCGGCAATTGCCTGCTTTGCAACAGCGACTCCAGAACGCGTTAGATTGCACGGTATCCTTCCTCTCGGACAGAGGCATGGACGTATCTGTCGAGAAGACTGTATTTCTCCCGTTTACTCGGAAAAGAATGAAGAGTCTTCAACTGACTCTCAATGGTCTACCAATTCAGAGAGTGTGTCATCACCGCTTCTTGGGAGTCGACGTTATTGACGCTCGACTATCATGGTCTGCTCACATAATAAAACATCTTCAGGAGCGGTCTGAGGCACGGGTCAACGTGCTTCGTCGTCTCTCCGGCCCCCGTTGGGGAATGTCAACGAAGTCCCTATACTTACGGTACATCGGGCGCTTATTCGGCAAATGGTGGCTTACCATCTACCTGTATATACTATATGGGATAAGCAACACAGCAGAGAGGACACTACAGAGAGTTTTAACAAGAGGTCTGAAAATCTGCCTCGGGGTACCTCGAGCCACCTCCAATGTTTTGGCAATAGCAGAAGCTAGAGAACTGCCTGTAGAGGTGCTGAGAACGCAAGAAATAGTGCGCCACTATCTGCGCCTGAATCTGCGCCATGACAAGCACCCCCTGGCACGGAAATTGAAATGCCGAAATTCTGACTTCTACAAAGCCATTGCTCCTTACCGGCGCAACTTGCCAAAAACACAGCCCCCAAGAGCGACTCAGCATCCCCCTTGGACTCTAGAGCTACCCCGGATTTGCAACTCCGTGCCTGGAGTACACCACCCCAAGTCCACTTTGCCCACGACAGTGCTGAGGCAGCATTGTCTATCTATGATGGAGCGTCACTGTAGCAGCATTGCTATTTTCACTGACGGATCGACGACGGCATCAGGCTCAGCATCTGCTTTTGTGGTTCCACTGCACAGGAAAGAGAGAATGGCACGACTGTCGCACAAAACAACTTCAACAACAGCAGAATTGGTGGCCAACCAGCTGGCAATGCAGTACGTAGTAGCACAACAATCACCTGCCGAGTGGGTGGTATACAGCGATTCAAAAGCCGGACTCCAAGCCATGCTTTCATTCTTGGGAAATGGCTGTATGACACCAACAGTTCGCCAAATACTCCATGAATACAACAAATGTAGAGTCGCCGGCCACAAAATAACTCTGCTGTGGATTCCTGGACATGTGGGTATAGGCAGTAATGGCCACTACTTCTACAGTAGTTTAACTATAACTACTAACTACTTCGCGATGGAGTAGTTTAACTAGTAGTTCAACTACTTTTCAGGGGAGGTAGTTAAAACTACTTCTTTAACTACTGCAATGTATCTTAACTACATCTATAACTACTTAACGTTGTCCATCAGCACCAATCCCATTCTATAGTGTTCTTGGTCACCTAAATATGAACCACAAGCAGCCATAAAAGTGAAGATTTAGTGCACATGCACGGCCACAAGTGTTCTGCACCTCCGTTCTCATCAAGCAAGTACAAAAGTCGGAAGCACAATCGTACCGTAAAGCTTGCGGCAAAACCGGAAGTAGTTGGCGCCAGCTGTAACCTAACTACTGTAGTTATAACTAGTCGAAATAGTAGTTTAACTAGTAGTTGCCACTACATTTCTGCAAGTAGTTGGTAACTACCTTTTAACTACAATCAGGTAGTTTAACTAGTAGTTTAACTACATGTAGTTAACTACTGGCCATCACTGGGTATAGGAGAGAATCAAGCAGCAGACGAACTAGCGGACATAGCACACCTATCTTCAACACTACATCCGATGACATACTCAACGTCAGATGCTACATCTTCATCAAGGTCATTGTCGCAGGAAATGTGCAGACAGCGATGGGTGCAATTGCAGAGTGATTCGTCGCTGCTACATCGCGTAGATCCGGAGCTGAAGTTCTGTGTTCCGTCTACGTTACCGCGCTCTGTTCAGACGTTTTTACACCGGTGTCGGTTGAATGTGCCTTATGGCCGTCATTTTCTTCATAAAGTTGGAAGAGCCGACTCATCGAATTGTTCAGTTTGTGCAACGATGGAGGAGAGTGAGTATATTATAATGCACTGCACTAGGTATGCATCTCAAAGAGCTACACTGAAAGCTACACTTGCTCGGCTAGACAGCAGGGTCTTCGATATAGTGAAGGTGTTGGGACTTTGGGCACCGAACACGAGGGATGCTGCCTTGGCGGCACTTGTGAAATTTGTCCAGAGCTGTGGGATGGATACAACCTTCTAGCATCCTCTGTGCATGATCTTGGGATAATTGTGAATAGTGTTTAATTGTGGACTTCTAGTGAACATGTGGATAGTGGACTTCTGAATAGTGAATAGCGAACTTGCGAGTAGAGCACCTGAGAAGTAGTTTTTGGGGGTGGGGTGGGGTGAGAATTTTTGTTAGGAGTAGCAGAACAAGTCGGGAGACGAGTTCAGTTTCTCCTTGTTTTGTTTTTTTTTCTTACAAACAAACAAACAAACGATAACGGTTCCGGAAGTGGTAGCAGCTCATATCCTCCAAACGCCCATTTCCACTGACGCCCTAAATTAACCAAGGGCTCATTTCCTCCGAAAAAAATATTCGGAGGTTCTGGGCTTTCGGTTGATCTGGGCACGCGGGTGACAGTGACCCATATCCCCCAAATGCTCTTTTCATCCGAGCGCCCAGAACCACCGAAAGCGGGATACTTCAAAGGACACGCTTGCGGTTCCCGAGAATGCGGGAATTCAATGTACAGCTCGAAGCAGAGTTAACTGGAACGCCACTTCGCCACAAGCTAAAGTCGGGGAAGAGAGCAACCCTAGCGCTTACGAGAAATAAAGGCGAATAGTGTTTTGACTGTCCTACTGTTGCTGTAGGCGAATCCGTTTTGCCATGAGCTGTTGACTCGGCGTTGCCGTTAGCTATGGTTATCATCGCGGTGTTTGTGTTTGCGGCGATTATGTGAAAGTGTATGCCGGCTGATATCGCACGGATGCGATTCCTTTATCTCACTGATACACGCGAAGGTGGTCGCGTTCGCTCAGTGGGACATTTTCAGATTTGTGATGAATCAAATGAGGATGCGAGGAGTCTAGTGTAAAATGTATTGGAGTTGCTGCAAGGTAAATTTACCCAGGTAGCGAAAGCGAGGAAAAAAAACAAATCTGACCCGGCAACACTGTCATCTCCGTGACTCGAGCGATCCTGGGTGTTGGCAGCACAGGTACAGTCGTAAACAAAAAATATTTACGACGCGCGCAACGTTCTCGCCCTACACTGTTAAAACAGAACTTCACCACATAGCACGCTCCTAGCCAACCATCATACCGAATGATATCATTCTGTGTCATGATTTGTTCAAAACAGGGGGGAGGCGCCTATCTGGGACAAGATAATCTGTCCCAGATAGGCGCCTCCTCCCATTTTCAACAAATCAGTGCACAGAATGATATCATTCGGAATGATGGTTGGCTAGGAGCGTGCTATGTGGTGAAGTTCTGTTTTAACAGTGTAGATTTGTTGAAAACAGTAGGAGGAGCTATTTTGTGGCCATTATGCACGGCACAAAATAAGCTCCTCCTCCCGTTTTCAACAAATCAGGGGCGAGAACGTTGTCATTCGGGATGGTGGTTGGCTAGGAGCGTGCTATGTGGTGAAGTTCATTTTTAAGAGTGTAGTGGATGGCATCACGTTGCTGATCTTCACTCTTAAAAATGAACTTCACCGCATAGCACACTCCTAGCCAACCACCATCTCGAATTATCGTTATCTGCCCTGATTTCTTGAAAACGTGGCGGGGGGGGGGGGGGGGGCGTAGCCTCTTTGTGACAATTATGAACAGTCACAAAAAGGCGTACGCCTCCCGTTTTCAACAAATCAGGGCAGATGACGATATCATTCAAGATGATGGTTGACTAGGAGCGTTCTATGCGGTCAGATTCTTTGTGTTTTGTGTTCTCTCTTCTTTTTTTTTTTTTTTCTATAGTCGTGACGACGCCCACTTCTGCGTGGCCAACAACGGCGAGCCTAACCTGCCATTACCCCCCACCCACCCCTCATTTTTAAGAGTGTTGAACATGGCAGATTCCAGCTTGCCTAGCGCGTCCGATGTGCACAGCTCCATCATGTGTGTTTCTTTGTTATGCGTGTTACCGTGTATTCACACGAGCGACATTCCCCGCAAAAGCGGAAGACGCGAAAAACGTCATAGCTTTCTGAGCGCGAGCGCTCAACGTCCAGTGTTCACGTACACCACGTTAACCGTGGGGAATGTCCTGCAACGCAGTCACAAGATATTCTGTAGCAGACGACAAGAAAGACTCTGACGGTGTCGTCTGCTAAGTGCGCAGTACGCCACTCCCGATATTCCGCACCGTGTGAATGCTCACATAACACGGGACGGAACCTCGTCTCTGTGAGCAGTATTTTTGCTTTTTCTTCCACTAGAATCTTCCGCGAGGATGTCGCTCGTGTGAATACACAGTTAGCGTCTCGGTTTGAGCGGCGTACAGGTATGGACAGCTGACGGCAGGAAGGAGTGGGCACAGGGGGTAAGTGTGAGCCCTGTGCTGATTTCAGAGGGACCGGACGTCACCCACCCACTGCTCCATGCCGCTAGTCACTCAGTGTGTCACAACGTGTCTCACGTGATGTCGCCCACGTAATCTTGCAACAGGAACGCCGCGGAGCAGCGTAGAGCAGTGCTTCCCAAACTGTGCGTTGCGAACCCCAGGTGGTCGAGACAGATTCAGTGGGGGATCGCGAATCGGTTCAAAAACTATAAAGAGACGTCCATAGACCATGCTCGCGCCCACTATTATGCGCCCCAAAAAAGCTCGTGGTGGCAGACCTATCACTATTCATGCGCTGCAATCGAAAAGCTTGTGGCATCGCGAAATCGGGGGGCGGGGGAGGTTGCAACGCGGTAGTTCTGATGGGTCGGAAGGTAGCAAAGTTTGGGAACCAATGGCGTATAGGCGATGTGCTCCGGAGCATTCCCACATGTATATAGTTCGCAGGTCTGTGCCGGATATGCTGCTCTAAGACACACACATAAATGGGATGATGCTGTGGTGGGTCATTCACCGCCGCATGCTGTTGCTGTGGGAGATGCAGACACGGTGACCGAAAATGTGGAACATAAGCGGGACGCCGCCCATATTGCTACCCTAGGAGTGAATCTTAAAAGCGTGGGATTATATAGAGTTGATGAAGGTTCTCTCACTTGCGGACCCTACCGGTTGCGCCATGCCTGGCACAAATGGGAAGACGGCGTGTCCCCGCTGGTCCCTGGCGGTCGAGTTGACGTCCCCATTTGGCCAGGACAGATGTTGATGAATAAAGGTACGGAACAGCAGGCGTGTTACCAAAGGCAATAATGACGTTTATTAAGTCTGTAGGTTGGTAAAGGGCCGAATTAAAGAGTTCATATATGTTGATGAGTCGACGCTGGCCGACGAACTCTCGTGGCCTCTCTCCGCGCCCACAGCTGATGAAGAAGATGATTGGTCGACGGCAGTGATGACGCTGCTGCTGTTCACAAGTTGTGTCTTCTGTTTGTGCGCTTTTTGAATTATAATGCTATTAGGGGCGTTTATGTTTACTCGCTCCGAGCCGTGTATTCACTATGAGTCCGAGCGCCTCCGAGCGAATAAGCATAAACGCCCAAGGAAGCAGCGTGGAGCGTGCGACAAAGCGTGCCACCATAACACTCAGCCAGATGTTTAGAAATGCACACCAAAGAGTACAGTGAGAACAAGAAGTGAACGCATTTGCAGGCGAAACCCGTGTTACCACCAGAGTTCGACGTAACTCGTTACTGTAACTAAGCTCCTTTTTTTTCTTTTTTTTCTTTTTGTACCTTGTAACTTAACTCGGTACTTCTGCGCCGTAGCAACTTTCAGAGGAACTCGTTTCTTTTTCAGGAAACTTTGCGAAAGTAACTGAAGCTAAGTTCCAAGTTACTTTTAAGACGCTTTTTACTCACGTCCACATATTTTCTTGCTTTCTCTCCGGTTCTTTCATAGCATTTTATGCCATAAAACGTGATATTCAATCAATGACAGTATTCTATTCAGGAAGTAAGAACCGCTGTCATTGAAATGAGGCTGAACCAATTGTGCGCCCGCAAGGAGCAAGATGCAAAGTATTCGACTTGTTGGACATAAACGAAAACGATCTAAGCGTGTTGCACTCCTCCGCAGGCAACTCAAGGTCGAACTCAACTGCTCACGCGCGCTGCAACTGTGTAGTGCTATTTTGTGTCCGATGTAACTTGGAAGTAACTCATTCTTTTTTTTTTTTTAAGTAACCCCGTAACTGCGAGTTACATTTCAGGCTGAAGAACTTTGTTATTAACTTCGTTACATTTTTCACACGGTAACTCGTAACGAGCTCTTTTTGACGGGTAACTTCTCGATCTGTGGTTCCTACACGGGGCCAATACCAGCCTATCGTCGCGCTTGCCAATTGCGCTGCACGGATTTCGTGTACGATGGCAGCGCATGGACCATCGTCCGTCCGCCACAATGCTATCGCGTTTCGTACGCGTCTGGCAGTGCGCCAAAGAGTACAGTGAATTTCTCTTTCTTTTTTTTCTCATGTTCGGTCCTGGTTCTTGCTTACTGATTGCCTCCTCCAGCACCGCCGAGGGGCACGCGTTAAAATGATTGTAATTTGAGAATTATCCTCGTTTGTCCAGATCTGCATGCACATTACCAACAGGTTATGTGTGGACGACGTGGATGACGCGTCGACCACGATTTCTGAAGTAGTGAGTAGAATTGCTTGGATACGCTGGAAGAGATGCAATGATGACATTGACGAAGCAATTTCAAGCAACACTGGTTCTACTACGCACGCACAGGTTCGTGCCTATGTCTACAGAGGGTGTACGAAAACAGGAAGCGTAAATGTGGCGAAGTACCCAGAAGAACTGACTGGAAATGCAGTCCGGTGTTTGTGGGCAAGGTACGTCTCCGATTGGAAGATAACTGATCATGTCTCTATAAGACGAATTAGAACTTCCGAAGCTGTCGTCCGACAACTATCACGTCAATAAGAGTGGCCCATGAACGGCAACGACCACGCACCAATACCGGAGCGTTCCAACGCACCAGCTAGTCGGTTCTATCGGCGTGGTTGACGCCACCGGTTGAGGAGCTTCCCAGCACGTCTCGCCCTCTGGGACAGTCCATCGCTGTCGATCGCGTAGGTATGCTGGGAAGCGATCGACCCTGGCTATCAGCTTAGTTTGCACTAATGTTTCTGTTTCTTGTCGTCGATGGGGCCAACTATCTCGATGCAATTGGGGCAAGTGCAACTGCAACAGGTGATAAAACCGACAGAACATCCTTCAGTGGTGATGTGACCACGCTAGCTGGCGCTGCTCTTTCTCGAAGCAAAAAAAAAAAAAAAAGCAGAAGAAGAATGCAAGGAACGACTGTGTTGCCAACCGTGGAACTGCCATACGGGTTCGTAAAAGAGCCACTGGTAGGGTTGCCACTTTTCACCGTGAAAGGTACCAGTCACAGGGAGGGTAGGGTTAAAGGTAGAGAATGAGAGGTGAGGGAAATGGTGGAAGGAGAGGAGGCGCAGAGAGAGAGAGAGAAAGTGCTCGCGCTCAAGATAATGCGCGAAAATAGGTATATTACTGCCTTTGGTTGGACTATTGATGTTGGGAATTACAACATAAAGAGGAAACAACACTACACGTAATAGAACAAGAGCCAAAATCCGAATTTGATCGCCACTCACCTTGAAAAAATTATCGACGCAAACGCGCCTTCTTTGCAGACGAAGAACACATGGTGGTCGTACGTTCCAACCAGACTCCTAACTGGCTTCACGCAACCACTGATACTGTCCCCTCGAAACAGAAGAGTGTAGCGGATATACTGAAGAAAAATAAGAAAAATTCTAGGGGACCGTTGAACTGGTGTTTTGAGAAGGTAGCCAGGAGGACAAAAACTGGAACGCAGACACCAGTTGAACGACCGGTGTGGACAAAGTAGAGACCATAGGCTGTCTACCTTGCGTCCGTATTCCAGTTTCCTTATCGGGTGACTGCGGAGTTGGGCCTTCGCTCCAGATTTCTTCGTACTCCTGTGGATCGTTGAAGGAGAAGTCGCAAAAGGCTCTAGAGAGGCCTTCAGCTGCAAATACCGGGCTGCAAATACAAGAGGCTGCCGGTGTTACCGTTCAACCTGCAGAACGAGCAATGATACCGACCAACAATGAAATACCGGCCACATGGCAACCCTTAGCCGCTGTTTTTTTTTTTTTTTTTAGAGTAGCAACTCTTAGATTATGGCTAACAACTCTTAACTCATAATAATAAGAAGAGAAGGGGACAATTTCTCTTAACTAACAACCGGGTCACATTTGACATCAGTGCAGACGAGCCTGTCCCGTGTAGACTGCCTAGCCTTCGACACCGCGAAACTCAGTCCTCAGTCGTCCGTCAAGGCGCTGAGGGCACCTGAAGATTTTCTACGTACAACCCGCTTATGGACATTCTATGACTTGCTGAGTGTGCGCTGTGTATGTCCCCAGCGATTCCGACATTTTACTTGGGTGAATTTTTTAAAATACAGCTAAGCTGAAATCATCACTTTAACTCGTTCATCTGTTTGTATTTTCTGTATGCAAGCGTCCTGGGGTAACCAGTTGGACTTCGTCGCGACTCTCATCCCTATTTTTTTTTCTTTATCACATCACCATCAGTGCAGGCGTCTCCGCCAATGAGGCAGCGCGAGAGAGGTCACGTGCTTACGACTACCTATGGGAATAGTCGTAGCTCGCGCTTCTCTGATATCAGAGCTTGGACTGTACGCACGGGCACCAGGCTCTACTCGTCGTGCCAGCCATTCCAGGCGCTTGGAGTGACGAACTATACCGACACCGCTTTGCAACGATGAGGTGTTTCGCGCAGGGTTGCCAGATGCCAAACTCGTCTCCCGCCAAGACAGATTCAGAAAATAGCCCAAACATAGCCAACATACGCCAACGCATAAAAGAAAAAAAAATAGCCGAAATAGCCAAAACCATTTTCATTACTCTGTTCACAAAACCTGGAGAATATGTAACTTGCACATGGGTTATGAGAAGCTCACAGGCAAAACTCTTGGTTTATGGATACATTAGTTCGCTTGTAAACTTGTTCAGGAAGGCGTCGGGTGGCACAAAGTATTTATTTTATTTTGTTTATTCTGTGTTAGCGCCGCGAAGCAACTGTGGCTATGAGCGGCGACTAAGTCTTTACAGAAACGTCTTTTTTTTTTCACAGAGCGAACTTCACGTGAAGAATGTTCTCAAGCCTCATCTCATAGTCTCATAAAATAAAGTTGTTGCTGTTATTCTTATTCCTAAGGTCTTTTTTTCTTCATCAACGTGACTTGGCTGAATATGCGTTCGACTGCCGCGTAGACAGTGGCAAGCAAAGAAGGCTTAGACTGAGACCTGACAGTTTCGGAAGCGTCTACCGTGTTACTGAAGTGTGCACAGACCTGTTAGTCTTTAATATTCCAACAGCATTAGTTTTGGGGCTTTTAATAATGGAACACCAGCGAGCCCAAGGCACTACATACTCTCTCCAGTTTGTGCAAGTAATTCAAACTCAACACTTTTAGAAGAACAATAAAGTTGGACGGGAATTGGTTCCTTTGACCTTGGAAATTCTGACTGTACACGAACAAAAGCTGCGTTGCAGTATCACCACCTGTGTCCGCCACATGAACACCGAATTCCGAAAAATGGTTCCGACATATGTGTCTTCCGTATCTGTTTATATCTATTCTGCTGCCCATTAACACGTCCGACCTGGGAACGCAAAGGATCATTACTTTTTTTAGTCTCGACAGACGGCAGTGCATTATGTGCCTGCCACGTGCTTACAAAACGTAAAAGCTGTAATATAGAGCGAAGAGAAGGACCGTGGTGGCAGTCGTTGTGTGCAGTCGCCCGCGAGAGCACGTGGGCGTGAAACGTTGGGTAGCCCAAAAACAGCCAAACAGCCAAGATGAAAAACACCCCGCCAACTGTCACAAAAGGTACCCCAATTTGGCGGTTTATAGCCCAATCTGGCAACCCTGTTTCGCGGGAGTCTTGGCGAAGGAAATGGGAAGGAGAGTGGAATAACGCTTGCCGATATAGACAACTGACTCTTGATGTCGATAGTGCGATACGTGCATCTGTCTAAGGTACTGCTTGGGACACAGTTGTCTAAAATCTCCAGCTCGTGGCCGAACAGTCCCCTATCGGCGATGTCGCACACGAAGGAACCATACGACTATAGGGACTGTGCGACAAACTGGTGGCGCCGCGGTGCGGCCTCCGGAGAAAGTGCCTTGCGTGATAGCCGCCGTGTAGCCAGCTTTGTTTACATGTGAGGTGCGGGTATCTTTTTTTCCACAGCATCGCTAACTGTGCCAGCACCTACACTCTTAGAAATGAACTTCACCGCATAGCACGCTCCTAGCCAACCATGATCTCGAGTGATATCGTTATCTGGCCTGATTTGTTAAAAACGGGAGGCGTACGCCTTTTCTGTGACAATTATGAACAGCATAAGTGTCACAAAAAAAAGGCGTACGCCTCCCGTTTTCAACAAATCAGGCCAGATAACGATATCACTCGAGATCATGGTTGGCTAGGAGCGTGCTATGCGGTGAAGTTTATTTTTAAGAGTGTAAAAGAACTCTTCATTAGGGACCAGATGCTTCATTTCTCGTGATTTCTACGCTTCCAATACCACCGAGGTCACTAGACTCGCAGCGAATAGCGTTTGTGACGCGCGTTCGGCCATTGCATGAGGTGTGCACAACATGAGCGAATATATTTCTTTTGTTCTAGTTTCAATTAAACTGAATGAGGACCTGCAAAATGATCAATGATTTACAGTTGCTACTTTCGTGACGGTGAAACGCCGCTGGATACTGTATCACCGTCAAATGCACCGACCAAACGGCAACTTATTTCGAGATAATTATTGAGGTGTTTCATCGCCAGTGCCCAGAGCCGATATTGCTCCCGGTATGACGAGTCTCACAGTGAGAACAGGAGTTCTAGGTTGTCCAAAAGGTTTAGTATTTACTCACCGACCATTTCACAGCTGTCGTCCCGCAAGCCTGCGGTGGTATCCGAGGTAAAACTCATATACTTTCTTCTTTGAGGATCTCTTTAGAGTTATTGTATCTGAAGATACTGGAAAAACTGCAGTACAAGTTCAGGCAATAAGTTGTGACCCCACGTGTTTATTTGTATGGATAAAACGAACGCACGATGTAAATTTCAGTGACGAAGCTATGTGTGTGCAAAGACGACGAAAGGAATACAAGACTCAGTCAAAAACATGATATTACAAATGGCTGGAGTCAGAGGAATACACGTATATAGCCTTCGCTAGCAAGCAATTTTGTGAGGAGTCAAATAACCATCCTCTTGACGTATCACTTACAGGTGTTTTGACCGGGCAGACGCGAGTGGCTGTCTCCTTCCGTACTGTTAGATGCATTATAAATAGGGTTGTTGCTTCTGTGCAGTTTGTCTTCATTCTCTTCGTTCGCGCCCCAGAAAGGTTCCACATTATTTGCACTTCGAAAATTAGCCCTTCTAATTACGGCGGTCGCCACGCAAGCTACGGTTCCACTTGAGAATGCATAGAACGGGCGGCGTGGTATCACGTCGATAACGTCCAAGACCGCCACTGGCGGCGCTGTCGCGACGGAGCAGCGCGCCCCCTTTAGGTGTCGCACGGCCCCTATCATTACAGTCTCCGAGGTAAGGCCACGCAGCGCCACCTGTCGGGAGAGAGTACCATCGCATACTCAGCGTCGTCTGCTAAGGAGAGCAATTGGGCGCGGCCTCCCCTCGGGGAGGGTATTGGTATAGTTCCTTCGTGCCGATAGGGGACTGTTCGGCCACGGGCTGGAGAGTTTACACAGCCGTGTCCCAAACAGTACTCCTGTGCATCTTAGGACTTGTTGTGAAGCGCTCGCTGTTGAGCAGTATCCTCTGGCGCACAACCTAGGGAAGAGGCTATCCCTAACGTGGAGCACAAAATGCCTGACCAGTTGTTCAGGCGGAGCTGATGATATGACTGCTCTCTTCTACACTATAGTATTCCGCCGTTTTCTAGAGCTGTCGGGAAATCATTGTCGCTTTGAAATTCACTTTCACACTTAGCGCCGCGAAGCAACTGTGGCTGTGAGCGGCGTACATCTGTGGACAGATGGAGTGTGGGCAACAGCAAGGAGTGGGGTAAGTATGCGTCCTGGGCCGACTTCGGGGGGAAGTGTGCCGATATTCGTCTGGAAGGTCTGCCGGAGAGCCCAGGGAAACATTCAGACAGTGCACCTGGTGGCAGGATTCGAACCCACCACCCCGGCGTATGCCTTTACTCACTCGGCCATCCCTCTCGTTTACATTTACTACTTTATTAACTTTTACGCTGTGACACATTTACTACAAGGTGGAACAATATGTTATATGCTTCGAAATTCTGAAACTTGCATGTACACGTGGTGTAGCAGGTAGTAGTATTTTCCGGTGTATAACGCGCGCGTTATACAGTAAAAAAAAGTACTCTGAAGAGGTTCTGCGCGTTATCTAACTGTGCGCGTTGTACACGGAAATATTTCTCTGCAGAGTTCCGTTTCAGGTCGGTGGCGTACAAATTGTATAGCTTCTTCCAGAGTGTGCTGTGGCTTTCTCCCATATCTCTTAGGGTCAGTTGACAAAACCGTCGAAAGGGCACTGGAGTTCATAAAAGTTTAATGATGCTGACACGCCTCTCCAGCGAATTTCGGGGTGCGTTATCTGATGGGACGACAAACCAGCCACTCACTCTCACTCCCCCTTTTTCACTCTTACATTTTTTGCTCACTCATACACACATTCATACGACGGAAATCGACGCAAGCCGCACCTGTTAAACAAGAGAGAAACTGATGTTCTGAGGCTGGAAGATCCAAAAGTTGTGGGTTCGATCCCTACAGCTGGCTAACCTTTTCAGTGACTTTCATCTTTCATTAATGATGCTGCTTAAGGATGCTATTCAGTAGTCAATAATCTTGAATTCATTTCAGAAGAATGGCGTGATTGAGAAGGGATGCGAAACGGAAAGCAGAGAGGAGACTGAAGTATACTATGACAGCGACGCTGTTACATCGGAGTTTAACGGATTAGTCTAAATGCGCTTCAAATATAGCATATGCATATATGATACACCGCTTTGGTTTACTGGTCTATTGTATTATTTTTGGTTTTACTGGTTGTTTTATGTATACGGGTGGCAGTACAGAAGCTTGTAGCACCATTGCGGTGCGCGTTATACATCGAACATTCCTCAAATTCGGCCCGTTTTTAGGGGTGCGCGTTATTCACGAGTGCGCGTCATACGCCGGAAAACACGTATGTAGGCCGTTGGAGGTAAGACGTCTGAGCGTATCTGCTTTAGTTATCACGATTTTTCCTAGGAGAACGAAATTTCAATACGCGTGTGGCTACTAAGCTCCGTCCTGCAAAGTATGATTCAGCTAATAGGCGGCCGTTTTCATACATTTTAGTTTCATTCCAAATGTCGTATGCTATCTTAGTACGCCACGTAGAACTTATCGGTAACCAGCGGTGTAGCAAGAAAAAAAAAACATTTATTTCCACGTCGATACTGGAAGGTGACACGAGTCCGAATCCCTGCACGAGAACCTGTGCTGTCTGAGCTTTTCCCTGGGTTTTCCGAAGACTTTGCAGACAAATGTCGGCACAGTTCCCCCTGAAGTCGGCCCAGGACGCATACTAACACCCCGCCAGTCCCCCGCTCCTTCCTTCTGTCCTCTCTCCATCTGTCCACGGCTGTAGCCGTTCATATAGCCACAGTTGCTTCGCGGCGCTAACAAAATATTTCGGGAGGGGCTCTATGGGGACTTTACAGGGGGGAGGACTACTTCCCCTCGTTTCCCTCTACCAAATGCGCTATGAAATTTACGATGTGGGGATTAACCCCCGGAACCCCCTTGGCTACGCCACCTGGACGGCACTTAATCGCACTCGGTTACTACTAGAGTTACTGTACACGAGCACATCTCGTTGCATCCCTCGTTTGTGTCAGGTGTTCCCACTAGTTCGGGATGTTCGTCTCCCGGCCCCAACTACTAGGTTTTCTCCTTCTTTTTATTTATTGACTACGGCTAACTTGACTAATTTTGACTTGGCTAATTGACTGACTGCGGCTAAGTGGTCTGGGGTAGCCAGTCTTACTTTGTCGCGCCTTAAATCCCCCCCCCCTTTTTTTTTTCTATCACATCACATGACATCGTTGCTACACGTGTGATATATTGGTTGCCGGTGTTGTCCCGTGACGTGTGCACATATATAACATACAAAGAAGGGAAAAAAGAAAAGAAGAAGAGAGAGAGAGAAAAAAAAAGAAAACAGCCCTCAAACCGGAAAACACCTTTGATGACAGCAACTCTTCCTGTTCTTACCGTATCATGAGGTTCTGTTATGCTAAAGACGAAATGTAGAATGCAGAAAACAGTATGAAACTCAGCGTGGATTTAATAATGCTGAGAACAAAACGATTGATCTTGAAAGATTGAAATGAGGCACTCGTCGAACAAGCAAGACATCAGTGCGACTGGAACATAAGCGTTGGAGATGTCTGTAAGTCAATCATCAAGTGTACAGGAAAAGTACGGACGCGGGTAGTCCTCTTTACAAACTCGATGCAAACTCTAGCCTTGTGCTTGTTTATGTAAATACCTAATAACGAATAATACTGGGGAGTAGATTTACTTGGTATTGCTTGATTGCTTGTTAATGTGTCAGGCTTAGCAGGGTTATAGTACTTACATTACCCCGTCTTCATTGACCTCGGTTGAATTCTCAGAGCTCTATATTATTATTTATTTATTGGTATTTAACCCTTCATCAGGTTTCATACAAGAGAGGAGGAACAAACAACAAAGAAAAAATACATATACATTACGTTGCGCCGCAAACAATATGCAATATTTACTATGTTAGTGAAGAATGAGAGGAGATGGACTACAATATGCATCGCACTGTACAAATATTTTCAAAATTTCAAAATATTACAATATTTCAAATATTTCACTGGTTCGCCTGTTAAATGCGCAAGGCGACGGGCAGTTTAACAAAGAACTGTGCTGACAGTTTCGCTCCTCTATAGCGTTCGAGTATCAGAACGACTATTTAAAAATGCCAGTTCTCTAGCTGAAGGGCACGACTTCCTTGCTATGTGTTGTCCGTATACATCCCTGACAATAAGTCGTTTAATGTAAGAAGGTCTACTGTTTCAACTAACCATATAGTATAAAGAAGATTAATTTTTCTATGATTCTTTCTCCCGTCGTTTTCATATTCGCCGTTAGTAGAAGTTGCATTACGCACTGCCTTCTATTCTAATTTGGGTGGATACTTATCATATACATCTGAAACTTATCTTAGTAGATAACACTATAGCTGACAAAAAAAAAAGGAAAATTGTTTAGGAGGCAGACGCCTAAACATAGACGAAATAATTTTGAATACACGTAAGTGATTTGAGACATCTGTTTCTTGTGCTTAAACGGGTTGTGACACCTTGATAGATGTGGTTCATTAAATCATGCACACGTTGTATTGCGCACTTGAATACTGAGGAAAAAAGAATTATTTTTCTACCTGGCGTACTTGGCGAGAAAAAACCCTCGAACTCACGTACTCGTCAAGCACCGACATCAGAGCTCCGGTCATTCTCATTGGCAGTCGTAAGCACGTGACCTCTCTCGCGCTTACTCACTGGCGGAGACGCCTGCTGTAACGTCAAAGCCGCATGAGTTTAGGTTTTACGCTATGTCTATTGCCCCCTTTGCTGCAAGACTTGGAATGCAAGTGTTTTGCTTGTCTTCTGCTACTACGTTGGAAAGCAAGTTCATATCGATCCAAGCAATTGCATTTTACGTTTATCGGGCATAACTTGAAAGGAAGTGTCGCAACCCCTTTAATGAGATTAAAATTCTAGTTTAAGGTATGTCTAGTTTGTGAGTGGTCAAGCAAGCGGAGGCAAGCAGGAAATGCGGTTTGTTTAAAACTTGCCTTATAGCCCCATCAAGCCCAAGAAAAAACTGAAATCTACAAGTTAAGACATGTCGTATGCAAACTGAGCAATTCCTCGCGACGCTGCGCGATCGTAAAAAGCAATGGGATTCCCCACAGAGGGTCCCGCCGCGCTGCACCGAAGCTGGGAGGTGACGCTGGGTCGAACACTGGCTGTGCTGCCCCTGTGTTTTCCCTGGGTTTTCATCGGGCGCTTGTAGAAAAATATCGCCATAGTTCCCGATGAGGTCGACACGCGGCAGTATACCTTCCATGAGGTCCTCGCCTCGTACGAGTCCTTATGGTCTTGGCGCGTGACCTTGAATGACGCGCTACAACCCCCGCACTTATTATAGGCACAGGAAGTTACAATCTGTATGATCTCGCATTTACGTTGCGACCCAGAACAGGAAACATATGTGTGATCGAGCATCGCCAGCAATAAATTCATCTATCAACGAATGCGGTAACAACTCGAATTTTTTTTTGGTTCCGTGTTAGCGCCGCGAAGCAACTGTGGCTATGAGCAGCGTACAGATGTGGACAGATGGAGAGAGGACAGCAAGGAACGAGTGGGGGACAGGGGGGGGGTTCGTATGCGGCCTGGGCCGACTTCAGGGGGAACTGTGCCGACCTTCGTCAGGAAAGTCTTCGGAAAACCCAGGAAAACCTGAAACAGCACAGAAGCCGGTGGTAGGATTCGAACCCACTACCTCCCAGTCTTCAGCACGACCTTGGCTACCACCAACGATCGGGACGCCAATAACCCGCTCGGCCATGCCGCTGGTAAACTCAGAAAAAGACATTAAAGTTTGGAGCATTTGAGAGAAATAGTTTTGGAGCGTATATATAGTTAGTCTGTTAGTTAAGATGTGTTTTTGCGTTTCCTTTTTCCTTTTTTACGTTTAGGACAACGCATCTGTGCACATGTTTGACGCAGTTTACGTTTTACCTGCCAGGGGTGTACGGTGACATTTGTCCCGTCCGTCCCGTAACAGCGCCCGCTACCAGCTCCCGTGGCACAGTGGTTAGAGGGTGACCGCCTTCCACGCCGAGACTGGGAGGGAGGTGACGCGCATTCGAGCATTGTTGTGTCAGCTGGCTCTGCTCATCAACTGTGGGTAGCGCCAGTGGCGTAGTCAGCCAGAGAGGGGGTTTCGGGGGTGCGGACTTTCCCCCGAAATCGTACCTTTGGTAGGTCATTTCGGAGAGGGAAACGAGGGTGAAATCCTCCTCTCCCATGTAAAGTCCGTATAACATCCCTTCTGAAATATTTTTATGGCTACGCCACTGGATGGCGCTGGTGTGGAGCGGAAACAAAATGGCTTCTTCAAGTCGCCTGTGGAACCCAGTGTCACACCTCTGAAGGGGAGCTTATTTAGTGACTGTAGACCACAGCATTCTACCCCCGGTATAATATATAAAATATAATAGCTAGGTTTGGTTCAGTCAGATGGTGACGAACGGAGGACACCAAGAACGACAGTAAACCCTAACGGTATCATCTCATATGGCCCGAGTGTGCATAAGGCCCAAGTGATCAGAACGCCCAAATGTTCATAAGACCCGAAAAAATTTGGGCTTTTTGAACATTCGGGTCAAATGAGCAGGGCAGGGTAAGGTGTCCAGAAGGCCGAAATGCCCAGGTGCCCAGAAGGCCAAAATAGTCATATGGCCCGAAAACCAGGAGGGAAGATTAGGAGTGTCCTAGATATTTTCTTTGCTCCTCCTCCTATGCACAATATTAAATGAATGCGACAGAGGAGAAAAAGGTAACTGAACTAAAAATATTAATAAATGCGCTGAAATGAGGAAACAATTTTTCAAGCAAATAAGATATAGATTTGGGAAAAACTAAATACAAATAAATATGAATCGTTAAAGCGTTCAACATTTCGTTCGGTACATTTGGTAGGCTCTGTGCCTAATATTTTTATTGAATAACTTATCCGTCTGCCACATTAAAAGATTTTCAACCTTCTCTGGAATACTGCTATGACGCACAATGAGTACCGCTTTTTCTGCGAAGGTAACCAAGCCGGGCACGGCAGTAGCGTAGCCAGAAAAAATATTTCTGGAGGGGTTCAGGAGGAAATTTGCATAGGAGAGAAAGGTTTACTCCTCGTTTCCCTATCCCAAACGAGCTACCAAATGTACGATTTCGGGAGGGGTTTGAACGTAGCAAACCATGCCTACGCATGGGACCGTTTTTTCCGCTCTAACCCCTCGGGAACCATTTTTTCCGAGATCGTTTGTTCTGTCACCAAATTTTCCGGGGCCATTTTTTCGGGGCCGTTCGACCAAATGGGTGCCATCAAATGGGCGAACACCTTGGAATTGATTCTGTAACTGAACTCTTTGGAGACTACATTTCACACGGCGGAAGAAGCGCATTGTTTGTGTTCACGTCAGATGCGCGCTGCAGAAGGAGCATATTCCGAGGATTCACCGAGTGCAATTGTCCAAAATGGGCGCAACTTGATTAACATAATAAATCTCAGCCCCGAGCAAAATACCAAGCCGTAGGGCTTCTCGGAAAAGTGTGGAATTCCTGCGCTGTCACACCTGAAAGGCGTTTTTACAGAAAAATAGTTGTTGCTTATAACTCGCACTGATAAAAGTACCGTACTTTTCTGTATATAAGCGCCGTTATATATTAAAAAAAGCTATCTGAAGAAGTCCTGCGCAGGATGATGACGCGCATATGATGACATTAGATGACGCGCAGGACTTCTTCAGAGAATTTTTTTAAATGTATAACGGCGCTTATACACAGAAAAATGCGGTACTTTTATCAGTGCAAGTTTTGGGACCCTGAGGCAACATAAGCCTTTCTTTCAGGTGAGGGAAGGTTGAGGGAAGGTTAGTTGAATGGAGAAATACGCTTCTGTTGTTTGCGGTTCCATGACCTCACAGGTCAATCCGACGCCTTCCTGGTTTTCGGGCCATGTGACCATTTGGGCCTTCTGGGCATTAGGGTCTTCTGGACACCTTATCCTGCCCTGCTCATTTGACCCAAATGCTCAAAAGGCCCAATTTCTTTTCGGGTCTTATGAACATGTGGGTGCTCTGGTCACTTGGACCTTATGCACAGTCGGGCCATATGAGATATAACCGCTTTTGCCTGTTCAGAGCCCCGGCGCGTTGTGGTATTGTTAGGAAGGACCGTGTAAACGGGAGCGACCAGTGGAAAAGCGTGGGGAAGTTAACAATAGAGGTCCCTCACCCGACAACCCCCATTGCCTATACACTTCCTTTTCTTTACCTATTGAATTTGCCTGCGCAGTTGTCCCTAGTCAAGGTTCCTGCCTCTCATCACGCTGCCTGCTTCAGAACTAGGCAAAATGTCGTGTAAAACATACCAGAAAAACACCACAGTGGACATGTTTCTGGGTGGTGAGAAGCAGGGAAAGAGATAAGGATGTTCCCGAAAAGGTGAGAAAAAGGTTGGCACGCGTGACGTATAAGACGAGTCCCCCTCTTCCCACTAAACAACACCGCGCCGCCAAGTGGCGCCATCTCACGAACGAAAGGAGAGACGAAAGTTGCCGGTTGGTCACGTGGCTCGCAGCCGCTCCGCTCTATCGTCTGGTATCGCCGTATCGCATCGCTTCCCTTCTTTGCGTTGAGTGAGTGGCAGTTGTTTGCGCATCGCAGTATTCTCTGCCTCTTCCTATGTTCGTTTCTGTCGTTGTCCATATTCCAGTCGAGACTTCCACGACGCCTGACACCCTTTTCCATTTTCTGCATGTGTGTGCGGCAGTCACAGCGACTTGGATAACTTTGTGAACCGTACCACAGAGAAACAGCTGTGCGGCGCATAAAATACCGGCCGGTTGAACCCATCGTCTTCGGTGCTACCGCGTACAGGTAAGTGTGACATCAAACTGTTGCAGGCTTCCAAATCTTCTGCATCACGTGAAAAGGGAAGGCATATGTTTTGGAAAGAACTTCGTCGTATCATCGCGCCTGCTGAACCGGTCGCAACGGCCCGCTCAAATTGCCGGCTAGAACATCCTGTGTTACAGTGGCAACTATTCGTGGCCAATATTCGCGAATGCAGTGGGTTAAGTCTTCTCCCGCTGTGCAATGTGTTTCTGATTTCAAGTGATCTACGTGACGTTAATGAAGTTTATTATAACAATGCACAGACCGTTTTCCGCACGATAGCCTGTTGCGAAAGGAGTGTTTCTTTTGTTATTCCTAGTTTATTATTCCTTTTTCTACTCTCCTCAATCTGTTCCTCGTGTAGGAAGTCCATGTAGATGCGGCGTTACAACGAAGGTCAAGCAGGGAGTGAAATGCCCGAGATATTTCCTTGGCGTCAGCTTCATTTGATCACTTTACATTCACTGTGCATTGAAGCACACATTACGACGTTGATCGTCTGCTAAGTGCGGCAGATGTGTTTTGAACTGTATTTCCTACAACCTCGTGTTACTACGAATATTTTTTTTAAGTAACGGTAACGACATGCGTTATCGCTGTAAGAGATGCATACGGGGGTTATACAATGGGTGTCGTATAACGGTTATCTAATCGAGACTAAGCTTTGCTACCCCACTCTGCACGTGAAGTGGTGTACTATTTGAGGCATACTTACGATACAAGAACCGTCAGACGTGTTCGGATAATTATCGAGGGGTAAGTGAGGTACTTTAACGTCTTGTTATGGCAGAAGTATGAAACATCAACAGGCGCCTCCAGGGGCGGATCTAGGATTTTTCCAAGGGAGGGGGGGGGGGGGGGTCAGCTATGGACAAGTGCCAGGTGCATGCTGGGATTGGTCCATTGAACCCTATGTTCAAGTCTCGAATTGAGGGGGAGGGGGTCAGGACATCCGGACCCCCCCCCCCCTAAATCCGCCCCTGGGCGCCTCTTCCAATCTTTGGTTGCAACCGCCCCCTCCCCCCCCCCCCCCCAAAAAAAAACACTTTCTCTCCCATTTCCTTTCCGCCCCTTAATCCTTTATTGCGTTGCGTATTTCAGAACAATGGAGAACAACAATGCGTATCTGTTGCTGTGCAACCGGAGATGCACGATTTTTCCTTGTTAGAGTGGGAGAGGATGATTGTTTATTATTTCATCATATACACGCCTAGCACAATTTTGGATTTCTCTCTTTTTTTCTTCTTCTTTTTTTGCAACACCCGCTGATCTTGGCCTCGGAAACACTGAAGGTGAACAAAACACGTATCCTCTTGCGTCCGTTGTGCTTGTGAGAGACTGATAACCTCAATGAAGCAACTGCGCCTGTACGTCCTAGACAAGGGTCAGGGGACCGTTGGGGAGAAGATAAGCTCCTTCATTGCTTGCGAGATTTTTTCGTCTGCCAGTTGTACATAGTCTGCCACGAAGAATGAAGCAGACGACGCTGTCGTCTGCTTGATTCAAAACAAGTGAGACTGCGTGAGTGGAAGCGCGCTTATTCCTTCCGCATTCATAACCACGAAAAGTCACAGCAGTTCCATTTCTGACACCTTTACGCAGAAATCCAAGTGCAACTGGAACTGTGATAAGCCGTTGCGGACACATAAGCTGCAAAAAGGGAAACGCGACAGGTAAACATTGAAACCTTCGCGTGCGTGTTCACTTCCCGCTTTCTAACGGGATTAGGCATGAAGCTTCACGCAGCTAAAATGGGAATCAGTGAAGTTGTCACGGTCGGCGTGCTGTGTGGCTGCCAAGTGGCTTCCGCCGCGCCTGCAGCCAGGATTCTAATTAATATGATATCTGCGTGACTACACACATGATCGCTGCCGTGCCGGGAGTCGCTCGACCAGTTTCAACCACATCAACCCGTCTGCGCCTGCATAATATGCCTTGCTATCTGTTTTGTAGCTTTAGTTTTCTTTTATTAGAACACTTTCGCATTGGGACGATGCAAATTATGCGTTAGAGTGACGTTTCGTTGGGCCGCTCTTAGGAGTTTCATGTGGATGTTGTGATATCTAATGGAAACCCGGTTCTTAGAAGTTAGAAGCGCATGTAGACAGGTTAGAGCGGTGTGATATGGAAGGTATTGATAATATGTACTTATGTACATATCAAAAAGTTCAGTCACAGTGAACGATCAACAAAGAGACAACAACGAAATCAGGACAAAAAAATAAATAAAATAAAGGACGTAATAATCAATGTGAAAATTAACGTGAAACACATTATATGCGCTAGCGAGAACAATAATGTTGCAACGTGACCTTGAAGTGCACTGTGAAACTGATGCGGACATAATAAACGATATAACGAATGCGATTTTTGTCACATGTTAGTGACTCGCAATACATACGTATATGAACTTCCAGTATAAGTCGATCAATAATTAGTTGCAGTAAGACAGCAACGCACAGAAATTTTTATTCTTCGGAATATGTGTTCTCGTTGTTTTCGTGTTTTGACTTGCCTCCCGTGAAACCCACGCTTCCCTCCTGATAATAACTTAGCGAGCAACATTGTATTTAATGGTGCTCGCTAAGTAAAGCTGACAGTACAGTCGTGGTTTGGGATTAACATCTCCTTTTTCTTTTTTCTTTCTTTTACCAATCAATCACAGTCGCCATCCCTTTTTGTCTGCGCTTTCCCCTTTCCGGAAAGCACCGACAAACATACGCCGGTAGATTAGGGGTTATTAATCGATGTACACGTTAAATTTAAGCTCTACTTTCAGGATTTAGGTACCACCACTTCGCGGTGGAGCATGTGACGTCTCACAGGGGCTAGTATTGAATTGTTTGTTATATTTTAAGGCTGTAACTGAGACGCACAGTTTTTGAAAT
The DNA here is from genome assembly GCF_037126465.1 of Ornithodoros turicata. Lineage (NCBI taxonomy): Eukaryota > Metazoa > Arthropoda > Arachnida > Ixodida > Argasidae > Ornithodoros > Ornithodoros turicata. The sequence goes on along the minus strand of NC_088206.1, from coordinate 17,080,553 downwards.
TATACCGGTTGCAATTTATATTCGCCGATGACTGCAGGGTAAACCATGTGCACACAAGAAAAATCACCGAAAAACACCGATTTCACGAGAATAAATAAACACCGAATCCGCCTGAAAATAAAAACCGAAAGCGCGGAACCGTATACTCGTATCGTTTACAACGCAGCGGTATATGCCGACGACATTGGATTCGCTTGAAACAACGTGGCAACGTCCATTTAGTGTTACTTCCCGGCAGCGCACACACAACTATCGGTTCCATATCCAGCCTCGGATATACACCTTAACAGTCCTGTTGCATTCACCCGTTAAAAACGTGTAAGCGACGAGGCAATCTTCTGCGCACATGTATACTGCTTTACTGGAAATCAAAAGCGCGGTAGCCTCGTCAGAAACAACCGAGCAAAGTGCACCGCTACACGAATACTCCGTATCATATTGCATCTTAATGGATGCCTCTTGCAGCTCCTTAGGGGCATTACTACATTCCACCGTAATACGTTGGCTGTAAACGACAGCTGGAATTTTGTATAGGGGATGCGACATCTGCCGGTTTTCCGGGCTTTTCTTATGGCAGTTTTTGCTGTTATTTTTTTTTGGGGGGGGAGGGGGGGGCGATGTGGTGTTGTACGATTTTTAGGGGGAGGGTGTTAGGTAGTGAAAGTGGGCAGCTATAGGCTGTGGGTGCCGGGGAAAATCTCTGTATACACCGCTTCGATTATACTGCTGTGATAATGACGGCCGGGTGACACGAAGTACTCTCTATGTTGATATCGATCTGGGGCGGCTGGATGTTAGTGGGACCTATACGTCTCTATATTTTTTTATCGTCATCGCCGATCTGTCACACGCTTGTACTCGCTATGTCGGTGCGCTGAACCTGAACCGGAACCTGAACTCACGCCTTATCAGATGATTGTGATCGTGAGTTTCGAGGTCCGAAATGCAGAGCTATGCTCACATATAGTTTTTCCCGCTACGCGCAAATACGTGTCGTTAAAGGAACGATGGGAACACAGGAAAATAAAGGCATAAAATAACTTAATCACCATGGCAGTTTCGCAAGTGAACATGTGTGTCAGTGAATCAGACAATAAATTGTTGTGTAGGGGTAGCCAGCCCCAGTCCGTCGCGGGGTAGGCCGAGACTTGCATAGAAGGTGATGGATTCGACCGGTTGTGTTTTCTGGGTGTTTTCCGTGGGTGCTCTTCGGACGCTGTTAGGCAAAGTCTGTTCGGGATGCCATGTGGTTGACAAATAGCTCTGTGAGGAACACCACAGGATGCTCTTTAGAGCTCTTTTTGAGTTTTATATAGCTTCTCTTTGAAACGCTGAGAGACTTTAATTTGACGTTGATTAAAAAAATAAGTTCGAGCCCTGGGCACAGTTTCCCCTGAAGTCGGCCCAGGGCGCGGACTAACCCCCTTCTGTCTCCCCCACTCCTTCCTGCAGCCTTCTGTCCGTCATCTGTCCACGTCTGCACATCACTCATAGCCACAGACGCCTCGCGGTGGTAACGTAGAGTTGAAATTTAGGGAGGCTCCGTTGGGAGAAGTCCGTGTGGTTTTGGGCGTAGACTTTTTATTTCACTAATCAATGAAGTATGGTGTAAGATGTAATAAAATAAGATTAGCTAAAATAAGCTACCTAAATTAATCATTAATAGAAGTTGATTTGACCTTACGCCACAACGTAACTTGAAATTTGTTTTGCGCCATCTACATAAACAGCCGAATAAATCACTTTTTATGCTCCTCTTCAAATCGTACTGACAAGCTACGAAAGTTCCATTTCCCTGCAAAATCATTGATAACCTTTTATATACTCCCTCCCCCCTCTTGTCCTTGAAATTATGACGTCTTCTGTTCATCCTTCCTTCGTCTGCTTGCCTGTCTGTCTCTGTGTGACCATTCAGTCGGAAGGAATCAACACAAGAGACGAGACCCAATGCTTTACAGTGTACAAGAGCCAGCATCAGCTTCAATGCACCCGAGAGGCGGTACATGCTCTAATCAGCTAGCCCGGAGCTGTTCCGCGGGCGGCCTTGAAGAAAAGGCGCGCTCGCGAATCAGAAATTCTTGCGCAATCGAGCGCCCCATTGTCTGTTTTCTTTTTCTCTTATTTTTCTCGCATTCCGCGGATTGTCCTGCTCGCGTGTCGGCTGTCGTGTCCTCTGGCGGCGAATGATTGTTTTCTTTTTTGTTTTGTCGGTGATCCGAACGAGGAGCCGTTGTGTGTTGTCTGACCTATTTTCTTTTCTTTTTGCAGGGTGAACGTACTGTTTCTAAGTTTAGCCCAACATTGGGCCGGTATTGCCAATGTTGGTCCAATATTGGGTCAAGATGTTGTACATCGACATTTGCGCAGGCATATAACGTTATATACCTGCGCAAATGTCGATGTACTAAAGTATGCCGACTGCGTACAGATTCTAGATTGTAGATGATCCTTACTGCATCGAGGAGGGAGGAGAACAGCCAAACACAAATAAGCATCACAGAAGGACGAGAATGATGAAGAAGAGAATGACGAAGCTGAAGAAGGTGACACGAAGGGGGGGGGGATATGTTTATTAGACAAAAAGGGAAAAAAAACGGGGAAAGGTCAGCCAAACGGGACGTCGGCTTGCTATTCCAGAAATAAGAAATAATAATAAATAAATAAAAGGAAAAGAGAATAATTAAAGAAAGAAAGAAAGAAAGAAAGAAAGAAATAAGAAGGAATAAGAAATAAATAAATAAATAAAGAAAATAAAGAAATAAGAAATAAAGAAGTAAGAAAAGGAAATAAATAAAGAAAGAAAATTAAGAAAAAAGAAATAAAGAAAAGGAAAAAAAGTAAGAAAAATAAATAAATAAATAAATAAAGAAAATTACGAAATAAGAAATAAAGAAAAAGAAGTAGGAAAAAACGAAAAACTACCAGATGATAAAAGAAGGATGAGGTAGATTAAAGACAAAGATGACAAAAAAGATGACTAACGAAGGGTGTAGTGGTATAGTAGTGGTGGCGGCGTGCTATTCATGAGCGGTCAGCCTGCGAGGAACACGCAGTACTTGATCGAAGATGAAGAAGTTGATGAAGCATTTTCACCCTTCTGTGGTGCTCATTTGTGCTTCAACTATGTATGTACCAGATGCTGCAACAGTAACCCCGCACTGCGAAAAAAAAAAAAAGGTGGCGTCACAACTCCTTTAGGGGAGTAAGTAGTTTGTCCCTTAGAACACTCTCTTTGGGAGTGAAATGTATACCCTCCAAATGGAGTTCCATACTTACTCCATTCTCAAGGAGTAACTATGACACCAGTTACAGGTATCACGCTGACACCATTAAAAGTGTTCATGCCACCGAAAGTTCTGCACATGCTCTGGAATCTTCCACGGTATTTGTTGTGTTTTCGTTTTGCTTTTTCTTGTGTGTGATGCGTGCGTATGCACAAATGTACTTCACTCGATGCGAGGGAAAGGGAAGCGTTATGGTGGTACAGAAGAGGGAGGGATGTGAAGTCATGCACTGCCACCTGGAGGATGGGAATTTAGGTAGTCCCAAAGAACTACCTATAAAAGAAAACATTCGATGTGCCCTCAGTGGCGTTCATTCGGCAGTTCCCTCGAACGCGGTAAATGCCGAAATAAATAAAGAAATTGGCTTGTCAGAGGTCACATGCCACGCGATGTCCTCCCGTAAGGGTGAAGTCCTCACCAACTGACAACTTAGTGCAAAACTAACGATTAAATAACCGAAACGATACAACAACGACTGAATAGCTGGAATGTGGTAGTCGAAAATCTCCGCACGAGAAGCAGGGCGTTGTCACTCGCAATTTGTTGATTAAAATTTCGACATGGATGGGGATTAACTAGTTACAGTGAGGGTGTTACCTGGCAAATGCTGTGAGCAAGAGGGAGTATCTCACTGACAGGGGAGTTAAAATGGATTAAAAGTGGGAAGTTACTCACTCGTTACTCCCTTTTTTCTCAGAGTGCGTAACCGGACGAAGTGCCTATTTTGCGCGAAAGCCCGCTATAGCAGTCATGCCCCATTATTATGGACACTTTTGTGCGCGACAAAAAAAAAAATAAATAAATAAAAACTGTCCATAAAGCGGGTCGTCTATATTATCGAGGATTTGAGAAAAGCAAAAAAAAAAAAATCTATTGAGGAAGGAAAGCAGTAATGTGGTTTTGCTCACACGCATAATGGTGTGCAACCCAAAGTATGAAGACAATCTCGGCAACACTGAGTCCGCGGTGCCGTTAGCCATTGTCCTAAACAAAATTAAGGGTGTTTCCAGCGGCTCATGAGCCATGACACCCGTGATGGTGATCTTGAGACGTCTGTGCACTCAATGTAGTTGAACTATCAATTCTTCGGGCAAATGAAATGGCCATAACTGTCGCTAAAACATTCCGAGAAAGTTCATGCAGCTAAATGATTGTTTTGTGATGGGCGAAGTTCCCTCTGTGATGCCGTCCACGATGATGATGCAGAAATACATAGAGCTCTATAGTAGATGGGTAGAAATCCAGCGAACCGGTAGAGATGTAGGAAGGAAGTTGCCTCAGGACAGAAGCCGCCGATATTTCGAACAGAGACTGTTCTTCTTCTGGGCACCGTCCTCATCATTGGCATGGTATTTAAAGGGTTAGGTGTGACGTGTTTAAAGGTTCACGCGAATTGTAACCCACGTAACCACTAACCTCCTTGTCTTTCGCTATGCTTGCCAATTCTTGCCTGTTGTCCCGTTTCGTCCACGTGTTCGTGAACCTTCCATTTTCTGTAACCGGTCTGTAGCCTAGATCACTACGTTCACATAATCCCCTCCACACCCTAACAAAGCAGCCATTCACTCCGGCCGTAGAAGCCCGCAGGGATCCTTTCTTCCCTCCGGGCTGTTGACCCACAATTCGCATGAACCTTTAAACACGTCACACCTAACCCTTTAAATACCATGCCAATGATGAGGACGGTGCCCAGAAGAAGAACAGTCTCTGTTCGAAATATCGGCGGCTTCTGTCCTGAGACAACTTCCTTCCTATAGGGCTCTATAGGTCTTGTACCTTACTGCACTGTCAGTTCTCCGAAAAGCTCGTTTTCATAACGAGACATGAATACACTGAAATCGTCCATAAAAAGCGTCTATATTTCGACTCGTCCACATATTAGCGGAGTCCATATTAACGAGACGACTAATATTAATGTCTCACCGGCACTTAGTTCTTCATCGATTATTTCAAGTTTAACTGTTGGGTCTCGACTGACAGATATGCTTTTACCTGCCTTATTCCGGTAACCTTATCTTCCATGGCATATTTCTATACATATTCCTACTTCTCTGGCTAACTGTATGTGTAAGCAGCAAGCCATAATGCCAGTTTATCCTTCCTAGCTTTTTACAAGGAAAGCTTTTGTTAGCACCATTTCAGCGGGAGCATGCAGCTTGTGGAGTCCCTTGTGACTGTGAGCACCTTTACAGTGCTCATATTACAGTACCCCTCATTTCCGTTTGGGATGCTTCTGCTTCCACGTTCATCCTGACTCGTGGCGTCCGTTGTATGTGTACTCATTATTATGCGGGACCACGCACATTGGGCGTTGCATATAATAGCGGAGCGTGAAGACTCACTTCCTATCATGAGATGTACACTCCTTGCCCTTGTGACGTCGTTTACGTATGTACGGGAGAGTCAGTATGCGGTTATCTTGCGGGTTCAGGTTGACTAACAATCTATCGAAGCTACTCCATCATACGTAACGAACAGCAACAACAGAGAGAGAAAAAAACGATAGAAAGACGAATAATAATTGCTACTCCAGAGCGCTTTGCGACCGCTGGGTTGTGTTTTATTAAATGACTACATGTACACAATATCATGTATTACAAAAGCAAAACTATTGATTATTGATTACGCAGAAGAAACGTCTTAAGGTGTTTTTAGATGGAGATATGCTATTGATTTTCCTTAGTGCTCTAATCTCTCGTACGCGCTTCCCCGGACTCGATTGCAAATCTACCGGACACTTTTAACCGTCGATGTGGCCCAGTAGCGCTAATGGTGCCGGTACCGTATTCGCTACTTTCTTGAGTAGCTGAGCAGCGATACCGGTGCATAAAAAGTATTTCCGCAACAAATTTTGGTACATTCTATAGAATAGAAAAAATACAGGACATAAAGGGGGAAAAAGCGAAGATATATGAGATTTTTTTCCTTCCCACACCTTTCATTTCCTTAACATTCATGTATAGATGCGCCTGGAGATCATCTTCAATTCCAATTGCTCTCATAGCTGCTCCCCATACCCGCCTCACCACCCTCCCCCCGAAAAACATTACAGCCAAGTATTTCATAATAAACAAAAGCCAAACTACACGCAGACTGAATCACAGAAGGCTTTCTTTCTAAACTCATGCCAAAGCGGACGCCACTTATCTTATCGCAAAATGGATTCTATGAAGGCTGCGTGTGTGCCCATGTATTCCGAGTTCCCTTATCAAGCACAAAAACTAGTCGCCCTGTTGACAGTTACTCAAGCGTCGTCTCCTCCACGACTCCGTAAACTGCGTGCGCTAAAATCTGCAGACGCACGCTGCTAAGTGCTTGGTGTCTGGAAGCTGCGCGAGAGTATAACACCTGATGGAATCGATAACGAAGATTTCTCTGGAATATTCCAACTCTTCTACCGCTTTCTGCGGGCGGATTTGGGTTACCGTCCCGCGGGCCTTATCCGAGTAGTAAGTCGTCACGTGAGGTACGGAAACGTGTCTCTTGCCTGATAACGTAAATAACTGCTTCGACGCTGTTGCGTAAAAGACATCTTGATAAATTCGTGCGTACGGCAAGTTGTTGAGGCGAGTCAAAGTTCGTACTTCTGGATAATGGTTCGAGCGTCATACTCTGTTATCTGAATAAGGAGATGATTCTTGCGAATTCTGAAGAAACGGTTTTCGTCTTCTTAGTAATACCACTGTCACAAGAGCAGTCCTCAGTGATCATTGAAGCCAATGGCCATTGAACACGTGCGTACCACCACCATGCGTGAAGCGTGCCAGCTTATCAAAGAGCACTGGATCCAATGATTTTTGAGAAGTTTATGATGGCGAATAGCAGCAAGAAGACAAGGACATAGGTAGCAAGGTCTTGTTGATGCTATTCGCCATTATGAACCCATACTATAACTACCCCGGATTGTTCCTATTGTGCTCTTTGAGAAGTTGACACTTTTCATGCTTGGTGGCGCTAGTTGCTAGAAAAGAGTAGGGAGCCTCCATGTGCCTCCATGAAGCCGCAGCAACCCATGGAGGCTCCTTAGAAGAGAGCAGAGGCAGAGCTCTGGAAGAGAGTTGCTCAGACACGTTGTTCCGTGAGAGAGACGAGGATTTGAGCGCACTTCGAACTTCGAGCCTTCACGTGGTCGAAATGAATTCACAGATCCAGCACTGCGATCGCGGTCGACGTCATGTTACCACACACATGCTGGGACATAATTATTGTTATTGCGAATAATAATAGTTACTTTCTTTGGATTATCACTCCTTCATACAATTTCTTCGTGTCCTTTCTGCCATCTTTCCCATCTTCTCAAATGTAGTTTATTAAAATTTCCCACATCACTTCGAAATGCTCACGTGACGCTTGTACTATCACTGTACTAAACGCTGCCGAAGTTGAATGTTATGGTGCGTAAAACGTTAGCGCGCCGTAATCCTTTTACCTAATCAACTTAGCCTAACCTAACATTAACCGTCATAACATGTCGTATCACGATGGTTAATCGTGTTTCCCAGCATTCAAAATGTGCTTTTTGGTAATGTCGTCCTGCGTATGTGGCGTATGTGGCAAAATGTGCGTGTGGTGTTTGGCATCAGGCAGACGGGGTCATGCATATTTCCAGGAACTAAAAAAAAGCTCGCTAGAGTTCGTCTAAAAACAACTGGCTGCTGGTGGACGTAAACGTGCTGATTGTCAGAACGTTAGTCGTAGATTTGCAAGAACACGTCGATGAAAGCCTTCTGATACGAAAGCATAAAGTAGTCTAGGGTCATTACTCCAGATGGTTGAAGATTCCGTGCACTCATGTCTACCGGAATCATCTGTCAGCCGCGGCGTCATCCTAACACGTTTCCTCGGAAACAATGAAAATGCACAAACGCACCTTCTCGCGATCACCCAACAGTTCACGGAGCAGACGACAAAGTATGGCCGTCTGTTCTGTCGTCTGCAGAAAATCCTTCATGGAGTAAAAGACGCACAAAAAGAACAAGAATTTTTTATCCTCGCGTGCATTGCTTCATTGACACCGAAATACCACTGCTCTTTTCGTGTGCGTGCGGCTGCCACACAGGAAACTTCGGGACTCATGTAACTACTCGCATGATGCAAACAAAGTCGTGCTGTGACCTCGTCTTGTTGCAACTGCTGGGAAGCTGGCGCAGCCTTTCATTCCACGTCGTGTTGAGAGTCCGTAGTATTGTAAACGTAGCTTCGTATCGTGTTCTCTATCGGGACATGTGCGGTAATATGACACTGCCTGTACGCATAGCACACCCTTCTCTCATGGGCTCTTCGTATCGCACTTGTGGATGTTCGTGCGTCTGGCGTATGGATGCTATGGCACGTAATGTACGTTCTCAACAGTTGCCGGAGAACGAACATGAACACGAACGAACTTTATTTAAATGATGATGAGTGGGAAGTTCCATCGCCAGGGGTCGATACCACCCCATCAGAGCCGTATATTAAAAGGGACTCTGCGGCCATTCCCCAAGAACACTCGCGATCCTCAGGACGTCCTCAAAGCGTCATTGCGTCCTCGTCCGTGATGGGATGTCAGGAGGAGATCCAGAGAGTGTCATCATAGGATCTTCCACTGATAGTCATTTGTGTACGTCCTGCGGCCGTCAGCCGGAGGATATATATAGGAGAAGTAAATTAGTCTAATACCGCGTTGTGCATTTCAATGCCTCCACCGAATAATTAGTATTCCGGCTTGTTTTTCATAACCAGATTCAACCGAACCAGCAGTGACAAAGAGAAAATACAAAAAATACAGGGATACAAATACAGTACAAATTGAATGTTTCAATGGATACTGCATGCACTGGGTTCAACGCGCGATAAAATATAGCTTGCTAGGTCTTTCATTGTGATGTTGTTGCATTGAACATCCGAGCAAGGCCCCTGAGGATGCAAGGATGCTACACGGAGCATTTCCGTAGAAGATACAGAAAAGTGATGGCATATTAGAGCGCGTGCTTGACTTTCGATTCATGTTTTAAATCAACTAAGTAGAAAACACTGACGTTACCTTGGTTGTAACCTAATACTCCGAGGAATTCGTTACTGCAGTGTTGCTTATACATGAAATTGAATTAGGTACCTCACACTTCGTTTTGACTGAGATGCTAGGTGCGGGAGTTCGCAAGACAAGCAATATATAGTATATGTTTTACTTGCGAGTCGTTAGTCACGTTTCAATCCACACGAAACAGCACGTGGAAACATTTTTGCGTGTTTCAGGATTTTGAATTAACATTGCTACTGGCCTTCGGCGCGGAGCTCCTGGAGATTCACTGGGGAAGTGGTGCATTCATCGTTTGCTACGGAATACCCACAAGGGTATACACCCTACCATATATCAGCTCACAGTCCAGAACATGCTATAGCATGCCTATAGGCGGTCGACATACACGTGACAATAAAAATGGCGGCGCCTATGAACGGCGTCCAGTCCGTTTCTGCTGTCTCTCTGCTTCGTTTTCTGGCTTCTTTCGTCCCCATGCAATAACTAGTTTTATCTTATATCGTCGCAGTAAAACGCGTCGATTTGCAAATCATGCCTCTTACTGCTCACCATTCCCAAAGATGCGATAACGGCGCCGACTCATCAGCCGACGCACTCGTACCTCGGAAGAGTAAGCTGTACCTGCCACCTGCTACCATCTCGTGTAACAAGCCCGGTATCGTGTGCACTATTTAGTAGTAATTTGCGCGCACGTACGTCTTATGCAACTATTATTTGAGTGACAGAAGCGAAATGGCGCTGACAAGCTGGTGGTGCATGACTGTGAACAGCCTCTATATATTCATTATTCATTATTTATTCATTATTTTGCCTCCCCTCCGGAGGTTTTTGAATACATCGAGGCTGTTTTCGAATAAACTTTTGCTGTGTAACGAGAATCTATCTGAACTCCTTGTCTCGGGTCTTACTTCACAGTCGTTATTTGAATGCAACAATAAACTATGCGGAGCACCATCTCATGTTATAGCATGCGCGATATGTATGTATGACCAATATATTTTAAAAAATACCGATAACATTCGGACCAGCTCACGCGGGTAGTGGTTAGCACGGATCGCCTTTCACGCCGAGACTGGGACAGGTTGACGCGGGTTCATATCCCGGCGCCTGCTGTGCTGTCTGAGGTTTTCTCTGGGTTTTCCTGCACACTTTCCAGACGATTGTCTCTACAGATCCCCCTGAAGTCGGCCCCGGACCCATACTAATCCCCTGTGTCCCCACACTCCTTCCTGCTGTCCTCTGTCCCCGTCTGTATAAGCCGCTCATAGCTACAGCTGCTTCGTGGTGCTAACACGGATTTAAAAAACAACAACAACTAATGTATCAAAAGTATACCCGAATTAAATTTAAAGAAATAGCACCCGAACCCCCCTTCCCCCTCCCCGAATCGGTGAAAGGCATTTAACCCGAAAAAGTCCGAGCCTCGAGTAATAACCTTTCAAATGGGAGGGATTTATCATCTTTCCAGCGACAGCTATCGGCCAGTATATTTGCTCACGTTGAGGTGCTTCCGCCCGGAGGCAGCACTGCTTGAGCAATTCGTCTCCAAGGCTGGGGCATGTATAGCATGGCCCACATTTTGTCGCATATTTGTCCCGATAAAGACGGGCGGAGGGGTGGGGGGGGGGGGGAGAAAGAGAGGCTGTCTATCTTTATAGACGTCAGCTGCGTAGGAACGTGCCGGGAGGGGCAAATGGACTGACACCGGCGTAAACATATACGCACGAAAACAGGAGAGACAGAGTGAGAGAGTGAGAAGAAAAGATACAGGAAACCGGAAATGGCGCCCGGGCTCACGGTACACATGCACGCCCAGGATGTAAGTATTTGTTCCTGAAGTGTATACCTGCAGCAACAAACAAATTACTCGCGTATACGCAGGGCCGGCGTGCGAGGGGGGGGGGGGGGAAGCCGGGGATGGTGCCCCAGGGCCCGGGCCTCTTCAGGGACCCGCACGACCCAAAGGCCCGTCGTAATCATATAACGACTGCTTCAGGTACTCTTACTTTGTACGGGTTATTACTGAATGGAATGAATCACCGGACAGTATTGTCACGTCCCGAACGGCGTCAGCTTTTGTTTCAAAGCTCAAATCATATTTGTGTAATCTGTGAATGACCATCTTAGCCAAGTATAATGTATATATTTTGATGTCGTGTGTTGTTGTTGTTTATCTTTCTCTCTTTTTTCCCTTTTTTGATGATACATGTTGTTTGTCAACGTGTTGTCATTCACTCCTACCATGACGTCCAGAGGACGTTAGTATAGTATCTGCAAATAAATAAATAAATAAATAAATAAATAAAATATAAAGTAGAAATAGACTATGTTATCGAGACGCGAAGAGGGGGGCCCGGGCATGACACGCCCCTGGGGCCCGTAATTTCTCTCGCCGGCCCTGCATATACGTGGATGAGTGTGTACAGCATCCGCCAGTTAGTGGTAGCTCAAGGGCCACGCTGAAAATTGGGAGGTGGTGGGTTCGAATGCCACCGCAAGACTGTGCTGTCTGCGTTTTTGAAGTGGAATTCAGTCTTTCTGATCGATTATGCGCGTGACACAAGAAATTTCGCGTAACGCTTTGGTGTAGGGTTAAATTAATTAACATCCATTAATCCACTTCTATTTAAAAACTTTTATTTCGTAAAATACAAGTGGTAACTAAATTTAAAATCACCAAAGTAAATTATACGCCCGAAATGTTTCCACTGGTTTTTCTGAAAACACTTTCCAGGCGGTTGTCGATGCACTGCGTTCCACTTGCCATTAGCTGTTGTCTCAGCATTACCCTCAGCTGTGGTTATCATCGCGATGTTTGTTTGTGTTTGCGGAGATTATGTGAAGGTGTATGTCGGCTGAATCACACGGACGCGATGACTTTATCTCATTGATACACGCGAAGGTGGTCGCGTTCGCTCAGTGGGGCATTTTCAAATTTCTGATGAAACAAATCAGGATGCGCGGAGTCTAGAGGCAAGTTTATTGGATTTGGTGTCCACCTTTGTGTGTTAGTGAGATAGCAGCATCGCATCCGAGTGATATCGGTCAGCATACACCTTTACATAATCGCCTCAAACCCAAACAAACGTCGCGATGATAACCACAGTTGATGGTAATGCCGAGTCCACAACTCTTGCCAAGGCGGACACCCTCGCAGCACAATGGCGAATTCGGGTGGTCATTTCGTGGCAACTTTTTTTTCCAGATCCCGAACAGTCATGGTCGCTTGGTCGAATCAAAGCAATCTCGCATGATCGCGTGGCGCTTTCCGAGCGCATAGAGCCGTGCCGTGAGCGCTTTGTTACTATTCGTTTTCCACTATCATGACCTACACAGTGCCTGGACTCCAGTCACTCATAGAGAAAATATCTCTCTATTCGGATCGGATCACTTCTTGAACGCGATCGACACCAACAATATCTTTCCTTGGCAAACTTCACTTCTGAGTCAGTTGCAGGAAGCACATTGGATTCCCGCAAACCCAAGAACCGCTCACCTTTCCTCCTCTCCCTGACAAACGGGAGAAGCGTGTCCTTTCCAGTATCCCGCTTTCGGTGGTTCTGGGCGCTCGGATGAAAAGAGCATTTGGGGGATATGGGTCACTGCCACCCACGGGCCCAGATCAACCGAAAGCCAAGAACCTCCAAACATTTTTTCGTATGAAACGAGATTTTGGTTGATTTGGAACGTCGGTGGAAATGGGCATTTGGAGGATATGAGCCTTAACCCATTCCGCCTAACGCCTGTCACCTCTCCGACCTCTTTAATCCGATAATCCGGATTAGGCGAAATGGGAATAGGCGAAGTGGGATGTAACCGTTTCTAGAGTGTAGGCATGCGCGAATAAATATTCCAAATCGAATACGAAGCTATAGTTGTATAACCGGACCGGACATACACACATGCAGCACATGTACGGATATAAACATGTGTACAGCATACGCAAAAAATTCACGCGGATCAGAATATGAAGTATGGCGCTTACTTTGTTTTATACCTTCTCTTGTGCCGCTTTCGGCCTTACGTGTGCGGCTTCGGAACTATTCCAATATATACGGTTAAAGAAATACAAAAACATTGATTCGATTCGAATACAGAATTCCGTATTGGATTCGGTGTTCGAAACATTCGAATATTCGCACATGTCTACGGGTGAGGCCTGGTGAGGGGTAGAGCGCATCAGAAGTTTCTCTCTGAAGGCGTGTCTTATATACTCCATATCGCTCTGATATATATATATATATATATATAAAAGAAAAAAGAAAAGGAGGTTCTAACGGCGGCTACAGGGCGTTTACCATCAGGATTGACTTTTCAAGGACTCGCTGCCAACTTGAGATTTCAACCTGTCCAGATTTCCGCCGGCGACAACAGCTGTCAAAACAATAACCGCCTTCTTTGCCAACAAAAGACAGCTTCACTCACAATGTACAGACATTTTAGGCTTCAATTGTTCTCGAGCATAATCAATAGATCGGTCTACCGGGGAATTACACGGCACCACTAAAATACAAATTTCTTCCTGTGGAATTGCCGCGGGCGAAAGGCAGTTCACATGTACCCAGCGTAACGCTTCATCTGTTACCTCCAAGAATCCGCTGCGAAGGTCCGCATACTATAAAAGTATTTTTTTCTTCTTTCTGTGGGCTATTTTTCGCGAATCTTCAAACTGTCTCTTTTTAAAGACATTCGCGAGTACTTGATTTCACGATTGGGGAGGTGTTTCTACGTGCAAAGTGCCACCAAGTTATTTCTGTCGAGACCGCGATGTCACAAAGGGAGCTAGTTCGTTGTCGAAAATCGTTGATCGGGACAAGCTCATGAAATGGTACACCACGCGTGTAAAAGCAATGATGGACAATGGCTGTTCGCTTTCCGATAGGAAACAGTGGCGGATCCAGGGAGGGGGGGGGGGGGGGGGCGATGGCCCCCCAAAACGTCAGTTTATAAATTGGATTACCATCCCTCCCAACTACGCGCAAAGAACCCCACCACAAAAAAAAAAAGAAAAAAAAAAAGGAAAGACTAGTGTCTGGATCCGCCTTTGGTATGAAGGTGAACCTCCGGGCTGCCGCCATCAAACCCAACCACGCCGCGTGGTTAATATAGGCTTTCGAAGAAGTAGCTGAACGCGAAAATACGATTCGATCTGGATATGTCCAAGCAGGGGTGGCTCCGGCTCATGGAGCATGACATTCAGCACAAATAGAGATGCGTTCCACTTTACCTTTGCTATACGGAATCCGTGTTCTCTTAATGAGTTCTCGCCACAAACTTGATATTCACTTCCCAAAAGTTTTCCTCTGAAGTGTTTATCCACGAAGCGAAGTCGGGGCCTTCCACTTGAAGACACGGGACTGTAATGGTTATATGAGTAACTAACGTTTGGCTGAATAGTCAAGTGAGCAGTGTTAGCTTTGTTCACAATTTCTGTTTCGGAAGACAAAACACGGATAATCTCCGTAGCAGTGCCCCTCACAGTAGGTTGGATTAGTACATTTACATAAAAAAACAAAAACAAATATATATAATTGTTTGACGACCCATGCTCAAGTATCTGGAACAGCCTTTAAATACGGTTTGAAGTATTTTGTACGCTGCTCTAATTACTTTTATTTCGCGAGCATTTGTTGTGTACCTTAATTACATTTTACCTTGAATGTTTAGTGTCGTATTTTATGTAATTTTTATGGTATCTTGTACGTGTCTGTCTCACTTCCCACGTGACCTTCTGCCGGAGTAGTTTATTGCATATCTGCTGAAACCCTTCCGTTCTTTCCGGAGTCACGGTCTCTTCACTGCACATGTAGTCGCTGCAGGCGCGAAAGGGGTGTGCTCTTGAACCATTCATGCTCTTCTCCTTTTCTCGGTTAAGCCTATCGCTTGTTACCTGCAACACCTGCCCAACCTTTGTGAATCAACAAGATATCACTCATATTGAAGAAAAAAAATAAGGAGGCGCAGTCCGCTCGATAATGACAGTGCTATTAGCAGCCGCAGGCAAACTATACGTCCAACCTTTCACGTAATATTCTACACTGGCTCGGTTTTTGTCTTTTTTTATTATCATTATTTATTCTTCGCCAATAATTTACCGCCGCTCGCCAGCACGATCCCATTGAAAGATAATCTGACGTGTTTTTGTTTCTTCTTCTTTTTTTACTGCTCCGGTCTTTGAGGATCGCGAGGCTGCTTTTCTTCTTCTTATTTATTTATTTTTTCTTCCGAGGTAATTGCGGGCTTCATTAACTCTTTTATGTGAACTCGACGTTTCACGTGCTAAAACATACGTTCTGGCCGCGGGGTGCAAACGAGGAATAAATGTTACGCAAACTCTGCGAATATGCTGCGACTGATAGCAAAGCCTCTGTACGGTGGAAAATGCATTTACACGGTTTCTGCGCTCACTGATGTCAATGTTTTCCCACACCCTTGAAGCAAAACTTCACCGCATAGCGCGCTCCTAGGCAACCACCATCCCGAATGACATCGTGTTGTCCTCTGATTTGGTGAAAACAGGAGGCGCACGCCTTTTTGTGACAATTACGTACCACATAAGTCCAGAAAGTTGGGCTAGTTGGTGGAAATGCATACTGTGCAATTTAGGAACGCTAACGGATGAGGACAGAAGGAACCAGACAGGACAGGCGTCACTCACAACTGAAGTGTTTTGTTGAAAAAGTAGAAGCAGACTTAAGCATACAAACCGGTAACAGGCACAAGTGCCGACTTCTACACTCTTAAAAATGAACTTCACCTCATAGCACGCTCTTAGCCAACCATTATCTCGAATGATATCGCTATATGCCCTGATTTGTTCAAAGTGGTAGGCGTACGCCTTTTCTGTGACACTTATGCGGTTCATAATTGTCACAAAAATGGCGTACGCCTCCCGTTTTCAACAAATCAGGGCAGATAACGATATCATTCGAGGTGATGGTTGGCTAGGAGCGTGCTATGCGGTGAAGTTCATTTTTAAGAGTGTACACTGTTAAAACAGAACTTCACCACATAGCACGCTCCTAGCCAACCATGATTCTGAATCATATCATTATGTGCATTGATTTGTTGAAAATGGGAGGAAGCGCCTATCTGGGACAGATTATCTTGTCCCAGATAGGCGCCTCCCCCCTGTTTTGAACAAATCATGACACAGAATGATATCATTCGGTATGATGGTTGGCTAGGAGCACGCTGTGTGGTGAAGTTCTGTTTTAACAGTGTACGTAAATGTCACAATAAAAGGCGTACACCTCCCGTTGTCAACAAATCGGGGGTGAGAACGATGCCATTCGGGATTATATGGTTGGTTACACTCTTAGAAATGATCTTCACCGCATAGCACGCTCCTAGCCAACCATAGTCTCGTATGATATCGTTATCTGCACTGATTCGTTGAAAACGGGAGGCGTACGACTTTTTTTGTGACAATTATGAACAACATAAGTGTCAGAAAAAAGGCGTACGCCACTCGTTTTTAACAAATCAAGGCAGATAACGATATCATTCGATATGATGGTTGGCTAGGAGCGTGCTGTGCGGTGAAATTCTGTTTCCAGAGTGCACTGTACCTGTACACTCTGAAAAGTAGAACTACACTCTTAAAAATGAACTTCACCTCATAGCACGCTCCTAGCCAACCATTATCTCGAATGATATCGTTATCTGCCCTGATTTGTTGAAAACGGGGGGCGTACGCCATTTCTGTGACACTTATGCAGTTCATAATTGTCACAGAAAAGGTGTACGCGCCGTGTTTTCAACAAATCAAGGCAGATAACGATATCATTCGAGATAATGGTTGGCTAGGAGCGTGCTATGTGGTGAAGTTCATTTTTAAGAGTGTAGTTCTAATATCAGGATGGGGTGGGGCTATGTGGCATCCCGGGCATGCGCCTGCAGCTCCATTCCTTTGCATAGCGGTGACTTGAACGTGCGACCCCCTTGAGAAATTTGGAAGGAGAGTAGTGGGTAATGCAATGCCATTACATTTTCGGCCAGTAACGTGCAATGAGGTCACTAATTGTTTTGGTTGAAAATTCACGCAACATCTAAAGCCGGGGAAAGTCCCCAAGCAGGTTTCTCCCAGCCACCTGAACATGGCTTCACCGCATAGCGCTCTCAGCGCCACCCATTGCCACGAATGATAGGGTTATTGCTTCTGATTCGAAGAGAGAAGGGGGCGTACGCCTTTTTATGTCCAAATTGACACAAGAAGGCGTACGCTTCCCCCTCTCAGAGGCGATAAGCCGTGGCGATGGTTGGCTTGCTATGCGGTGAAGTTCTGTGAAGAATGGAGGACCAGAGTCTCTCTGCACACCAAGTCCTTCTATAATCTGCAATTTCTCTTATCTATTAGTTGCTCATTTATATTATACATACAGCTCTTATCTGTTGGCGACATTATTCATACGTAGCTGTTTTGTAGAAACTCTAATTACTGTCATCGGTAACGTGTAATGAAGTAAAAGTCGAACCACGTACCTTTACAGTTAAAAAGGATGATTAACTATGAATCACCAACCAGCCAAAGTTTTAACCCTTTTTCATTGTATCTTTACAATACGTGCTGCCACCAATGAGGAATGTGTTAGGGACTTCTCGCAAAATGTAGCAAAAGTAACGTCATTACTTGATGTAAGTAATGGCATTTGTAATGCATTACTAAGCATGAAAAGGTAATGAGTAATGCAATGCATTGCTTTCCAAAACTGCAAAGAGTGATGTAACCAAACAACAAAATTTACAAAATTTTGCAAATTTTTTGCAATGTAACAAAATTTACAAACAGTAATTGGATAAGAGTGGAAAATGTACTCAGTAGAACGGAGTAAATTCATCCAGGAACGCGACAGGAGTCCATAATTGAATCGGTAAGCACGAAGCACAGCATTGAATCTAACATCGCCATAGTTAAACACTGTAAAATGGCTTCTGTTCGACGTTTTCACAAATGCGCACTGATTACCCGTTGTGGACGTTTCGACATTTCGGACCAGATATTCAATCACACGGCTTGCTTGATTCACCGAGGTTTTATGTGACGAGTCGACTGTGCGACTATGCAATTGCCTTTTTGTGTCAATTTGGATACTTATAGGATAACTGACAGAGGCCTACGCCCGCTTCTCTCTTCGAATCAGAAGCGATAACCCTATCACTCGTGATAATGGTTGACGCACAGAGTGCTATCCGGTCAAGTTCTAATTTTAGAGTGTGTACGCAGCATCCCTCGCGCAGTGTGCCACACACATGAATTGCTTACATGCTCGGCCGGGTTCGAACGCGTGTGTAAAGCTAGGTTCACTGTTGATTCACGAAGGCCAGTCAACCGATTATGATTAAGTTCCGGATGAAGGCTTTCTGATCGGTGACTTGTTCTATATTGACACCGTACGCTCAACAACAACACAGATAAATTGAATGGGGAAATTAGCCACATGAGGTACGGCACACTACCCCAAGGCGCAATGGACGGAATGAGATGTGACATGTGCGCTCAAAGAATAACAAAACAGCAAATTTACAAACAACAAAAAGGCGTACGCCTCCCGTTTTCAGCAAACCAGGGGGCAGGGCGATATCATTCGGGATGGTGGTTGGGTAGGAGCGGTGAAGTTCAGTCTTAAGAGTGTGGGGTGCACATGGAGGATAGTGACAGGTACACTCTTAAAAATGAACTTCACCACATAGCACGCTCGTAGCAAACAATCATCTCGAATGATATCGTTATCTGCCCCGATTTGTTGAAAACAGGAGGCGTACGCCTTTTCTGTGACAATTATGAACAGCATAAGTGTCACAAAAAAGGCGTACGCCTCCCGTTTTCCGCAAATCAGGGCAGATAACGATATCATTCGAGATGACGGTTGGCTAGGAGCGTGGTATGCGGTGAAGTTCATTTTTAAGAGTGTATGCGCAGAAGCAGTGCATGGGAACGGCACAGTGGCTAGTATCTAGAAGGTACGTGCAGTTGTCGCATCGCATGTGTCGTTATGCGAAGTCATGCCGAGCAACACACGCGATTCATGATTTCCCTGCAGGTTCCAGTGAAGCCAGTGAAGGTTGAATGAGGTCGGTCGATGTCGAAATAGCAACAGCTCAATCGCTCGTGCGTGCATTCCTGTTAAACCACCTGTTATATTCACGCACATGTCGAGGTCGCATCTCATTTCCATCAGGAAAGCACTGACGTATACTCTAAGTATCTCCTTAAGCAAGAACGGTAGACTCTAAGAACATAACTTCAAAGTGTAACACGTTATATGCCAACCATTACGGCGAATTATCGCTTCCGACCTGAGGTGAGAGCGGGGCGTACGCCCTTTCGTGGCAATTAGCATATGCTATACGAATTGCCACAAAAGGCGTACGGCTCCCGTTTTTAACACATGGGGAAAGAAAACGATATAATTCTAAAATGTCTATTTTTTAGAGTGCACGTTCAAGGGTTTCTCCTCGACGAATGAATGATAAATTCTTGCACTTCACTGCTCCTTTAAATCAATACATGGGCTCGTTGGTGATGGATTCTGACAAAATATATCTGCACAATCACAATTATTCGGAAAGAAAGGTAATTTTCGTGGTAGTGTTTCTCTGAGTGTGTGCTCGAACATCTTTGCGTGCGATGTCGTTCGCGCGGAAGTGCCTAAAGGGAGGTACTTGAATACGAATTGTTAACGTGGGGCTCACGAAAATGAAGGCGTTCTGCAGCATTGTATCAAATTTGTGGATTTGCGTGATGTCTACTTGCATGGCCAGTATATGGAGGGAGAGCCTGAATAGAGCCCTGTACTAGGGTTAAACCAGTTTTACTTTCCCCGTTTGCGTCATCGTTACTTGAGGTAAAACCCGAAAAAACCCGAAAACGAACTTTCGAGTACGGGCACTGGGAAACGCTACAGCCGCTTTGCATACGTGTTCATCTGAATGTCGAGAAGCGTTTCATTTTCTTTTGCGTTTATTTCCCACCCGACATCGCCCTGTTCCGCCCTATTTCACAAGTCACGAAATAAAACCTAATTTTTTACCCGAGATGAAAGAAAAACGTGAGACCCGAAAACAAATTTAAACTCAACAGTTCATGGAAGGATGAACGGATTTTAAATTCTACAAGAGCTGCACTATAAGGACCACCCAGCCGCGGGGCCAAACGCGAAGCAGCCGGCAATCCATGTACCACCTGGTCCTCTTCGGGAAGAGAGAATGGTCCAACCCTGATCTCAAAATCCCTGCGCTTCCGCCAGGTGTTGTTGAGTGGCGACTTTGTTTGCTTTTTACGATCCGCCGGTTTGGCAGATTGGTTTCGGGGACCAGCCCCGTCGGGGGTGTTGGGGGTGACACCGATGCCGCGTCTTTTGTGACGAGGTGTTCATGCGTGATAAACATCCCTGAATGATGAATGATGGCGGCGAGCGTAGACCCAACGGTTTCTTGTCAAGTCATCTGTCTCCTTTGGTGCTGAGTTATGAGTTCAACGGGTCGTTGCTAGCTTTGTCTTTTCTACTCTCAGTCAGGAGTCGTGACATGGTGTGGCCGTAAGTTAGAAACCTTCGCGTTCGCAGTTGACGTTGTGACAGCGTGAAGTCGTCAGAAGAGTGCTTGGGGAAAGTGGATTGTCAATAGACTATAGCTGGAAAAGTATATTTGTTGTGTCAACGACAGCTGCGTTGGATTTTGTTGGATCAAATTCAGCGCGTAGTTCCACATTCGCACTGAAAGAACAATGCATAGTGTTAGCAACGAACAAATCGAAAAAAAAAAAAAAAAGGAAATCAAGGATATTGAAGGTCTAGTTCAGTCTATTTCCTTTTACGGACTCTGTGTTACAAATAGCCAGTGTAATGTTGTGTTCACGACGAGTCGTTCAAGTTCAGGAGAAGTTTTCGATCGCACGCGGTTGCAAGCGGTGGTAGTGGTAGTGACGAGACTGGCTTGTCGTTGTTAGCCTCACTTATGTGAACTTCACCACATAGCACACTGAAGGCCATCCATTGCACATGTACGATACCGTTATACAACCGTTACGATACAGTTACATTGCACATGTACCGTTATCACTGCTCATTTGTTGAAGGCGCGGGGCGTGCGCCTTTGTGTGACAATTAACACAATTGCATTAAGTGTCACAAAAGAGCGTACACTTCCTGTCTCCAAGAAGTTGGGAAACAAGAAGGGCGTCATTCTGAATGACGATTCGCTCTTGGCGGTGTTATGTGGCGGAGTTGTTTTAGTACTAACCCACAGGCACTGAGGTATGGTACCGCAATTGTTGAGGTGAATCGCCTCATCCCATAATCATTCATGTAGTTGTTGTTGTTCTGTTTTAGCAGTTTAGCAGGGGAAGGGTGCACCTCCCCTGCTCTGACTATCACGAAACATAAATAACTAAAAGTAAAGGTACGTTTACCGAACATCACTTGATAACCGTTTTAATTTGCAACAGTCTCCCATTTTCAATCAGGAGTGACGGTATCATTCTGTGCAATGGTGGACCTTCACCGTGCTATGTGCTGAAGGTTTTAAGAGTTTGGTACATTTTTCATTAATAGTGTGAACATGCTTCGTTTGTCTCTCTCCTTCAATCGCCAAACTATCTTGAAATATAAAACGAAACGAAACATTTTGCGTGTTTCATTCAAACGAGAAAGAGATACCACGGGCATGATGCGGGGATAAAATAACGCGAATGCAGGCAAGCTGGTAAAGATGAAGAAAGCTCGAACGTCATCGTCATCATGTATTTCTCTCTCTCTCTCTCTCGAACGTGGGAACGAACGTTCGAAAGTAATTAGCCGCCGCGTAATTACTTGTCACCCACGCTAAAGTCTTCTTTATTTTTCCAGCTGAGGATGACGTCTTCAGATTGCGCTGCATTCGTTTTCTTGCTTCATTCTTCTGTTTTATGGAGGCAGTGGTAGCAAGCCGCCTTGTCAACGTACAGTATAGTCAGAGGCTTATTTTGTGGCTTCTGGTTGAAGTCGCGAGTAGCCGTCTGTCGTTACGTAACATATACAGCAAATAGGGCACATTAGAAAACATAGGATAAGACTTTGGCTCGGCGGAAGGACAGCATATATCTGAAATCCACAACTGAGGCTCTTGCTTCGATCTGTACTTTGACAGAAACGAAAACCATATTGGGTAACACTCAGGGACGACGCAACTTTTTATTTTCGGGGTTTTTTCGTCCAGGCGAATTTTTTTAAGAGTAGCAAGCCAAATATTGGCTGACCTCTCTCATCACTTAAAAAGAAGACACAACAGACTCGCGCAAGGGAACCTCTTGCATCGAGAATCTGTTGTGTCGCTCTTTTGTGTTCCTCCGTCTCATTATTTTGTTTCCATTGAATAATGGCAGTTGAAAAATGGCACAGGCAGTGGGATTCGAACCCACATCCTGTGATGCTGGTGCCTTTTCTTCAACTGTTACCATTCAATTGAAGTATATGCAACTGGGCCTTGTGAGGCTTATGTTGTATTTGTCCTTCTATGTTTAATTGCCTCATCCACTGCAAATTGTTGTTGTTTCCACCATGGTTCACTAGCTAACATAGCCCTAGCCCTAGCTAGCCCTAAATAACGCGGCCTGGAGTAGCCAGTCCTGAGTGTTTTAGGACTAACATCTCCACTTTTTTCTTTTACCAATCAATCAACCACCCAATCACTAGCTAGCCTGCCATTTTGTGTCTCCATCCATCTGCCTTCACTGTATCGCTAGATCTTCCACTTTTCGTAGGACAAACGTTTCTTGGACATTCTGACTCGATGCTCTGCTCTCGCTGTGCTGTTTTGGCGGATACTAAGCATGTGCTTCTCGACTGCCATCTATACACCTCCCAAAGAGCAGCTCTACAGTGTCACCTGCAGTCGATCACGGCCGCACCATTCACATTGGCAACCATTCTCGGCCCTTGGTCTAACCAGACTGACCATCGTCAAGTTCTTGAGTATTTCAAGATTTTTCTCCGGGACACTGGTCTCCTATGGTCTGTCTGCGTACCTGTGTGCTGTGTGTGTTTTTGTGTGCTGTGGTTTTGCCTACCGTTCTGATGTCTTACTGACTCCACTGACTATCCCTATTTAGCATCGTTCATCACCTCATCATCAGGACACATCACATCCTGCCCCATTGTGCCTTGGGGTAGTGGGCCGCACCTTACATGGCGAATTTCCCCATTCATTATCATTAACTTATTTGTTGTTGTTGTTGGACATTAACCATAGGGTCATGGGTAGCAAGCTGCTATACCGTTGATCTTGCAAAAAACATACAACAGGGGCGCCGGACAGCGTTCGGTGCTATATACTATCAGGCGAACACAGGTCGGCTCCTGCTGTAAGTTCTCGCAAGAGCGCTGGACATACGTCTTTTTATGACCCTCAATATGCGAAGTCGCTGCTTTAAATGTAGGGGACCTTGGGCCTTGTCAACCCTCCTTGGCTTTCTCGCCTTGGATTCCCCACATTCTTTATTGAATAAAGTTAAAAAAACAAAAAAAGAACAGGATCTTTACCAAATAACCCGCTCAATGCAAAACAGTGCACCGAATAGTACCGTTATCTCTCTTGATTTGAGGCCAGAGCGGGACGTAGCCTTGCTGTCACTATTAACGTAATTTCATAAGTGTCACAAAGAGGCGTACGACTCTTGCTTTTGTGACGACCCTCGTAGGCGAAGGGGATGGAGCACAAAATTAACGAAGAAGAGGGGATACACTCAGCGTGGGCACCCGCAGAGGCGACAAGGAATAACAATAACACTTCGTTAACAACAACAAAACATGAACAAAGCTAAACTCTGCGCCATTAGATGGATAACACAAATCGCGGCAACAACACACATGATATAAAGCGAACACAACTTAAATACTGTATATGACATGACATGCTTTAAACGAATGGTTACGTAAATCGCGACACAAACAAAACTCGAGAACCGTGTGCAAAAACGGGAGACACAGCAACGCGGCAAGAGTGACTGACCAAGATTTTGCGCACCCCGACGACACCACATCTTTACCAGGCCATGGACGATGGCGGGGCAGAGGAGCTCTGAAGACGACTTCGGCAGTCACCTACGCGGCCGGCTTTCCATGCTGTGGACCGGCCTCGGTGGCTCAGTCGGTAGCGTCTTCGCCTTCTGATCCCGAGATCGCGGGTTCGAACCCGGCCGAGGACGCCAGCAACTTGGTGGCAGGGTACAAGTTGCATAGACACGTCGTCTTCTGCGAGGGACGTTAAATACGGGGTGCCGTGTGGTGAGCTTTCATCGCACGCTGAAGAACCTTCAGGTGGGCAAAAACAATCCACAGACCGGCCGCTGTGGCGTCGCTCATGATCTCAGTTGTCTCGCGACACCCCCAATTATTTATTATTTATTTATTTATTTCCGTGCTATGGCTTTCGGTTGCTGCTTCCGTCGATCTTCATCCGCTCTGGTCTCCATTCTTGGTCCACGGCCGGGTCAAACAATAGCGGAGATAGCAAGCCTCCACCAGGATGGCTAACCTTCCCCACCCCATAACGAATGAACGAACGAAGACGGCGACTTGGCGGCAGCTAGCCTACTGTCCCACTTGGAGGCTCGGCTACCGCCCTCGTCGATCCGTCTCTTCGCTCACCACATCGTCGTCGGGTGCACCTCGTTCCGGTCAGTCGCCTCCAGCTGGGCCCCTTGGTCGTAACTTCGGTTGCCGGACGTCAGCGCTGGTGGAAGGAGACTTCGGGGACGAACCCTCAGGTCGAAGGTGGCTTCCAGGCATCAAGGCGCCGCCGTCGTCTATCCCCCTCCGAGAATCCGTCCGGGCTTCCCCTCTCGATCACATATCGATGACTCTTCACTGGTTTCGACTCTCGACAACTCCTACGACCGACTGTTCGACTGCCCCACTCTCTCCTCCTTCTCGACGTCATTCATGGTTTATATGTATAAACTTCCTGCGCCATGTCACAGCCCGGGCCAGCCACGTACGCCAAACCAAGCACATATGTGCGTCCAACACTGCATTCCAAGAACGCTGTAATTGCCACCGCTTCCGGTAACAAACAGGTATGCTCCCTTCACAAAAGGCTGCCTCTACGGGAAAGCAACACTGTCGAAGAGGGAGCAGATGTCACCCTTCCCACCGAGAGACACTGCTTACATGTCAAATAACGTTTTATGACTTTCAACTGTTGGGGAACACGAGCTCTTGCGACCGTTTGAAAGTAACAGGACGCGCTGACTCTTTGATGTTAGAAAATTGGAAAAAGTTTCTGAAAACGGTTTTATCGCGAAGTCCAGACCGTCACACTTTCACAACAAATCAGGGGTGAGAACGATGTCATTCGGGTTGGCTACAGGAGCGTGCTATGCAGTGAGGTACTGCTTTAAGAGCGTCACGTTTGCACAGGCATGTGTAACTGCAACAGTATACATGTCCGTTTTATTTTTAGCGGCGAAACAAGACACGCAACACGAGTACATCCCAAGTGGCTCTCGACGATGTTGCGTATGTTCGCTGTGAATGTATACGCATCGGACTCGTCGGTGCAAGGACGAGTCTCTAAAATTTCAATTGAAAATGTTCAACATTAAAATTTTCGATTGTTTGTGTTCTTAGCACCTTGAGGCTTGTATCGTGTTCGTGTGTTTGTGTTTGCTTTCCATCGTACTCTAAAATTTCGTTCCCAGAAATCTTTGCGGAATTTTCGGAGGATGAAGCACTAAGCAAGCTTCTTGGGGCACGCGTACAAGATTGCGTTACTGCAACCTTGTTTTTACAAGGCGTTAAAGGTTCACCAATGTGCCCCTTTCAACACGTCACAGTTCTCTCAGCCATTCTTTCCGCGGACCATCTTTTTTTTTGTTGTTGTTGTTTCTCGTTTTCTTTTGTATCATGTGTATATGTATGCAGACTTTTTCAGTGGCATATTTATATAACATTGTTCCCTCCCATTGTGTAATGCCCTTGCGGGCACTTCGGGTACTCTGATAGATAAATAAGCAAATAAATAAAGTGCAAACATTTCTCTTGGCGGAATGGGAGATGTTGTTACCTAGACATCAACACAAAAGGAACGGGATTCCTGGGTTGCGTCGTTCGTGATCACGAACGACGCAACCCAGGAATCGATAAATAGATATAAATCGATTTATGATCGATAGAAAAAAACGCAAGTTACGTTTTCCCTCTCCTTCTCAAGAAGCGCGACGACGAGCACATGCCTCGGATTGGTTGCCTCAAACGATCTCCTGCGATGATTGGACAAATCGTTTGCAGAGACTGACCAGTTAGAGCCCGTTCCTCATTTTTGGCCTTGAGAAGGAGAGGAAGGAAAGCGTAAATTACGGTTTCTTTCGCTCATAAGTCAAGAACGACGCGACTGACGAATTCCGTTTGTGTTAATTGATGTCTAGGTAACGACATCTTTTTTTTTTTTGTACGTCAGCGGAACGTTTAGGAACGTTGTGGGAGATTTCTTCGCCATGCACCTCACTACATTACTTGTTGGCTGGTCAAAAGCTGTCTCCCGGATGTTCTTGAGTCTGAACTATGATCGCTAGTATGGGCCTAGCAAAACAGTCTCGCGTTCGAAATGTTGACTCTGCCGGATGCTTCTTCATACACTTACCTTCACCGGATTTCGCACTCTTCCCGTCTGAATACGCTGTTCTATAGCACTGGGCTACAATTACTTCGCTTAGCTACCCATGAAACTGGAATACACCGAATGGGAGTAGAGTACTTCTGCACTCCCTTCTATGCGCGTGCGAGATCTGCAAAGTACAGGAAATGTCGCATATCTCAAGAGATACGTTCCTGAATCGCTATACCACTTAGATGTTTATTCAGAGGGCGACAATAGAGATTGCAGAGCGACCACTTCGCGTCAGGTCACACGTCTCCAGGACAAAATGGTTCGCAGACGGTGATAACGGCATTTTGTGTATGTCCTGAGGGTAAAATAAATATAAATAAATAAATGTAAATAAAATGGACGGACGTCTTTGTCCCAATTGATTCTAAAACTATGGTGACATTTTATTCCTCAGGGTACCGAAAATCCCATGCGGACTACTGGCGTAATTTTTGTGCAATTCGATGAAATACACGGCGAGAGCGGACGCCAGATGTTGAGACTATGGCGGAATTCCCTCTCTGGAAAAACGAGAAAACGTCATACTGTAACCGACCAATGATGGCACGCCATTGACAAAGGTGAACCGCCTCAGCGGCTGTCGCTGGAGGGCGCGGAGCAGACCAACTCACAAACATTCGTCTGCGAAGCCAGTCGGCTGCGCGCCGCCCTTCTGATTGGCGTACAGAATTCACAATGATGTTTTCTCCGCTGCGGCTGCCCCCAGCGGCAGAGGCTATGCCAACCTACAAAACACGTTTATTTAATATGTATGCACTTTCCGGGAGACAAGATAGGCCAAATAGACTGCGGAATAATGTTAACCATATTATGGTACAGTGCTGGATAAAAAGTTCACGGAACACGCTCCTGCGCGATCATTCTTTCCTCTGAGTGACACGCTAGCAGCGAATGCTATACCGTACGGACTTGCAAACAGGTGACTCGCTCTTAAAACAGGACTTCACCGCATAGCACGCAGCTAGCCAACCATCATCCCGAATGACATCGTTCTCTCCCCTGATTTGTTGAAATCGGGAGGCGTACGCGTTTTCGTGACACTTGTGCAGAAATGTTAATTGTCACAAAAAGGCGTACGCCACACGCTTTTCACAAATCATGAGTGATAGAGGTGTCACTCTGTACAATGGCTGGCCTTCACCGTGCTATGTGGTGAAGTTCTGTTCTGTTCCTCAGGAGCTTTCAGATATATGTCGGCACAGTTCCGTTAGAAGTCGGCCCAGGACGCACATTTCCCCAGGGCGTCAGTCGTGACTGGTCACTATGCCTGGTCACAGCGCGGCCTAGCCGGTGGACATCAAGCCACGGACCTCTTCATTGGCATGGCCCACATAGTCGGGAAGTGATGTCAACCACCTGTCTCATTCCGATGGTGTTCTCAAAAGCACGGATTGCAGAGCGCGTGCTGATCAAAGACCAACAAAGTGACAGACACTTCAGTCCTCGAAGTAGATCCAGTAAACGCTCTGTAAACTCTTCCAGGACAATTAATAGTTGTTCACTACTCACGCGTTATGTTCGTGTGCGTGTACTATTTACTTGTCTCCATACAGTCTAAAAACAGAACTTCACCGCATAACACCCTTTCTTTCAACCACTGCACCGAATGATGCAGTCAGAGGAAAGCCCTGCTCTCTCCTCAAATGATCGGAAGCGACAGTTGTCGCTGAAGTTCTGTGAAGTTGTGTGAAGCTCTGTTTCTAGAGCGCAAAATTGAGCCAGTATCGTTTTTCGTATTCCTGAGCCTTTTTTTTTTTTTCATCCTCCCAGATGTTTTGGTTAGCTTGCTATCCTATCGCGTACCGCAGGTGGTTTAGTTCGGAGTCGTTATCTTGCGCCGATCATCTGCCAGTGTTAGTGCTCATACCAGCACCCATCCCGTATGCAAAATCGAAGGCGCAGCTGTTGGAATGGTCTCTCTCGCAAAAAAATAAAAGATTGTGAATAAAATGCCCTCAAATAGCCTTATGTGAAGCCTCTCCTGACACTCAATCATATGCAGTTGGGTAACTGTTCCAAAACGATAACGTTTGTGAATGTGACAGGGTCGATAAGGATTGGCCCACCCTTGAGGTGGGCCGCCCCTCATATCTGTGGGCCGGTGTACACAAGGCTAATATGACATATTTTAATGAGGGTTCGTCCATTGGTTTCGGGATGGTATACCTGGGGTATATAGGGTCAGCTCCGCGAGATAAGAGAGGGCGTGGTAGAAAGGCTCCAGTGGAGAAGGCCGGAGGCGAACAGAACCTCTTACTTGCTGCACCTGGTTTCAGCCGGGACATTGAACTGTAGCACCGACATCGAAGACTCTTTGTCCCAGAACCACGAGAAAGATCCAGAGACGTAAATTGCAGACACTGCATAAGCAATTATGACAACCACAACATTTAACCTCACAAACGCCCAAAGGAATGATTCAAGGGTGACAGGAAAGTCAGCCAGTGTCATTGGCGAGAATGGAACACAAGCCTCTCTCTATTCAAGCCACTGGCACTAGCTGTCTTTTCCTCAACTGTCCGCTCAGATCCAGAGGACGAGAACTTGTCGAAGGATGCAAGTCTAAGACGAGGGTGCCGCTCCGTTACTGCACCTGCGAACAAGCGCCAAGGTAAATGCAAGTGCTTCCTTGAAGCCGCCTCCAGCGCCTACCGACGGTTCACTTCTATTTTTCTTTGATCCCCATATCTAACCCACCAGAACCGCCACAGTCAAAACATTTCCAAAAGGGCGCGATTTGACCTCGCGCGAGCGCTCGTGTATCACCAGGCGTTATGTAAATGCGAGAGGAAGGGCCGTGAAGTAAATCGTCGAGGATGCAGTGAAGGATTATGTTTGCGAGCCACACATACGCGATGTTTTGAGCTTTCATACTCGACCGCGCCCTTGAGGTTAGTGACCTGTGAGTCACCGAGCTCTTCACGTGTTTCAGGCGCAGCGAGAATGTGGAACGGTGGAAGTGGCAAGCATTAGTCTTCCAACGAAAACAGTAATCGAGTAACCTGAATACTCAATCACTCATGCCACTTTACCTACGTCATATTACCTACGCCAGAAATTTTACTGCGATGAAGGACCGCACCGTGTGGACCACGTCCCAAAGATGACAACCTGAATTGGAGGCTACACAATACAAGACCATTTTAATAGTCGGCAGACACGTATTTATCTGTGAGCGAGAACACAAATAGTCGATAATTATAAGCTAATTTGAATCCGGCCGCCGTACGGAAGCACTGCTCGTGCGGACTTCACAGAAGGTCACACCGTTTCCTAGGATTCATAGCCGTATCGCTGGCGCACTGGAAAGCGTCAGCAAACTCTGGCATGTTCATCAGGGGCACATTACAGCGCATGCGCAGGGGCGAGTACATGCTTACTTCCCTTTGCGTGTAACTGTCATCCGAGCACCACTTGTAGCAGGTGCTCACGAAGAACAACTGGTCCGCCGTCAGCTGAACGTCGCCAACACTGTACAGCTGCTTGTCGGAGTACCTCTTAAACGCCCGATAAGACTTGTCCAGCCCTCCACAATCGGCGAAGTTCTCCGAGAGTGCCGTGTCGCCGAACCTGACGTCGTTGGCCACTCTGTCACCGACATTGTTGTAGAACTCCGCAAGGCAGCGGACGCGGTCTTCGAAGCTCTTCCGTGACGTTGCTGTCCACCAGTTTTCTTTGAGGCCCAGTTCGTTGTAGAGTCCCATCTCTGGATCAAACGCGTGCGTGATCTCGTGACCGATCACGTGGCCTAAGCTACCGTAATTGACAGCAGACGGCTGCTGTTTGGAGAAGAACGGGGGGAACATGATGGCGGCTGGGATAACCATGAAATGATAGATTGGCATGTAAAAGGCGTTGACCATGATCATTGGCAAGCCAAATTCCATAGCGCGGACAACCCGTTGCGGCGACTTGATGAAACTGTTGAGCAAGGCTTGCGTCGCTTCCCGCGCTACGGTAGACATCTGGAAGTACGTTCCTCCCAGATGCGGTATGTGGGCATATTCAGTTTCACTTGCCTTCGCTCTCATCATCTCTTTCGGGTACCCTATCAATTCGTGCAGAGTGTGGATGCGACTCATGGATTTGCTGCGCGTGGGACCATCCATCCAGGACAGCTTCAGGAACCCATCTTCCGTCACATTACGCATTGTCTTCACAATGCTCCGTACAGCTTCGATGTTGCCTGCCGGCACCCAGTGCTTGACGAACAACCCGTCTGCCACATACGGAAGAATCGAGAGCACGTCGGCGAAGCAATGTCCTATCATGTACGTGACCGCCAGCATTGCATTGTTGGAAGAGTCTGGGAACAGCGCGCTCGACAACGTGAAGGACGACGTCGCGGCGAGCTGGCGCATCAGCTGCAGTGCGACGTAGGCGCGGAGAGTTTCCGATCCCATACTGTGCCCAATAACGCGGCAGGTGATTCGTACCATGGTCTGTCCGACGAGGGTTAGCTCGTCATCGAGCGTTAGCTGGCGGTCTCTACTCAGTCTCTTGTTAACCGCTCTCATGAGTTCGCCCCCAGTGAATGCTGGTCC
The DNA here is from genome assembly GCF_037126465.1 of Ornithodoros turicata. NCBI lineage: Eukaryota > Metazoa > Arthropoda > Arachnida > Ixodida > Argasidae > Ornithodoros > Ornithodoros turicata. The sequence continues at coordinate 17,049,060 of NC_088206.1, read as the reverse complement.
GGTCACGTTCTCAAGCTCCGCGAAAGTTGCGTAGTTGACAAATATGTCTGGACGTGATCCAGTCACGACGCCGATGGCAGTGATTAGGTTGTTGTCCAGGAGCGCCAGTCGTTCAGCCAAGTTGGATTCCAGGTGCTTGCGCGAAAGAACGTACGCCGTGAATTCGTAATACCGCATTAAAACCCCGGCGTTGCGAAGCATTTTTCGAAACGCAGCCCATTCCAGAAGGTACAGATTGGGAGTAAGATGCAGGTTGTAAGAACCACGTTTTTTGAAATACGTGCTTGGACCAAGCGAGAAGAAGATGGGGATGCCACGATTGAAGGTCAGTTCGACGAGGATGTCCAGAACGTTGAAGCGGGTCTTCGGACTTTCAGGGGGCCAGGATAGGTCGAACTGCGCCATGAAATTCTTGATCTCACCGAGATGGTCGAGTTGATTGAAGGCGTTTTGAGCGCACCGCTGGAACATGAGGCCGGCTTTGACAACGGCGGTCTGGGGTTCGGCGGTCTCGTCGATTAACATCAGGTCTCTGAGAACGGTGAGGGCAACACGGGATTGGAGCTTGACGAACTGATTAGGGAGTGGTACCATCTGGAAGTAAGAGGACTTGTTGGTCTGTGGCTCTGTCTATTACAGTAAAACACTAGGGCATAAAGTAAGTAGTTGTTTCAGCGACCACCGCAGGAAGCGTCACTGGATACACACTGGTATTTTACCTGACTTCTGTTCCAGTTGCCGCATACATAGTCGTAGAAGTCCGTACAGGGGTCCTTGGAAGTATCCATGACGAAAGCCAAGTCTTCCGTGTAATTCCCGCAGTCGGGAGCCATGCATCCAATCAGGTGCCTTGCAAACAGTGCTCGATATAGTGACTTTTCGCAAAAGAGCCGACTAGAGGTTACCGTATGCCATAGGGAATGCCTGCCATGAGGAATATGGTGGACAAACCGCCAAAGAACAGAACGTTGATGTACCTCGACCAACGCGGCATCTGTGCAGTAGTCATGTTGTAAGCCGTGGAACTGCAACCCTAAAGGTGCAACGAAGTGTCGTTTAGCCATTCCTATTCTAAATCAACTGGTAGACTCAGTACGCAAAATATAGATGCCGTCAGTGAACACTACGCGCTTCCACACATTTTTGAAAGAAGTCGCGAAACTTTATAGTTTGGGATGCTCCAAGAACAAGTGACGTCAACGTTAGTTCTGGGATCTGTCTCCTAGCAACAGATCTCCACGCTGCGTCCCACGTTGGAAGACTGCCAGCAGCTGTGGGCGCGGCTGTCTCCTCACTTTTTCAGTGAGGAGACGGGTAACTATTTATGCTACTTTCGAGGCGTAATGTTGCCAGTGCGTTGGTAGATTGGGAAATCCCATGACGTCACACTTCTCAAAACTATAAATTAATTTTATGATACTTCGGCGTTTGTTTTTACATTGTTGTTTACATTTTACAAAATACTTCCGCTGAATGGTCACAAACGCGTTTTGGAGTAGCCAGTCCCGACTGGGTCGGGACTAACCTCTCCATATTTTTCTTTCGTATCTAATCCAATCCAATCCGCTAAATGGTGTCTTGACATTGTGCAATGCAATGAAACGAAACGACATGTTACGAATACGACCCTGAATCTGTCACGAGCAGAGAGATGTGACCTGGGAGGCCAGGGGGCTTAATCGCTTCATCGTCGTTACGGTCGTTACAAGCTAACGAGTGGCGGGAAATTCAAAAAGGCGGACGGGAAATTTAAAAAGGTGGGCACGTGATAAAACACGTGCACGGCGCTCTTCGCGCGATACGTGAAGGCCGTGGTATACGTCACGCGCAATATGTCACGTGCCCACCTTTTTGAATTTCCCGCCACTCGTTAGCTTGTAATGACCGTAACGGCGATGAAGCGATTAAGCCCCCAGGCCCGATCAGCTGGCGTGACGTACTCAGGTCCGTGTGACGTAGTTTGCGACTGAAAATTCGTCTGTTACGGACGCTGCTACTTGCGGCTGCTTGCGGGGAGCTCCATACGTCACGGAGTGACCTCGTTATTTTCACTTAGGGGCTCTCTGAAGGAGTTGAGGGGTTTCCCTAGGACACGCATGTTTTATACATCTCTCTCGCGCGCTACAGGCCAGTTAGGATTTTTTGTCTTGTGCAAGAACGTGTTACTTTTGGCCATACTATTGGGTTCGAGTACGCCCAAACCCTGCAATGAAACTGCTCCAGAGGGTGCTGGGGTGGCGGAGGTTCTTGCCGGTTTAGATAAGCATAGGACAGGTTAGTGTAGGTGAGGTTCGTCTATAGTGCCTTAGGGAAACTGTGCCAGCAGAACACTGTGCCGCCGTGTCGGCATCAAACTATCTGATTCATAGCATATCTTTGCATGTCTTGCGAGATATGTTATTTTCGTATTTAACTTTAAAAATTGTCGTAAAAATTGCTCATTTCGGTCTATTTGCCACAAATATTTTGGAGGATATCCGTACGAGTCCCATTTTCTGACTTTACGTCTTGTTACTTAGAAAAAAAAAGCATCAGCTATTTTCCGCAAAACACGCTGCAACCAAAACCGAAAAATTATGATGGGCGCTTGCGCTAAAATTGGAGCCTTCTCCTCTGTACTAGTATAGAATGGTCGAAAAATTTCAAAACCTTACCTAAATGTACCAAGATGTCGTGCTATGCTCGAAAAGCGGCGACCGGTGTTTCCGAATACAAGGGATGACTACTTAGTGTGCTCGCGACCTCACGGGCAGGCGATTTGGAAACACTTTTTCTTCCTTTTCTCTTTGTAAGCCATCGTTTCTATCAAGTACCAAGGTAAACCAAGGTAAATTGTCAACTTTTACATACCGCACGATATATGGCTATGGCATGTGCAATAGACTTCTATCCGAGAAACGCCATCATGACGTTGGTAGACAGATTGAAACCAAAACAAATCGGAAGGGGAGGGCTGGGTTCAATGAATGGGCACTTGTTCGCTGCCTGAAACAAAAGTAGGACCGAAGGTCGCGTCCCTTTCAGGGACCATCGTAATCCCCTCAAGACCGTGGCTTTCGAGCGTGACCTTGTTCCTCCCTAATTTCGACAGTAGTTCAACTCTACCAAAGTGGTGGCGCTGTCGAACACTATGACGTCATTTATTTACAAACAAGGAGAGGTCTATTGAGCCTCTTTTTCACAACTGCTTATGCGCATGCACTGTGGCGCCGATGACCTTGGATCGCTGCGGCGCGTTCTGCAACGAACTGTGGTGATGGCGGAACTGCTTGCCGTAGTGGGCCACGTGACGACTCTCGCACGGGGTGGGGGATCGTGCGTCCTGGGCCGACTTCACAGAGAACTATGCCGACATTTGTCTTAAAGCCGTCTGGGGAAACCCCAGGGAAAGCACCCAGACAGCACAGCCTGCGTCAGGATTCCAACCCGGGTCGCTTCGCGAATAAAATGAGCTCCCGCGAAAGGACGACGAATGTAGGTGACTTACAGAGCGCGAGCGAGGCCTCTGTCCCGCACACCTTTAAAAAAAAAAATCCCCCACTCGTGACAAGAGCGTATCAGAGAACGAGGGAACGTCGTGACGTAACCTGGTCCCCGCGCACGTGACTCGTGACGTAGAGCGGCAAAGCTCAGCTAAGAAGGAAGAAAGGGGAAAAAGCACGGGGACTTCCCTACGTCACGCGGAGATCGTGTCGGCCGTCCGCGGCTGCTTCCTCTGACGATGAAAGATGGAAGCCACTGAAAGGGTTAGCCAGCTGTAGGACTCATGTTCTCTGACGGTTTTCGTAAATTTGATTGTGCGGTTATAATACACCGCAGAGCAAAAATATTTTGCATGATGGCTCCTGATGGGTAGCTTGACGAATGAGGCACGGTTTCGAGCCACGTTAAATGTCACTCCAATGCTCCTTTGATAGATCGCGCGAGGCGTAACTCACTGGTAATATAAGATAAGGTAACTCACTGCCTTATTCCTTCGAAGTGGATGACGCCATCGAATGAATCCAACTGAACGGTGTTCGTAGTCGTGCATCGTAGTCGCCAGTGTTTTCTTTTCTTTTTCTTTGCGTTGTGCGCATTTATAGTTGAGTTAAACTTAGGAAAAGAAATCTAGTCCGTTAGCTCTCAAAATATTACTGCGCCGAAGATAGTATGGTTGAATACAGAGAGGTCACGCTCACTCCTCCGCCAGATAATGTAACCCATCATACTCACTCTGCTTCCGTATTGCTACTACGCTGCGTGATGGCGCTGCAGTATTTCTCCTGGCGCGCTGTTGCGTCTCCTTATAGTCCTTAGGCAGCAAAGCGCAGTAAGGATGCGATGTCATTCCTGCACTACGAGTGTTTCACCTAACGTTAAAAAAAAGAGAAAAAATCAAAATTTATTTGTCTGAACGATAAAGCGCTGTATATCTCGAGGGGGATTTTGCCATTACTTCTGAATGCTTTTATCAAATTTAATTCGTGTGAAATTGAATTTTCCCAATTGATCTTCGAAATTTGTCAAGTCAACCACACGGTTTTCATGACAGAAACAGCCCAGTAGAAGCCCACGTCGGATTTACCCCACTCAACTATAAGATGGTCACCCGCCCCTTCCCGTTTCTTTCTCGCTCTTCTTTCAGATAACCTTGCGTTATCAGCAGAAGCTTGGATAAGGGAAAGTGAGTGGGCAGTGAATGGGCCTCCGCGCTCATTTCGGAGGTCTGAGCGCGGTCGGCAATTTGCGCATCTCCAAATGACGGTTTTCGCATTTTTTTAAAAGGCTGTTACCGTTGTATTAGTAAATGTATTTTCCAATAGAATGGGGTAAACCGGCATGCACATTCTGTTTCTGCAAAAAAAGGAAAATGAAAACCCTGTATGTAGCAGAACTGCTTTATAATAAACATTTCATAGTGTTCATATCTCATTATGTGTTTCAGATGGCTCGAATGACATAACCAAGTCCACATTGCCACTCGAGGGAGAAGAGTCGCCGCCTTTTAGGTAAGTGCAGTACCTTATCGGTAGGTGGCGCTACATGTGGAAACATCTTACACTTTGTAAGACAGATCCTGGTTATTAAAACGTAGCACATGTCACACCAGTGCTCCTATAATAAATACGACAAATATTTTGTTTATGATGCCGCAGAACAAGCCGTAAAACCCCCTCTACAAATCTACAACAGATTTAAAAAAGGAAGCTATGAGAGCAACTTGGGTACCGCTTGTGCAGTTGAGTTTTCGGCCAGGCGAACATCCTCTCAAAGAGAGTGGAAACTACTAGATGACTGATTACCTAAAATTCATCAATTAACTCTTTAATTAGGGGTTTTCGGTCGAAAGTGAGACAGGAGAATGGGAGGCAATCCTCATTGAAAACCATTCTCCTTTTTTTTTTAGATCCTGAAATGGGCACATGCGTTGAAATACCCATTGCCAAATTTTGCCATGCAAATAAGCCGAAACCAAGACCGGGCGCCTAAGGAGCGTATTACCTTCGCCACCGGTGGCTTCTCTGGGCTGCAACGCAGTTGATCCGGTCAGCAGACCAACACCTACTCCACCCATCTCCATCGCTGCAAAGCACGTGGCCGTCCGACAGGGAATGACCGCAATCCTCCCTGTGCCTCTGATGCACGCCCTTTCGGCTCATTTGCATAGCAAAATTTGGTGAGAGATATTTCAACGCACGTGCTAGTTTCAGGATTTTTGCAAAACAGAACGGCTTTGAAAGAGGACAATCTCCCATTCTGCTGCCTCACTTTTGCCAGAAAGCCCCAAGCTAAAGAGTTAATTACTTTAGGTAGTCATGCAGTAGTTGCCTACTCTCTCCGAGAAAATGTCCGCCTGGCGCTGCAGTCCACCTAGTAAAACTGTATCCCTGCTGCTGAAATGGTCCCTATACTTTGCCCTACCTTCATCTTGTCTTTACGTTAGCTACTACAGCAGTGTTTTTATTTTCTGACAGGCGTCTCTGCCAGAATGAGGTGGCAGGTGTCCATAGCATGGCCATGGCTGCTGTTCTGGGTTGCAGCTGCCCTGCACACTACAGCAGCTACTTTTGTCACAGATAACTCATCAAGGTTGCTCAACTCTAGTCATGTGTTCACTTTCCTCAAAGAGTCTTCTTTTCTTCGTATCGAACCGGAGTCCTGGTTCCTGCAGCAGCCCAGGGTTGTCTCCTTTAGGTTCAAGTAAGCGCTACCTTGTTTTTACCTCAAGAATATTTACTGGAACGTCTGCTGCTGACGCTGTGCTGATACAGACATGTGACATCACATATCAAGTGATTGGGTTGACACTGACAAAATTAAAGGCAAGCTTTTGCAAACAACTTGGCATTAAAGACTGATCCCGAAGAATGTGGAATAGGTTCTTCGTAGGGTGCCTGAATACTAGCTTCCTCTGTACACAAGAGGGAGCTAGTATTCAGCTACCCTAGTTCATGGTGTAACAAGCAGCCAACCGGTGGGGAAACGAGGGAAGCAGTATTGGACACGCCGAAGGGTGCCAGCACGCTATTGGGTCTTGCATATAGGGGTGCGAACACATCAAAAAGAAAAAGAAAGGCGAGGTGGGGTGGGGTGTGAAAGAAGATTTGACTATTTTATCTGTTGCATTCCACCGGGATTGCTTAACACCATGCCCAACGTACGGTCGATCGGAAGCGAGCACCTGAATCCACTGCAGAGCAACAAAATCCAGCACAAACGGACAAATTCGAATCTACCAGCGAAAAACAATCACGCTCCAGCCAAAAGCTTGCTGGAAGTCATTGCGCGCATCCAGTAAATTCTGCGAGCAACAAAGAGCACTCGGTCACGGAGCGAGATCTGCAACGGACAGCGAAATATGTGAATCCAATCCGGATCATCAAGTGAAACACCCCTTCTCTGGGGAGACTTAAAAAAAAAACGCTCCAAATCGACCAGTGAATTCGCCATGCCGAATTTCACGGGCTGATCCAAAGCAGCTTTTTTTGTTTGTTTGTTGAAAATTTGATTCCAAATTTTGATATAAATTTGTAAATTGAAATTTAAAAAAGGCAGCTCCAGATCGACCAGCGAATTCTCACTGGTCGATCCAGATCGTATCTACGTGTTCTGCTGGTCGTTTCAGATTGGTGCTCTATCTTGTTCTACCAAAGAAGCTAGGATTCAGCTGGAACACAAATCACTCTTGCCACTTCCGGAATCTTGTGAAGCAAACTTCTGCGAAGCTCTTGGCTGGACTATTGGACTGGAGCGAGATTGTTTTTCGCTAGTGGATTCAGATTTGGTCCCTCGGTGACGATTTTGTTGTTCTGTAGAGGGTTCAGGTGCTCACTCCTGATTGACCAATAGACCAGGATAGGCACAAAGTGCTCCCGGAGGAATGCCACTGTAACCATGTACTCATACGAGCGACATCCCCAAGGAATGTTCTAGTAGAAGAAAAAGAAAAAATTGCTCACGGTGATGAAGTTCCACCACATCTGATGGTTAGCATTCGTATGACAGCAGAATATCACGTGGCGAACTACGCACATACCAGACGACACCGTCGGCACTGTTGTGTGTCGCGGAATATCTTGCGGCAGAGCTGCAGGATATTGCTCATGGTGAAGAAGAGGACATGGTGACGTTGAGTGCTTATACTCATGTGGCAGTAGAAAGCTATGATGTTTTCTGCATCTTCAACTGGAGTATTCTGGGGAATGTTGCTTGTGTGAATAGACAGTAAATAGCCTAATCTTCCTGGTTCTAATGATTCGCGGACAAAGCATATCAGGTTGAAATGTGGTCTTCTACAGGATTAGATGCTTTGGTGAGTTGTTGACTCTTCACTTTTTGCAGAAAAAAAAGGTTTATACTATGACCTGATTGATGTCAGCGCTTTACTGTATCGTCTTCTCCTTCTCAGGACAGAGAAGCCGCACGGCTTGCTGTTCTACCACCGACTGTATGAGACCTCGGAAGAGGACTTGGTGCCAACTTATGAACTTTACGTGCTTCTTGAGAATGGAAAGTTAAAAATTATTCACATTTTAGGCGCGGAAGGAAATGAAATGTTCTATGTTGGAAAAGGTACGACACCAACCAGTTCATGCTACAACATCTACTAACATAGTTGTTGTCACCCAGGTCTTAATCAAGACAAGTGGCATAGTGTATATGTCAGTGCAGCTTCAAGCACAGGAGAGATGACGATAGGGGTCGATGATGAGAAGATCACTGTGACATTGTCGTCACTGGCACGAAAGAAAAACTACGGGGTTCCTGACGATGCTATGTCCTACCTCTACTTTGGATGTGAGTTATGGTGTGTTTTTGAGTGTTCACAGTTCCTTCTCAGCTGCTACGTTGCTAAAATGCAGTATACATAGCTGTTGGGTTGCTTTTCTGTTTGCGCACATATTTTATCCAAAGCTTAAGCTTCGGCTGTACAGTATTTATAACGATACCGCGTTGCTTTCTTAGCAATCGATCCAAGAAATTCTTCGATGGACCTACACTACAACGCGGACAGCTTCTTCGGCTGCATGGGCAACATCGTGTTTCGCCTAGGTGAAAGGCTAGTGGAAGCCCAACTGACGGCAAAGGGCGATGTGACCCTTGGTTGCGTTGATCTGTGTCGGAAGTATGACTACTGTTTGAACGGTGGCCGTTGTGTCAACCACTATAGCTACTACGGCTGCGACTGTTTCGGAACCCTGTATGAAGATCACATGTGCGGCTATGACAGTAAGCACCACATTTTTATCTCCGCGTGAAGACTTGAACGTTGCTATGACTGATACAAAGTATTTTGGGTCCCTGTCCATCAGAGAATCAACAGCATCTGATCCAGGACTGTTACATTTACGGCAGCATAGAGGGTAGCAAAACTCGAACTTAGAAGGTCATTGTCCGTTGAAGGAGTACAGAGGGCCATCCAAAAAATTTTCAGATTAAAGACGTCTGGCGAAAGTGTGTGTATCATTTTACCGAATAGCGCGAAAGGTTTTGATGTGTGCAATTTGTTTCCCACAAAAAAACTCACATAAACATAGCTCCGCGCGTTCACACTTAACTCGCCACTCCGGGTATGAGGAGAAGGTATGATGCCACGTCATCGATGACGTTACAGGGGCTACTCGTTCTGGTTCGCTGGTCAGTGGGGGTCAGCGCCCTGTCCCTTTGCCGACGTACACCAGTTTTGCCAGTTCTCCCGGAGAATTGGGGATGGAAGGAGCGGCCAAATCATGACCGAGCCAGGAGCAGAACCCCGAACAGCGGAGTAGCAGACGACAGAGGAGTAGCAGACAAGATTTCTCTGGACCAATCAGCGAGCGTGGCCCCTGTAGCGTCAGCGCGAGTTCCCGGGCAGATCACAGGCTTGTACTGCTCTCCACCGCCGTTGCGCACAGTCTCTTTTTGCGGCGTACTTTAAATTCAATTTCTGCTATAATTACGACTCTGTGGTGTGAATTACTGCTCATGGTGCATTTTACTGGCCTACTTAACAGTTTTATAGGAAGAAAACAGGGTGTTAAAAATAACTTCTGTGCTACTTTAATACACCGCTTGGAACACACACTTTTTTGTTCTTCACAGATCTAACCACGATAACTCTTCGCGGCAGCTCTTACGTGACCTACCGAATCTACGACTGGAAAGATCGTGTCCACTCTGACGTCAACAGGATAAGCATTCTGTTCAGGGTACATTGCTATTTTATATCGCTTCAGTGTCCAGTCCGCATACCTCAGCACATCTGATGATCTTACTGCACGTTGTTTATGTAGAATACGTTTTTATGTGCCATATGACATGCACTTCGTTTTCTAAAAAACGTTTAAAAAAATTCCCTCCTAGACCACATGGCAGTGTGCCTTCCTCTGCAAATCTTTCATATTGTGTTTATACTTAGAGCCTTAAGTTTTCAGGAAATATTTTTTTTTTCTAAATTCGGGGGACAAAAAAACCAGGTAAATAAACATGTACTCTAAATTCATGCGAATTTGGGTGGAAAAACTTCCAGTATGCTATATTCGGGGAGAAATCAGGCTCCGTTACTGAAACCGAAAGTATACTGGGTTGATACAAACGGGGACGTAACTGCATTTTCTGCCAAACGAGTTAGTGTGCATTCCCGCAGACGTCTCAGTGAGGGCAATTTGCCAGGTAAAAAATCTGTTTTCACCCTAAAGAGGCAACCTTCAATACAGGGTGCAAATTCAGGGAAGAATGGGGGTTAAACCCACAACTTCAGGCTCCACGTGCTGATGTGTCATTACTGTAAAGGTTGGAGGCTAATGTTTGAAGCTGGATGTTAGAGTGAGAGTGTTTGTGGTTATGAATATAGTTATCAACCAGTCTATAAGCTTAAAGAGGCACTAAAATGCCACCACACATTCACTTCAAATTTTGTTACACACTATGTTAATTTCACACTTGTCGCAATTCAAAACTTCGATTCCGTTACGAAGCTACAATCAGAATCATACCAGACTTTTTCTTCCCTCGGCACTACACAGTGAACGTTGCTCCAGCTTGTGCATCGGGTACACATCGGGTGCTTTCAGTCCCCGCTGTGCCAGGCCATGGAGCAGTTCCAGTGAAAAACATAGTGCGAAATACAAACTGGGCTGTGTCACGGACGTGAAGATATTCGTTGTCACTAAACATTTGTGCTTACTGTTGTGGGCTACAATTCAGTAAATCAGCATTAAAAAATGCAGCAATGCTCATCATGCCGCGCATGTACGCAACACTATGACAGGACCAGTTCGAAATCCACACACACACACACACGATAGGCATGCTCGCACTTCTCCTGCCGCCTGATTGGATGCATTCAACCTTTGATTCCTGAGGATCCCATTCGTTGCCATCAAAGACAGCTCTGTTTTCATTGCGTTTTTCGTCTAAACGGCAGTGCTGTGTGAACAAATTTTGCTTGCATAGTACGAATTGAAACACAGACTTTCATTTGAGAGCACGTTGGTTTTGCATATTAGTGCCTCTTTAAATTTGCTGTTCATTTCGAGGAAATACACTTAGGGGGCCCAACCATGCCTCCATTACTGAGTGTTGTCACCAGGAACAATGACAACCCGACTGAGGTAGATCACAGCAAGAACATGCACATTGAATAAACATTTTTTATGGCATATGGTGTCGTTCAAAATACCCTAGACAATTTTACGCAAAGGAAAAAAGAAAAAGGAAATGTGTTCTACATATATGGATTTTGGTCAGAATTTATCAAGGCCAGCTAATTTTTTTTGTTATTGAAATTACGTATCCTTTACAGTTGTATGTTCCAGAAGTGGTTTTATTCTCCGGCAACGGCGAACATGAACCAAAGAATCACGTTGCAGCTAGCGTCAAAGGCGGAAGCCTTTATTTTGAGCTCGACTTTGGTGATGGAGCCTTCCAAGTGAAAATGGGATCTGCTCTGCACGATGAGATGTAAGGCTTAAGGTACATTCCGACGATTTCTTAACATCGGCTTCATCGTTTGCAGGTGGCACAACTTCACCATGATTCATAATGTGAACGTGGTCACCCTGTACTTGGACCGTGTACATCAGACAGTTCGAATCAATGGAACTCACCACCATTTGCACCTCGACCCCGACTTTTACATAGGAGGCGTTCCACAGCCTACCAAAGGTTGGATACTTTGCGCTGGTCTAGATCTATGTGTTCACACGAGCAACGTGCTCAAGGAATATTCCGGCGGAAGAAAAAGCGAAAACACCGAGCACAGAGACGAATTTCCGTCCCGTGTTATGTTCAGTATTCACACGGTGCGGAATATCGGGAGTGGCGTACTGCGCACTTAACAGACGACACTTAGCAGATGACACTTAGCAGAAAAAGCGAAAACACTGCGCACAGAGACTAAGTTCTGTCCCGTGTTATGTTGAGTATTCACACAGTGCGGAATATTGGGAGTGGCGTACTGCGCACTTAGCAGACGACACTTAGCAGATGACACCGTCAGCGTCTTTCCTGTCATCTGCTACGGAATATCTTGTGGCTGTGTCGCAGGATATTCCCCACGGTTATCAGTGTACGTGAACACTGGACGTTGAGCGCTCGCGCTCAAAAAGCTATGACGTCTTTTGCGCTTTCCGCTCCTGCGGGGAATGTCGCTAGTGTGAATACACGGTATCAGACATGCCTTAATTGCATTACTTGCCGGCAGACTTTCTAAATAAATGTCCGGACAATTCCACCTGAAGTCTGCCCAAGACACATACTAACACTGCTGTCTACTCTCCAACTGTCTACGTCTGTATGCCATTCATAGACACAGATGGGTAGAAATCCAGCGAACCGGTAGAATGTAGGAAGGGAGTTGCCTCAGGACAGAAGCCGCCGATATTTCGAACAGAGACTGTTCTTCTTCTGGGCACCGTCCTCATCATTGGCATGGTATTTAAAGGGTTAGGTGTGACGTGTTTAAAGGTTCATGCGAATTGTGGGTCAACAGCCCGGAGGGAAGAAAGGTTCCGTACCGGTTTTTACGGCCGGAGTGAATGGCTGTTTTGTTAGAGTCTCTAACAAAACAGCCATTCACTCCGGCCGTAAAAACCCGTACGGAACCTTTCTTCCCTCCGGGCTGTTGACCCACAATTCGCATGAACCTTTAAACACGTCACACCTAACCCTTTAAATACCATGCCAATGATGAGGACGGTGCCCAGAAGAAGAACAGTCTCTGTTCGAAATATCGGCGGCTTCTGTCCTGAGGCAACTCCCTTCATTCATAGACACAGTCACATCACAGCATTAACAGGGAATTTAAAAAATTATAAAAAAACGTACACAAGTACAGTAGACAAGACAAGTGATAAACATATTTGCCAGACATTCAATTCAATTCTTTTTTTTTAAATTTATTGGCACCCAAAAATCCCTGTAGAGGACGTTACATGGGTGGAGTGGGATATCGCAGGCGTAAGAAACAACCATACACACAGTGTCTAACCAACAACAACATAAACAAGATGCAAAAACACGAGATTTAAGATGATGGTTGATGTTTCGAGTTACTTTTGAATGAGTCATGTAGTCATGGCGACTATATACTGTAAACATATTTTTATTCGCGTTGTATTAATTTTCGCAAATTTTGCGACCGCTAAAAAATCACGAAAGATTGTACACGCGAACACAGCTTGATGTTTATCCCGCTATAGGAAACAGCCCTGGAATCACGAAATTAAATACTCGCGAATAATTTCGCAAATGACTGAATGCGTGATTCACGAAAATTAATACATCGCGAATAAAAATACGCTTGCAGTATGTGATATACATGATGTGTGTATATATATATATATAATAATGAATATATAATATATATAATATAATATAATGAATATATAATGAAATATAAAAATCAAATGAGCCGGAGATGGGAGTTACATGAAAGGAGGTAAAACAGTTAGTAGTTTAATGCATTAGTTAACAGAAATAATTAACTCCTAGATTTAAAAGGTTACCAAAGTACAGATGGTCGACGTTTCGGAGGAAGCTCCTCCTTCTTCAGGATAAAAGTAAACGACTTTGTGCTATGGCTTATGTAGGTTTCTTGAATGACGTCACAGTTGAGTGTGTAGTTGAGTTGAGTAGCTCATACTCAACTGCAACCATTGCAGCAAGCGCGGGCGAGTGACCAGAGCACGTTACTTTGGGGGAGAGAGAGGAGGAAAAGGAGCTCTTGTCAAAACGAATTCTAAATGGATTAACGAGTTCATGTGGGGTAGTTGGCACATATTCTCTGCAGAAGAAACGCAGCCAAAGACGGGTTCAGAACTGCACTCTACAAGCAATGCTTGCAAAACAAAGTACGCGTGAGATAGTGGAGGCTTGCGTCATATCAAATCGCATAGAAAGGACGTTTGCGTGAGCCAGCCTTCAATTGACTTATCACTGCAAGAGACACACACTGTTAGACCACTGGACAGGAAGATAATTAATGACTAACAAGCCAGTTTTTCCCGTCATTTCCCCTTATGTTTTCCTTGTTTTCTGTCGCATTAAATTCTGTCAGTTGTTAGTAAGCAGTTGTTGCATTAAGTCTGTCGTCCTTTGTCTCTGGCTGCATTTCTTCTGTAGCCGATTCTAAATGGTTTGAGCCTAAAACACGAGGCTCGGCATTCAATCGAGATTTGAACACTGTCAAGCTGCAATGTCTTATCCTGATAAAGCACAATCTCATCCCAACCATCTTTCTTGCTTGCTTAGGGTTGGTGACTGACTTGATGACAGTGGGCTGCATAAAAGAAGTGTACTTCAACAGAGACAACATCCTGCAGTCCTTGCGCAAGGGTCAACCACACGCCATATACCGTGGTGTATTTCCAGTCGAATATGGCTGTGCCCTTGTGGACACCATTCCTCTGACATTTCCTTTTGCCGAGTCACGGCTCAAGCTGAATCTTCCAAGCAACCGCAGGCTGGACATCTCAGTTGACTTCAAGACTCATCAGAATGAAACAGTCATTGCCTCTAGCCTACTGCGAACTGAAAAGGGCCAAGGTTTTTGGGAGGTACGAACATGCACCATAAGGTTCTTCAGGAAGGTTGCCAGTAAAACGAATGATCCACTGAATGAGGAGCTGGGATCACAGAATTGCTGAACACACACACATTTATATCTTAAAGGGACTGAGAATCCATCCCTGACTGCATGTGTTTAATGCACCATTTGTAATACATACTGTAGTCCACATGTTCAATGCACAAAGTCTAACCTGTTTCTGAAGCACACTGCTTCTATAATAACATTTACATAACGCACTTTCCAAAGTTTGATAGACAGAGCGAGACACCAAACGGAGAGTTTTCCTGTGGAGGAGCAGGCAGTTTCCATGGAAACAGGTATGCCTCGCACCTTCACATGAAGAGGCGTGTGCGCGATTTGCTCCCTTAATATGTACCGTATTGTGTTCGTGGGGACTGAAGGAGACAGCGAAGGCACCTCCCTTCCAGTGCCACATTTTTCAGATATAACTTCCATAGGGGTATTACATTGACATAGGACTTTGTTTACTATATTTGAAAGACAAATCTACACATCATCAACATGTTCCTCTGAAAGTCGAAGAATTGTTTCACAACCCCTTTAAGGGAGGGAGATAAGATGTGGAAGATGACGTAAGCATCCAGTGACTAGGGGAAGGACCAGAAATGGCACTTCTTGTGACCCCATGAATTCAAACTTGTACGTGAGCACCTATCAACTGGTATTTCCGTTATCCACTTTATTATACATAATAGTTCCTGTTTTCAGAACCATTACTATAATCACGCTTTTGCAGCCATTAACCTGGTTACGGTCACACCTCCAATGTTCCAGATCCGTCTCAAGAAGGGAACAGCGATCTTCACCATTGTTCCCGATGAACTAAACCCATCCCATTACTGGTTCCTCAGTAAAGGGAAGCAGCTAACAGACGGGCAGTGGCACCAAGTAGGCGTGGTCTTCGATAATGGGTACGTAGTCTCGCTCACGCTAGTTCGTCGTACAGCAAACGGTTATCGTCTCCAGGAACGTGGAACTGACTATTGACTACACACGCAAACTGAAGGACACCTACCCGCGTCCACTAGAATTCATTGGCCCTCTAGTCATTGGAGGCTTTCCAAGAGAACACGTGATGGGTAAGATTTATGCACCCTAGGTAGAGAAAGGATATTGAGTGCAGTTCTGTGGACATAACTGACTATGTTTAAAGGGAGGTCGCATCCAGAAACCCATCTATGAAAGTGATACCACTATGTTCGGCATTGGCAGATGATCTACCTGGCTATTTTTTTTTGTCCGAAAAGTGCTTAGATATTAAATAAACAAATTTTGAAGTAGCACAGAAGTCATTTTTAACACCCTGTTTTCTTTCTATACGACTGTTAAGCAGTCCAGTAAAATGTAGCATGAGAAGTAATTCACCCCACAGAGTCATAACTACCGCAGAAAATGAAGTATGCCACAAAAAGTGAGCGTGCGCAACCATGGTGGAGAGCAGTACCAGCCTGTGACCTTGCGCTGACACTGCACTGTCCGCGCTCGCTGATTGGTTCAGAGTATCGTCTGCTAGTCAGCTGTTCAGGGCTCTGAAGAAGCATTTCCGCCAGGGAAACTCCCGCGGGACAATGAAATCTTCCCTGCCCGGGGCCACCCTTTCAATTCCTAATCCCCCACCGAAGGAACAGGTTTTTACCGACTACAGAAAAGAAGGAAGCCCACACGCCCAAAAGGATAAAGACAGGCGCCGACCTCCACTGACCGCGTAGACGTTACGACGTCATAGGTCGTCCCTCTCCTCCTTGTTACATCCCGGGGTTGGGGGGGGAGTCGTGAGTGAACGAGCGCTGCTGCGTTTCTGTACGTCTTTTTTTTTTTTCTGGGGAAAAAACTGCATGCATCAAAACCTTTTGTGCTGTTCGGCAAATTGACGGACATACTTTCATGAGATATCTTAAACTCAAAATATTTTCGATGGCCTTCTGTACTCCTTTAAAGGTCAGTGCTGCTTCCGCCCGGTGGCGTGACGTCACTCACTAAGCAGAAGAGCGAGAGGGCGGCACTCAGAGGAGAATGATGCCTCGTAACTCTCTGAGACGCCAGCACAGCCGTGGCATTCCTTTTCTCGAGGTCGCACCCTCGTTTTTTCCAGGGTGAATTCTTGCATACTCTCAACACCCGGCGTCTGCTCTTGTCATGAATTCTATCGAATAACAGTCAAACTACGCCGCTATTTTGAGTGGGATTTCTGGTACCATGCTCAGTGGTCCACGAGGGATAAAATGACACCATAGCTTCGAAATCGACTGGAATGGATGCGACTGTCCCTTTAAGTAGGTGGTAAATCAAGGCGAGTCCCTGTGCAGGTTTTATTGGTTGCATCCGCGATATATACGTGGCCAAAGAATGGGTGGACCCTCGCAAAGTGGTTGGCACTGAATACGCCCATGGCGAAGTGTCACTGGACAACTGCCGTCTCATCAACCCTTGCAATAACCCCAATGCCTGTGAGCACGGAGGAGAATGCTACCTTGAGGGATCTCAGTACAAGTGCAACTGTAATGGCACAGGATACACGGGCAAGACGTGCCATTTCTGTAAGTACAAAGTTAAATAGTTAAAAGGTACTACAGTGCAAAAACTTATCTTCGCAAAATGAGAGATGCCCATTACTTTGACAGCAACACAGCAGGAATGGGATCGATTCATTGTATCGTTTGGGATTTATGAGTGAAAGAAAGCACATGTATGCTTTCCCTCTCTCTCTCTCTCTCTCAAGGAGCCCGACGATGTGGAGAGGCCTTGGATTGGGTCTGCTCAAATGATCTCCCACAATGATTGGACAAATAGTTTGCAGGGACCAATGGGAACGCACTTCACATTGTTGACCTTCTTGAGGAGGACAGGGAATATGAACACTGCACTTTCGTTGACTCATAAATCCCAAACGACGCAACGAATCCCGTTCCTTTTGTTTTGATGTCAAGGTAACGGTATCTGCAATTCCATGAGGAGAATTTTCTGCACTTCAGTGCTCCTTTAATGGCGATTAGACTGGTCGATATGGGGCGCCTTTCTTTGGTCAGTGGCAGAGAAGACTTGTTTCACTTGTCATTTGAGATCAAGTAGCTCCGCGACAGAGCGCCTGTTCCTGCTCTACTGGGGTAGCTCAGACTTAGCCGGAACCCTGATGACTCACTGTCGTTGCTTCTGGATCTTGTGAGGCTGGGCAACAGCGAGCATTGGGCTGACTTGCTGAGGCTGTCAGATGTTGACGATCGATGACAGCTTTCACCACGCTCTTGGTAGAAGAGTCGTTGATTTTCTGTCGTGGATTCGGACCTTCCGTGCTGGACTGTGCTGCTTTGTAGCAGGGGGGAATGATATTCGGTGGGAAAGATGCGGTAGCAGATTCAGGTGGATGCTTCAGATCGACTAGTCACATTCGTCATAAGTAAATTGTGTTTGAAAAGACACGTAAAGTGAGAGAGATTTCTCTGCAGCTACATACAAACGCACTTGCCAAGAGCTCTTCTTGGTGGGGTATCGCAAGTCAGGAACGTACAAGATTGACATCGACCGAAATGGACCTCTCCCACCTGCCCATGTAGAATGCGATATGCAACGAGCGGATGGCTCAATTGCTACCAAGGTCAACCACAACATGCAACGAGAAATGGTGAGCCCAATATTTCTCACATCATCATGAACGTGGACACTTCATGAAAGTTGCTTTTGTTACTTCATGCAGTAGAAGTAAGGTTATGTTCTGCTGCGTGATAAAGCTGTGTGATATGGCTTGTGATACTATTTATGTATTACTCTTTTTAGGTTGTCAGAAAGTACGGGTTGGAAGGATTCTACATGGACATCACATACAGAGAGTTCACGTCAGAAATGCTCCAGTCACTCATTCTCGCTTCTAAGCAGTGCTACCAACATATTTCTTACGAGTGCTTCAAGGCTCCGTTAGGGTAAAGGCACTGTTTTATTCAAACTTAGTACAATAAGCTCATAACAGCAGGCAACGTTTTAATGTCCTGCTTGCAATCACATTAGATTAAGCAGGGTGTGATAAAGGATGATAACACCTATGTAGCCCCCCTGATTTACTGCATGCACAAGTGGAAAGCTATTACACATAAGTCTCTGGTACTTCAAAGACAGAGATGTCCATGGGGGGGGGGGGGGGATCTTGATTTTGTCCTTTGTTGAAGCTTGTGTGGGACCCTTTGTTAATAATGTCTCACACACTAAGAAACTTAACCCACTTAATGCATCATGTACAGGCTTCAGTCTTACACATGGATGGAGTCCTCAGCCAACCGTCACTACGTGTCGAGCGTTGGCAGTGAACATCCTGGTTGGTGCCAGTGCGCCGAGAGCAACAACTGCGCCAACATGTCACGCCGCTGCAACTGCGACATTGCAGACGGTCGATGGCGTCTGGATGAAGGCACCTATCACCGACTGAAAGACCTAGGCATTGTACGTATCTACATGCTGCAGCCTAAGGGTTTGGCTCACGATGCCGAGGCACGCATGACACTTGGACCTCTCGAGTGCACGGACACAAGTAAGGCTGCTGTAGCACTTTTGCAGGTTACTGGTACATGAGTGCATTATGTGGAAGTGAATTATATTATTAATGCGTTAGCATTAGGAGTGTCAAAATGGGAAAAGCTGTACGTAGTTATGGGTGTGTGTGTGTGTGTCCGTGTGCAAGATGATGAAGCCTCACGTAGACAGCGGTATAAGTGGACATGCAAAGGGGATATATAAGAGGGTAAATGTAAATGGAGGCAAATGATTTGAAACTGAAGTAGTCTTTGTAGTTTGTAGTAGTTTGAAATTAAGAGTAAGAGGTAAGAGTAATTGAAGGTAATCAATGCGAGAAAGTTGAGTTTAAAGGTAGTGAATGTGAAATATATGTAATTAAGAGAAAGATTAAATGAAAATGAAGGTAACTGCAGGTTATACCGGAGGTAATTAAATGTAATTAATGTCAATTAAGGAGGAACTGAGAGTAATTAAGGCAAGTAAATGTAATTCAAGGTAATTAAGGAACTTCAAGATTACCTCAAGTAATGAACCTGTGAACCTGTGGTTACCTAAGGCAATTACATAGTTACAGGGTAATTTAAAGTAATTGAGGCTAATTAAAGGTTAACTAAATGGACCTACCTATAGTAATTGAAAGTGTCGAACCGGAAATCAAGCATTGACTGGAGGTGGACAACCAGAAGTCAGGTTAGACCGGAAAAGGCGGTTAATGCTAACACATTTCTCTCGCATTTACCACTAAATCGCCAGTGAATTTTCTGATTGCTGAGTGTAGATTTGGTTGATATTCAGCGTCTTCCTTGATCTTAGATACTCAGCAGTATGTGATCACGTTCAAGACTGCCCCGTCATACCTGGAAGTGCAGACTGGTTGGAGAAGAGGAGATCTGGCTTTCAGCTTCCGTACGTCAAGCAAGCGGGCTGTGGTGCTGTACCAGGCTGCCCTGCACGAGAAACATGGTTACCTTCTAGCCATGATCACAAGCGGTGAGGAAACTTAGGGACTGATATGCTTCCAAATGGCAGATATAGTTAGGGCTGCCACCAGGCTGGTTGAAAGGCCCTACCGGCAGCGTTTTGCCAGTATTTTACCAGAGAAGGCGTTTCATCGAGATGTGTCAGCAAAATTCCTGGTTCCCTTGAAAGGATTTGGACTGGGTCTAATTGCACAGTTACGAATAGGAAAATAGAACATGAACATGCAGTGGCTGACTGACGTTGGTAGAGAGTGAGACTAATCAACTGCAGAGGAGAGACAATCTGGACCATGCCACCAACAGCTTAAATAGAATAAACATTATGTTTTCCTGCACACTGATGTCAGTGCTATGTCACCGTTATGTGTAGAGCTGTGCGCAGGTGAGTAAATTCGTACCCACACCTGCACCGCACCCGCAGACGTGCCTCCCTCACCCGCAACTGATGTCGTCGTTTGATGCAGGTATACCTGCACTACCTGCAGATGCAGTGTGGGTACACTCGCAATCACCCACAACCTGCAGAGGCACCGATTTTCTACTCTCACATCACAAAACCGCAACATTCATCAGAAAAGAGAACACATTTCCGAACACGAATGCATGCAGTTTTGCTTGTTTTTTGGTGTCAAATTGGTCAGCTATTTAAGCTGACAAATTGGCTTAAAGCCACATAGATGCTCCAGTGAAGGGTCAAATCACCATGTGTTATGTGAAAAAAGTTTACTTATTCGGGTATTTTTCTAGGTGAAACCTGGGAAAATGCCAAGATTAATTAACGAGTTAGGGTCACAAAAAGTTAGTTTAAGGGTTTAGTAGTTGTGGGTTTACCCGCACTATCCGTGGATGCATTGCGGATACACTCGTATTTTACCCGCAGTCCTGCTGAATTTACACCAGCATATCTCAAAACTACGTGGGTATACCTGCGCACACCTCTATTTCTGTGCTCCTCTTTCACTCTCTCCAACTCCCCTGTACTTCTCCTGCCCAACCCCCATTCCCTCCTCTCCCTTTTGGTCTCACTCACTAGGGCAGTATTTTTCATGATGAAATGTGGCTACTCTCGCCATAGCAAATCAAATGACACAATGGTTTTACAACAATGTCTGTGTAAGCAGTCAGTGTGAATGGCCTGGCCTTTCAGGCAGAGATCAATCTTATGCCATCCTACTGATTTTGTAGATTATGAACTATCTTTTGAGTACACCGTGAAGAAAGAAGCTCGTGTGGTGAAGCTCTTGTCACGAAGTCGGCTGAACACCGGGGAGTGGCAGCAGGTTTGGCTCGACCACGACGTCCACCACATGCGCTTCACCGTTAACTTGGATTCGGTCATGGTGGATCTGGCAAAAGACGAGGGGGTGGGACCTTTTGAAGGACCTCTGTACATTGGTGGAGCTCCCAAGTAAGATGCTGCACTCCTCAAGAAATTTTTACAGTGCTCAGTTGCTGGAAACATGTGGCCCATTGGCTAAAGCCAGTTGTTTGTTTGTTAGCATGAAAACTTCTTTGTGTAGATGGCATGCCCATGTAAACGTTGGGATATCTTAGCATCATTCATTGTATACATCCCAGTAAACCATCTACATCCCAGCGACGTCCATGTAACATACTGAGCGTGACATTCGGATATTCCAGGGAGGTTCGCACAGAGCCTATAGACGTCTTTTGTACGTCCAGTGGATGCCCATTTTCCCCGCTTTTTTCACATCCACGGGACGTCCCACTAACTCAACTAATGGACATTCGGACATTCAAATGATATTGGCGCCACCTTGCGATCCGTGTGCACGGACACATATTTTGAAACCTTTTGCGAGAGTTGTTGGGGGGGGCTGGTGTCGGCACCAGTAACGGACCCGTAACTATAGAGAGTGGCCACCACATAACTATTTCGTTCCCTGATTCTCCTCTGTGCCCGTTTCTGGTATTTCCCATAACAGACACAGAGCGCGGCGGTTTAAATAAAGCAAACAGAGAAATGGAAAAGCTCACAGTCAAGAAAGCTTCGAAAGGTACTAGCATTCCCTTTCCAAGAGAAAACAAATACTATATATTGCTTGTCGCGCGAGCTTCCGCGAATTCGAGGATACTGCTCGCGTCCGAAACAAAACTGAGGGTGAGCTGTCTAAGTATAATTCGATTATGCACAAAAACAACAGTCATGTGAGGGGTTGCATGGTGTGTCAACTCTGCAACAAGGTAACGCCTGTGTTTCTTACTACTCTTGGTCTGAGACACTCAGTACGTTCATCGAAGTGCCACAGAATTCCGCATCTCTGCCTCTTTCGCTCAATGTGCTCAGCGTAACATAGACAGTCAGTTTTGGGAGGAGCAAAATCTTGCAATCTTGCACAGGACCGCCCTTTGTTTCTGAGAAACGTCATTCAGCCCCTGTTTGCACATACTTTTTGGTTCGTGATGCGATCACCTCAGAATATCCAAATCTCGATGTACCCAAGATATTCGGCTTGGGATGTACAGGGGATGTACAGAATTGTATATCCCCAACATCTAAAATATTTTGAGGAGACAGACTGGACGTCCATGTGACGTCCATGGAACATAGCTACAGTTGTGACATCTGCGACATATATAGTTTGGATCCAATCACGGACATCCATGGGACGTACATAGCATGTCTCGACGTCTTGGACGTCTGCGGCACATTTTGGACGTCTCCAGGATATTCGTGGTTTACTGGGATATCTGCAGACGTGTAGACGCGGGCAAGCTAGTGGTTGATTGTAATTGTTCTTGGTGAATGCCAGCCAAGCAGGACACACTTCTGCAGTGTTATAAACGCAAATAAAAAATATTTTCAGGGGACTTCTTACACATCCAGACATCAAGGAAGGCTTCATTGGTTGCTTCAGAGGATTGATAATCAATAACCACGTTGTTAATCTGTACAACTACTTGAGCAGAAGGTGGGTTAACACTTGTCTTCAGGTGTGTGTTATGTGCAGTAATGTAAAAAGACTTACTTACAGTCTATTACCATAAGTATCGTTAGCTGTAGACTGTGCTGTGCATAGACTGGAAACTGCAACCACTTCAAATAATTTCACGTTATCTCCTTTCCACACAGCTATAGTTCCGCACAGCAGAAGTTAATGTTGTTAAAGCACTCAATTCTGTATTGGTCATCAACGTTACTGCAGCGTTACTTGCAATACATAGTTTTCCATTTGTTGTGCCTCGATAATACAAGATTATAGTTGTCTCGCAACGTAAAGCCACAAATTATTATTCCATAGCACGGATACTATGTTGAAAATTATTGGAAGTATGAAGAAATAGCTTAATTGTAAGCAGCCGATTGGCTAATTAATCAAGAATTTCTGGTTGTTCCTTCCATAGCAGCTTCAAGAGGTAAGTGTCCTTTTGTTGTGCATGTTTGCATAACTTACATGGTTTCGCATGTGACGCTCATCTAACCCAGCTAATCTGTTCATGCAGTGGGCACTTCTAAACAACCTGGTGAACTGTGATTGTAATTGCGCATTGTCTAAACGCAATGAGAAATGTTCTTTGTTCTTGAGCATACGAGTCATGTGGGGGAACAGACTTTACACGATTTCTGTGTGTTTTTCTATTTCCCAAATTGGTGCAGGGTGCCCGACATCGTGATGGACTGCCAACCTTCGTGTTCTTCCAATCCTTGCCAGAACGGAGCCACGTGCCATGAGAACTGGGGTTCCTACAACTGTGAATGCGAGAACAAGCTGGCTCACAGCGGCACCAACTGCGAGAATAGTTGAGTTAATAGGGGCTTGTTAGCATCTTGACTTATCTCTTCATCTTATATCATCATAAGATACTTATATCATTCATCATTGACTTAGCATCATCACTTATGCTTACAACTCAAATGTGTCATGGCAGAGTGCAGACAAGCAGATAACAACACTTGCCCAGGAGGCGTCTGCACGAAAATGGAGCATCTCGATGAATACGCAGAGCCCCATGTTTTACAGGAGGAGAAGGATGATGTTGATGATGATTAATTTGATTTTTGATTAGTGCCCTTAAACAACCTGAGGGTCTGGGAAATGGTGCGCCGAAATACAAGAAAAATACAAAGAAAGATCAAACATATTAGACATGAAGCAGCAAAAATTAAATATGAAAACCAATCAATCACGGGAAACACAAAAAGGGGAGATGACATAAACTATGCATTAACCCCATAAAACCTGCTTGTACCCCCCTCATTTGGACCATTGTTACAACACATTGAAAATCCCAAACACCAATTTGCTAAAGTGCAAACTCAGCCACCATACGGGCACAGCACAGCTGCTCGACGTCTCATGTTGTTTCTGCTATTTTCCACTTTTATACTACTATATTACCTATACTACTACTATTATACTACATATTGTATACTAGATATTTTCCACTGCATATCTCCCTATTTTACCCTATATTAGAACCCCAGAAAGAAAAATACTTTTTGCCCCCCTCCCCAATTGTTAGCAAACATGAATGTGGCCTATGAACATGTGTAAATTTTCAGACTCGCTGAGGTCTGATAATGCCGCGCATTTCTCCCCACAGACTTGAACCAGAATTCCATGACATTCATAACGTCAAGCTCGTGTTACCACCGAGCCACCAGGGGCAATATTTCCGACCCGGTGCTCAAGGAAGACATTCTGCTCAGTTTCCGCACCTACCAGTCGGAGGCGCTTCTACTATACTCTTTCAATCACCTCAACAACTTCGTCCAACTGCATTTCGAGAAGAGGAAACGAATTGTGTTCACTTTCAACTCTCAGCGTCAGATTGTTCAAGGCTTTGTTGAGGCACCAGGTATACTGCAGGCTCTTCCTGTTGCAGCCGAAGCACCTCTAAGCTCATTGCGTGTATGTTCGTCTTCCAGATCTGGCCACAGGAAAAATCATACAAGTATTCGTAGATAGGAGAGCAAACAGCACCATACTTTATGCCAATGGTGTGAACGTTACTATTCCATATCCAATATCCTTTCTGGCTAAGTACTACAAGGATCCCTGGATTGAAGGTGAAGAACTAGGTAAGAAATATTGTCGTGACATTTAGCTTTTTCATAAATATTGTCAGATGGACAAACATGTATAAATGTCATTATTTACTCAAATTTTACTCTTGCATGCATGGGTGTCGGCAGGATTTTGTCTTGAGGGGGGCAGTGCAAGAAATGAGTGAAGAAGGAGAGGATTTTGGGAGAGGACATTTTGAGTGAGAAAATCCGGAAACTGAACGATTGCAGTTTAATGTACATGTTCAACACTCCTGACTGTTACACAGCATACCTACCTGCAATATATTTACTTTAAAATAAGCTCTGACCTGTCTTTCAAGCAAGGCCGCATTTTACGGATCTCCATCTTTCATGATAGGCAAGCCTGAGCGACGGGCAAGACACGTAAACGAACACAAACACGTGTTCGTTTACGTGTCTTGCCCATCGCTCAGGCTTTCCTATCATGGAATTTATCCACCAGCTAGCCTGCATTTACGCCATTCTGTCAATCTCCATCTTTGCACTGGTAGGCTGAAATGTTTACCACCATACTGCGGAGGGCACTATGGCTTTGCATCATCACTGCATGGACTTTAATGCTTACTGTTCATCAGAGGATGGAAGCAGCACTCGTCGAGGTGGCTGCATCAAGCATGCAAGAAAACGAATTCTGCGGAGTTGAAGTGTGGTATTAAAAGTCGACAAATCGAATTATGTGCATAGCTGCTGGATCTAGTTATGAATTTTTTCGTTTCGTGCAAGCAGCCAAGAGCAAGAAGAAATACGGCAATGTTTACCTTCAACATTGGCAGACAGACACACACGCTTGGACACCGTAACGAAGAAACTGCTTATCCTTTCTGAGGCATGGACGTATAAGCGATAGAGACAGTGCGATACAACAATTGGGACAATTAACAATTTGACAAACAACGATAAAGGCTCTGCTGCATTTCCAATGCCTCCTCGATAACTGTCATTTCTGGCGCGAGAGATCGCCGAATTGAAGAACTCTAAGCATTTTTATTGTGTATTTTCTTTTGACGAAAGGAAGAAAAATACAAAATACTACGGGAGGGGTTCTCTGGAAACTTACACTTAGGAGGAGGATTTCACTCTCTCTCGTTTTTCTCCTTCCAAACACACTACCAAAGATACGAGCTCGTGTGGACCTGAATCCCCCCCCCCCCTCTTCTCCGTTACGGCTGCAGTGCACGAATGCTCGAAGGCCACCAGTGTGGCATCATTTCTATTCGTGTTTTCTCTCTTTCCCTCTTTGCACCTCTTGTGTAATCGAGAAGGACACAGATGTTTTATGGCCCTATTTTCTTCGTTCACCGAATTCTTCTTTCGCGGCCCTCTTCAGGGTTTGTAAGATTTGACTTGAGGGGTGGCGAACAGGAAGTCAAACCGCAGCATCGGAACTGGCCGTTGGGGCTATGTGGGTCTAAAGCTAGGGATGCGAAAATCATAAAACAAAGTCTCCAACAAGCACAACACGATAGCAGCACTTCTAGGTACATGTGACGTGCGAAAGAACAGTATGAAGCGAAAGTCAGCGTACATATCAGTGGCTGTTGTGATATGCGTGCCTTGAGAGGGGCAACTGCCCCTTTTGCACCCCCCTGCCGACGCCCATGCTTGCATGTACCCTTGATGTGAAATTTGGATGTAGAAAAGAACGCGGAGATGCGCAAAAAAAAAAAAATACTGCATGCTGTGATTGCAGGGTGTGTTGTTTTTTGTACTTTGCTGGCATTCTTTTATGGCAAAAAAAAAAAAAAAAACCTCACAAAGTTTACCTTGTTGAAAACAATTGACAGACCGGCCCTTAAACCAGTGTTCTAAAAGTAACTAATTAATATCATGTAATTAATTAAACATGCACAATAAAACATACGGGCAACTACAATGCATGAATGCTAACAGCATTGAGTTCACGTAGAGCACTCTTCTCTTTTTTTATGTCTTAGTGCATGTGTCTTTGTAATCATTCAAAAGTAGATGTAGAGACATAGTAGAGACATAGTAGAGACATAGTAGGGGCATAGTAGGGGCATAGTAGGGGCATAGTAGGGGCGTAGTAGGGGCGTAGTAGGGGCGTAGTAGGGGCGTAGTAGGGCCAGTAGTGCCATCCACTTTTCGCATTATCTAGCAACAGCAATGCAAAAACATATCACGTTATTGCGAAGAAATGGGGTTTCCTGAAGAATAAGTCAAGTCATAATAAGTGCAAATATGGAGCAAAGCTTATAGGGCAGAATGGAATAGTACACATCAGAGTTCTCACATATACTGTCTTTCTCTGTGACACCTTCCCCAGTCGAGCTCGACCGCAGTCACTAATACGCATGTCTCTCATAGAACTTGTCAAACCAGCTCGTGGTACCTTTGAGAGTGTACCCAACAGCCAGATGTATCTTGGTGGTGTTGATTTCATGGGTGCTACCACTAACCTCCCTGGACTCGTTGGGTGCCTTCAGGGGCTACGCATTGGGATGGAACAAGTGGATTTGATCAAGGGCGTAGCAGATCAGAACGTCACGAAAGGTACTCCACCGAATTCACTGTTAGCTTGGCACCATAGCTTCCTCATGGTAGGGGGCCGAGAGACACTGAACAAGAAGGACGGACGACAAATTCTCTCTCTCGGTACCCTACCATGAATCTATACCAGCTTGCCTGCACCCTCTCTCTTCTTACCATAGCTTCCGAATTTATTACTTTTCTCACGTGAATGCGTTTCAGAATGTTTATAAATATTTCACACTCCCAGGTCAAATTCGGCCTGGTTGCAAGATGATGTGCGATTCCAAGCCATGCCAACACAACGGCCTTTGCGTTGAGGACTGGAAGAACAACCTCACCAGCTGCGACTGTGCTATGACATCATACCAAGGAGATATATGCCAAACAGGTGAGGTTATATCGCAATGATCATGCCTTGAGTGTCTTGTACATTGCATTTGCTGAACCTGACATAATTGGTTCTCGTACCAGACATTGGAGCTGAATTTGATGGCAAAGCATGGATAGAGTACATATTTACGCCTGAGACGACGGGGCAGGATAGAGTTGCCGTTGTGCTGGCATTCTCGACAGAAGCAAAAGCGAGCGTTCGACAAGCGATTCTACTCGTGCAATATGCACAAAGGTAGAGACCACTAATTTGTCACTCTATCATGCTGATGCTCTTTGGCTTACCTGCTCTATACACTTCTTTATTTCTGTTCACGTGGTTCTTTTCATACTGACTAAGTAGCTAGCGTGTTACTTCATGGCTAGTTTCCAGTTTACGAATCTGTGCAACTGTATGCATGTGTGCACCTCTTCAGTCTTTCACTTTTGCCTCTCTTGATTCGCTGAATTTATGGCTTGACCACTTCTACAGTGATCCCAGCATAAAGGTAAGCATGCCAAAGAATGAGAATTTGATAGGAAAATAGCATAGAAAAAATGAAATCAGAACAAGTATGCAGCCAAGTAGTATGCATGAAACGCCTTTAGATTCTATAACCTTCAGAAAACAATGTTTTTTTTTTTCCTTCTTTGTAGCCAACACTACATCTTAGTTGCCGTCACTCCGGAAGGAGCACTACAAATACAAGAAAATCACGCAACAGCAAAAGGTAACATGTGCCTAAACTTCACAATATTCTTCTTGTCTTGTCTCTGACTTTCTGTTTGCTTTTTGGAGCACTGATACAATTTTTAAAACTTTTATTCATAGTATTTGGAAAGCAGACAGGAAACTTTGCTGATGGCTTCAGACATTGGGTTATGTATCGACGAGTCGAAAATGATGCACGAGTAGTGGTAAGATTGTAAAGCTTCTGTTTTTGCTGACCTGTTCTCGTCTTTCCCATACATGACATGTTGCTCACAGAATCGCACCTGATCTTGTTCACAAGTGTAGTGCCGTAACTTACTGACCCTGCAAGAAGAACGTAATGCGCAGGGCTACTATATGTATCCCGTCTTCTTAGTTGTCCCATGTGTGAACTTCTATCAACCCACGCTCACCATATTCAGATATTTGTACATTTTGATGTTACTTCCACTGAGTAGCCTTCTTCGTTTCCAATGAGGAAGGTTGACGGCAAGGAGTACGTACTGACCAGTACCACGCCGGACACATCTGGACCTAGACTGGACATCAGTTCAAGTCTCGTTATCGTTGGAGGGACGAAACGTGATCCGAGGTTCGGAGACTACGGTGACTTCCAAGGCTGTGTCTCCAGTATGTCCCATGTCTGTCACCTTACCACTTTCTACTGAGGGGGTTCAAATGACATCAGCAACATTAGCAGGGCTGTGCGAATATTCGAAATATTCAATATCTGTACCGAATAACGGTACCGCGCTACTCGTATTGGAACCGAATAACATTTTATCGAACGCTCGAATAGGTTCGAAATTCCGTAAGCTGGCTTCAACACATGCCTCTGAGTGTTAGGCGAAGCTTACTTTACACTTTTGCGTGTGCACACTTGAATATATACCCTGCAATTTGGCTTCGCCTCATGTCTCCGAGCATCAGGCGAAGCCTAGTTTACACTTCTGCCAGTGCTGCCGGGTTGCAGGCATGGTTTAAAAGTGCGGTTTGAGGGATCACTGAAAATTGCCACTTTTGAGAAATATTTTAGCATATGTTGGCAGGGAAGTTTCAGTTAGTTCAATTATTTTGAGCATTAGCTGGACCAGCTAAGACAGCATAGAAAAATGACAGCATCGCACGGTTGACTACGTGTTATGACTACGTTATGTCTGGGTACTAAATTCCATCCAGAATTACAATTTTCGAGACAATTCTAGCACAAATGTATTCATCAATGAAATATGCGAAACACAAATTAAAGATAACATTTAGAGGGGGTGTGCAAACTTTCGCTTTTACAAGTGATGGCAAGTTCGAGTTTCCTGGTGTAGCAAAGCTAGCCAGGACATAGTAGTTTGCAGCAGTCAGAGTTCTTACAAACTACAACTGAGATTTTACTATTCGATTCGTATTTCATTCGAACTCGAAAATCACTATTTGCATAGCCCTAAACATTCCACGAAGATTTCTGCCATGAAGATTTATGTGCTCTCTGCCACACTACACAAGTCTTTGTGTGATCTTAAACTTCTTCTCCGCAGATGTGGTCGTTGAGTTGCGTACTCTAAACATTCGTCCTCTGGAGACGTACTTTGGTTACCAGAAGGGGGCTCTGGAAAAGGTGAAAGTTCACGGAACTCTGCGTGAGGGCCGCTGCGCCGAATTTGCGGCAATCATTGGTGACAACCAAGAAGTCATCTTCAAACCACCTGCGGTAAGGCTCAAGTATTGTGAACTTGAAAGCCCATTCCATCCGTTGTGATAGTAATGTGTCAGTGCAATATTTTTACGTGTCGGTAGACTTAAAAGTTATGCTGTATACTTGAAATCAACCGTGGGCTTTGAGGTACTGTGAGACTAGGGAAGGCACTTGAGTTGATGGCTCCACCCTGGTGTAACCACCATACCCACCCCAATTCACCCCGTTTCACTTCTCAACATGGACACCCTATAGTCTCTGTTCTTTCTGCGGTACATTTATTTATGGATGCCATTTTGTGCATCTGCAGCTCAATAGGAAACCACTGATGCAAGTGTAACTGGCAAGTGAATAATCATTGAGAGTATAATTTAACAGAGAGAGAGCTGAAAAGGTACTATGAGCAGTGTTCAATGAGTAAGGAGCATGATGGTAAACTTCGACCTTTCAAGTATAGATAGGTCTAGCGGTAAAGTACAAATATAACCTTGTGCTCTAGGGTCAAATCCAGTAAATCCCATTTTGACTACTAATGTATCCTGTATGATTTGAGTGTTGGAAACTGTGTACTATTGTTTTCTGTATTTTTGCCCCACTTTTATTGATCAAATTATCATTTCCAGGTTAATGTTCCAGAATGGCACAAAGTGAATCCGGTCCTCGTGCCGTACAAGAGCAACTTTGTTCACCCGCAAGCAGCCAAGCTTCTCTATGCAAAGGCCACTAGTACACGTAAGTTTATTTTGTAGCTACTGCGCACACTGCCAGTTTGTAATTGATTCTACTTCTATGCTTTCTGTGGGCAGGTGTGGCAGTCATCATGGCGATTGTTCTCATCGTCGTGCTGATTGGTGTATTCTTATACGCCTGGCGTTTGCAGAAAAAGCACAAGCACAAAAAACTTCAGGAGGATATGTCATTCATTCGACATGGTTCCTACAGTGCAACACGTGCTCTCAAGCGAAAGAGCAGTAGTTCACCTGTGAAAGGTACAAGAGTTCCTATGCGCTAGTGTGCAAAGTGTTTATCTATCTTATGCAACACATAATGCTTTTTACATTTTTGCCAGCACTCTGTGCACATTGTATCTTGTCCATGCACAACTAGACAACTTTTACTGCAAGATACGTGAGAGAATGCTAGTTTCCTTTTGAAACCATGCGCATATTCGTGCCCATTGCTCGCACACAGCCACAACACAGGAACAATCATTTCCAAACCAGGGATCGGAACCGGTATTTTTTTTGGTCCGGTTCGGGTTCAGGTATATTGGTTCAGTCCGCTGAACCGAAATTATCAGCTTGAACCGGTTCAGGTTCGGCTGCGGGAGAAACAAAAAAAAAGAAAAAGCTGTCAACAGTCGGGACACTTACAGGGATTCGAACCATTTCCTTTTTCGGTTCTGGTTTAACCGGTTCATCGGCAGTAATTTTGCTACATGAAAGGGAGCTTACCCTCGCCGCACACGGCTGAAAGAGAAAGCTGTGAGATAAACGCTTCAGGAAGCGTCTACTGCTGCCTCGCCACGACCACTTGCTTCACAAGACGAAGCGTTCTTAGGGAAACGCACAAAGTTTTGCCTAGTTTCAGTTTCACTCTCTGCCTTTTCGTTGCACAAGACTGTCAGGACATCCGCAGGGAGTAGCAGCAGGGCTCTGATATTTTATTGTATTGCACTCCCGTGGTCATGTGCTGAAAACGAAAAGCGAAGTGCTGGAAGCATTTTGGCAGAGCCCGGTCGGGGCCTCATTTGTTCCGGCAAAAAACTGGCAATACAGTCACAAACTTTTACTCTCATCTGGCATCGTACAAAAAATAATCGAAAAAAAAAAAAGTCTGTCGATAGAACAATTAGGTATTCCACCTCTAAACTGATTCCCGAACCGGTAACCGTATCAAATTTTTTCGGTTCAGTTCCGAGGAATTGGCCAGGGCAACCAAATCAGGACAACCAAAAAAATTGTTCAGGTTCAGTTCGAGTTCGATGGAAAAGTTTTTTTCCGGTTTTCGGTTCGGGTTCAGTTCAGGTTCCGATCCCTGTTCCAGACACCTTGAAAATAATACCAAGTAAACTGGAAAATGCAAAAAATTACTGCAGTATTATTGCCCATTTATATACTGCTTGCGACACGGTTGTCTAAAATCAGCTCCCCGTGGTTTATCCCATCTCAAATCTCGAGGTGTTGCAAGATCATTTATTTCGAGTAAGAAGCACGTGCAGCATATGGTCCACCTTTAAATACAATACTGGAACTACATTTTCGAGGGCAATCAAGGAAATATAGGCTGCAGAACTACTGACAGGCGATTTCAGACAACCATGTCGCGAGCAGTACAACAGCAGCAGCAGTGTGAGGGCATTAAACCTCAAATGGTATCCTTCGCTTTCTATTCATTACAGCGGTAAGCTTTAGCAGTCGTAACAGCGACTATCGACCAATTCCTCAAAGCAACGCTGACACCATATCGTCCGCACCTCGTCGTCCATCCAGCGGACCGTGTGTTCCACCTTCGTTCAACGCGACTCCTGCAAAGCCTATTTTAAACAACAGGAACTCTAGTCCTCGTGTTGTGTCACCTATTACCAATGGAAGGGGTTAGTTTATATTGCGACCTTTGCTGGATGTCTGGTTTTCCGATTTGTGACTCTTGTTTTGTGATGTGGTGCAGACGTTCCTGACCGCCCTTTCAAGGAGAAACCACGCAAGACAGCTCCCTATCGTCCAGTTTCAACAACATCGCAGGAATTGGAGTGGGACCCTGCGGCAGACACCGGCGTGTCACGGGTAATTCATTTACTGCTTTACCTGCAATGCTCACATTGAGAGTTCAAAGACGGGCGTTTTGGTATGGGTCCATGTTCCATGAAAAGTGGGAGAGCATAAAAAACAGTAGACGACACGGACAAGCCGTTTTGTGTGTCAAGCGAGTCGTCTGCTGTTTTTTTATGCCCTCCCTCTTTTGGAATGTCAACGCTCACGTTGCTCCACAAAGCCTCTGTTCCAAAAAGCCTCGAATGTGTTATCTGTTGGATTAAGTGTTTTTCACTGCTTTGCATAAATAGCTGTAAATCATGCAATTAATAAGGTTTTCAATTCGTTCAAACATGCTGACATACGGAAGTCCCAACTGACATATACCAAGATTGAAACAACGGCGGAGTGGTGTATGCAAATGAAGCCAACTGAATGTTGTTAGCACTCACGTATCTTGGCCGACAGAAAAATGCATTGTGCCTAATTAATGAACTAAAATTAATAGTAGTCATAATTAGAAAACTTAATTTATCTAGTTAATTAATCAGATAAGATTAATCAGCTAACTTCGAAGATATTTGTTTAAGGGCCAAGGTGCCAATTGGGAGGTTGTGGAGCACCTTGAGGAACACTCGTCCGAGGTGTTCTCAATAGAAACACCCCGGTTGGGTGTTTTTCAAGGTACACTGTACAACTTTCCAATTAACACTTTGGCCCTCAAACCAATATTCAATAGATAGTTAATTAATTATGCCCAACAAAAACAAAACAAAACAAAACAAAGCCCTAGTGACTACTGCACACAACTGCTAGCAATATTCACTCTGTGTTGTTCACATAGGGTTTGAAACTTCAGTGCATGTTCTTTGGGACACCCTGTATGTTGAATAATCTCTAGCTGGCTCACCTTGATTGTGGTGGTTTAGAACCAGATTTAATGATTGGCACGTTTTTTTTACGGCTGCTGCTAATGTATTTTCTTTTGTCTTCACTCTCATGAGCACCCATGTGCACTGTTCCTTCTTCACTCTTTCCCACATTTCCTTTCTCTCTTTTGTAGCGTGGGGAAGACGTGGTGAGTGTCCTCCAGTCTCCAATGTAGAATGCTTCAGTTGCACTTTGCACTCTGTAGTTTGCTTATTAGCACTTGATTGCCACTAGTTCCTGCACTGGGTGAGTCACTGACACTTTGCACATTATTCACAAAGAAAGCACAGAGAGAGAGGGAAAAGAAGAACAAACATCAGAAAGATGTCATCTTTGGAATGTTCTCTCAATGACAATGCAAAACACTGCACTTCAAATTTATTGCCAACTGGCATTACACCTTATCTGTGACTGTACAAATATACAGATTTGATTGTTTGAAATTTTCTTGAAATTGCTTCTGCACGTCCTTTCTGATTACTTAACTAGAAGTTACAGGCTGCACAGCCACAAAGTGTATGCTGTTGGGTTCTTTGTTTTCTACCAGCTGTGTCTTGTACCAGAGTAGTGCAACCACGTGATTATCATGTCACTGCACAATCAATTCACCTCAGAAAAACCTCATCCGACATTGCACAGCAACAACATCACTCACATTTTATCGCATCAATTTAGGAGATGAATGACATGGATCCCGGTGACGAAGAACTGGAAGCAGGGACTCCAAGAAAGAATAGTGGATCTCAGCAGGACATGGTAAAGAGGCATCCTCTTTATTCTGCACCCCTAGCGTCTGTGAGCGAAGTGACCATAAACAATTGGTAGCTGGACAGCTTTTTTGCTCTGCCTTGTTCAGCGCTGTCACTGGGGCATCTAACTTAAACACATTCCTAGTTGCAAGTGGAGCTTGCTGCTATCTGTATGTGAGTGTGTGACAGGATTATGTTTTGTACGCATGTTTGTCTTTGCTCTAAGAGTATTTGGTGTAAGGAGAAGCATCCTGTTCACTGTCCATCTGATGAACTGTTTTGTAAGGAAGGTGTCATTATGCATAAAATCTGCAGTACCTTCATTTTTGGAGGAAAATAATTTCCAAATAATATATTTGCTGATGGGAGTTTTTGAGTACTTTTGCTTCGAAAAGTACTCAAAGCAAAGAAACTGTTTGCATGCGACATTACACAGCATGAGGAGTATTAATCAGCTCTTACAGTAACGTCAATAAGAAATTTTATCCCAGAAGAGGCCCTGAAACAATAGTAATGATTAAAATCGTTAAAACCTCCAGTGCTGGGTAAGAATAGGACCAGACGAAAAAGACACAATGAAACAAACACTGAACTTCAACACAATAGTAATTAGTAGTACTCTCCTGATCATCCGTGACTGTTGAGGTGACTTTTGCTGCAAGCCTAAAATGCGTTACTCAAAACCTGTGCAAAACCATGCAACAAACAATACAATTTTGGGGAGGTGCCCATACAACGAATTTAGGAGGAAGATTTTAGGAGGAGCTAATCGAGATTTCTTTCACACCAAAAGGTACTACAAATGCCAATTAATTAACAAATGCAGTTGGTGTTCACACGTTTAATGACACAATACGTGGAAGCTTAGCATGTCTGTGGTCATCACGTTTCACCTCCACTTGAACGTTAGTGAGGATAAATGTTTAAGTTATTCGTGATCCTCAAGCGTTAGAGTTTATACGTATCTAGCTCGTAATGTGCCCGCTGTGTGTATTTGAGATGATTAGTGTTGCTCCACATCTCTCAGCACTCTCGAACAAACATTTGTAGTAATCGCTGATATCTTGAGGCATGCATAAAATGTTCCTGTTTTGCGTTTGCAAAGTCTACAAGTCTACAAGTGCAGCAAAACAAATGTGCTGAAAGGAAAAAAAAGTTGTTTTGATTCAACTGATGAACGAGAACATTCCATGGGGCTAGTGAAACAAAGATATCAGTGCTTAACCCATATAACACAACGAATATGTAACGATGGTGCCAGATGCTGCTAGGAGATGAAACTTGCACCCCCCTTCCCCTCAATCATATTAGGTGAAACATTAGGTTTCCCCTCCCCTTCCTGATAGCAGATTGTGACAATACATTCTGGCTTTGAGCACGTGACTTGGGTTCTTTAGTGGATCATTCATTTATGTTGTGTGTTGCATTGGATACTGTCATCTTAAGGATAGTGTATTCAGCATGTGCTTGTCATATTCAACGTGCTACTAATATTGTGTAACAGGATGCTTCTTTCAGTATGTGACTGTGGTAATCACTATTGTCTTTTGCATAGTGTGGAGTCCATATCATGTAATTCATTCACATTTCTTCTTAATCATCTCATTGAAAAAGTGTGACTCATGTGTAGCATGTGTGTCTAGAATGCCTGTGCTCTGTTCAGTATTTATGCTATCAAGTGCATCTGCTAGTCTAGTAAACTTTTGCTCATCAGAATGTCCTCTTGTGTTTTTATCTATTTTGCTTTTGCTGTGCTTGGTAAGGCAGTGCATTTTTTTCTCAAAGAGCTTCATGCTGTTTAGCTGATATAATGCGATTATGATGAGATTAGCATAAGGAATTGTTACTTCAGCTCAAATCTCCCCCTATCGAGATGAATAAATGCTTCAATACGCTTTGATGTCACTGTCCAGCCATTAATTTTTTTTCTGTGCTATGGTTGCTAGTGCGTTTGTGATGCTACTTAAGTGGCTGTGCAGGCAATTTGTTGTAAAATGCATGATTATATAATTTTCTATAAACTTTTTATTCACTCAACATTGTCCCCAGCATGGATGCAGTGTGTAAAAAAGGGCTTGGAGGTTTAGTGATGTTGTTACATGCTTATTGGTTGCCCTCCGCATGTGTGTAAAGAGTACAGTCATTAGACAAATCATATCACACAAACCATATTTTCTTGCTTTTTAGTATTCTTTCTGGCATCTATTATTAGTTCAGATATTTCATAGTTTAAGTATTCAACTTATTTATTCTGATAGATGTTATTATGATATGCCCTGGGGTCACCGGGAATGAAGTATGTATGGACACGATTACTCCAGAGTACTTACTAGTATACTAGATCACTAGTGTTTATATGTATTCCTCATACCCCTGTTCCCCTCATGTGCATACACATTTATATTTTCAGTAAGTATGTTTCAGAAGCATCGCCAGCCAGTTGGCACATTAGAACAAATATTGTTTTATTTTATTTTCACCACACTTCTCGCTGCACAAACTACCATGTGTACATCATTTGGGTATTTATGGTATGAGCCATCATAACCTACAATGCAACATAACTGATCTTGGTGCTTACAAGGAGGTGAATTTATTTAGAGCCCTGCAATTACTGCATGCATTTGTAAGATCCTGAACGTCAATCAAGTTTAAGCAGTGTGTGCTTATTGATACAAGATTGCAAGTATGGACAACTTAATCATGATGCTAGTGCAGTGTTTTTATACCATAAGAGTGTGCATAAAAAGTACTTTTTCATTTCTCAGCCCATTTTCAATGTTGCAGCCTATTCAAATTTGCTTATGACGCTCTACTGCATTAGGGGAGTAAACATTGGCATTACTCCCAAAAAGTGTAACTAGCCTGCTTTGGCTTTTACTGCACGCCTTGCGTTCTTGAAACTGCCTACATGACAGAAGCAGATCGGGCTCTAGTAGAGCAATCAAATTGGTATCCACTGGGTACCAAAACACTGAATTGGTATCTACACTGGGCTCTAAATTGATTTCCTCCAATCGGATTTGATTTCATCCAACATTACGCATAGTGAAAGAAAGAATGCAGTAAGTAGAAGGATGGACCCAGTGTAACACTGTCTTTGCCACTGGCATTCTATTCCAGTTGGCCAGTATCTACAAAATGGCAGACTATAGCGGTAGCTTGATTTTCATGAACATGCCCTACGAGTCGCCACCAAGGACTGCCCAAACAAATGAATCGGCCAATGGATGAGATCCCTGGAGACTTGCTTTCTGTTTTTCATTGAGCCCCATCATACTTGCATGATGACTACTCCTGTGAATTACAATGCACGGGTGTCACGGAATTCATTCGTTCATGCTGTGTGGTCTCTCTCTCTCTTTTTATCAGTATTTTCCCCCTTTCCTCGATTATCACTGAATCATTATGTGTGAACCATATATCAAGGTCTAAAGATCGCGTAATAGCCAGAAAGAAACGAAGCACAGAATTTCCGTATGTGCTTTCTATTTTTAGTTGCACATGTAACTGCTAATTTATTCTGTTACATAATTGTTCCACACTTCAAGTTTCTACAGAAAAATTCTAGCTGAAAGAAGTGAAACGATAAAAGTGAATTGGAAAAAATTAGATTAAAAATTCTCTGTCCCTGTTTTGTTACCCAACATTATGAGCTTCGGGGACCCCTACTGTCCAGCACCCCATCTGGGGAAGGTTCCCGGGGGAGCCACCTGAATCGTACCCATGTTGGAAATGCTCTGGCTTAGGACGTTTGGGCAACAACCTGCCTGCATTCCAGTATGCTTGTAGTGTCATCGTTGATATGACCCAGGCAGAATGACAACAACCACAATCTGGACTGACGCACAACGATTATTACGTGATGCAATGCCTAAGCAACTACTTGTCACATGGTGATGTAAATAATGCTGAGTGAGGATAACTGTCCATGAGTAGCTGTCCTTAAACTTGTGAAGAAATCATAATGATGTGTACTGTCTAGCCATTGAGCAGCATATGTTTTAAATGTGAATTAACTTTGAAGAAAAAGTGAACTGAGAAAAGAAATATTTGGCCCCTCTAAAAGTAACCCGGGTAAGTGGATCTCGTGCACATCTCTAAGAGGACACTAAGGTTTTCATTAGATTTTTTTTCTTTTCTTTTTTTTCTGCTGAAGAAACCAGCGCCCCTATCAAGAAACAAGCATTCCAAGTTGCATGCAGTTTTTTATAATGCCGAAAGTGCTTTCACATTGTGCACACAGCTGCGGATGAGTTTTGTCTTCTATCCCGTCGTGTATGGTTGTATTTAGTATGCATTTTTATGTGTATAATAGTTCCACACTGTTGTTTCTGTCTCTTCTTAGCTTTTGTACTTTGTAGTTGACTGTGATAGATCATCATTCCACATAGTCTACTGTTAGTTTCCTTCTACTATTCTGTAGGCATAGTCATTTTTGAAGAGATGATAGTACCTTTTGCATTTGGGGAGAGCAGTTAAAATAAGTTATAGAGTTTGGTTTGGAAATAGTGACACCAGACAAGAACTACGCAAGCTACACAAAATATGAAATACGTTACACTAATTTTAGGGACAAAAAACAAAGAAAAATGGCCTCTAACAGCATTTATTTGCTGGCTGCTACATTATTTTTCTGCATGTTTTTTCCTCCTTCTTCTTGTTTTGTGCCTTGAGTTTTTTTTAAAGCCTACAAAATGCAACATTAACGTGTCAGCAGTGGCATGTGTGCATGTCATGACAAAGCGGCTTCTGCAAACGTTGTGCTAACAAGCGAGACAACAATTGCAGTATCACACTTGGGGTGCAATCGCTTCTGTGTACGTGCAGTTTTTGTCCTCATTTACATTTTTACATCGTTATGGAATGGTTTTTTTACCTCTGTTTATGATGCCACTTACTACTCTATTGCAAACTGGACTCTGACACCAATCAGACTGTAATGGGTGTGGTGGAGCATTGTGTCGTGCTTATTGCCTAGGGTTTGTTTCGTCTCTTTGTTTTCTTTTTTTTTTTTAAACATTTTGTAAAACGTTTCTGCTTAGGCCATATTGAACACTGTAACTTCTACTACCTCATGTGTATCACATTCTTATGGGTTACGGGTAGTGTTATCTCTTCTTCCATACCCCTTATGGACCTCTATCTTCACTGTCCTCTAGCTTCTCAGTTTCTGGTCCACTCGCTTAGGCACCAGACGCAACCGCTGACCTCTCCAGTTTCACTCAATCCCACATAATCTAAAACACAGCTAATACTGTCAATGTAGGAAGAAGGTCAGGACTCCCTTATTAAAACTCTGAGAGCATGCCTTGTCATTCGGAAATTGAAGTTTATTAAATGAGAAGTTTAAGGTTAATTTAGTTTCTTTTTTTTTTTAGTTTGGGAACCAGAGCATTTAGTGACATACAGGAACAAAACTGGAGGAAGTATCATGATTATCTAAAAATTCTTAGCCTTACTGTGTGCGGTGTGGTTAAGAGTGAGAGCAAAAAAGTCCCATCATGACAGATGTTTGAGGAAAGGGCTAACAGCCACCCCCCAGTCCCCCTTTGTATCACCACTGGATTCTCCTGAAGTGAATGAAAATTCACTGCATGAATTATGTATTCCCCTGAACGAAAACCAAATCATTAATAAGTACACGGCACGGTTCTGGCTGTCAAACGGCTGTCAAACGACTCTAACTCCACTTTTGGGCAAAAATATTTGTCTATTCGGACCTCGCCGTCTTTCTTAGTTCCACAACCCCGAACGCCAATGGTAAACAATAAAACATTTGTTTCCTGAAATTATAGAGAACCAGAGAGGTACAAATCTTTATTGCCTCTACAGAGGACACGAAAAGAACCGACGTAGGTGCAGAAACTTTAATAAAATTATGCGACCTTCCTAAACGCTGTAAATGTTTGTTAGACAACTATTTTTCATTCAGTTTTCCACGGTCTTGCAACACACGACCTGTTTCGCTTTTGTTCAATCTCCAGATGTTTTCCGAGTGCGCAGACGATAGACACCCGTAATGTATATTAGGGCTAGCCGATTGTCATTTTCGATTGTGACTGCTGATTTCGTATCAATTCCCATAGGGCGAACTGTCGTCGACAAACTCACAAGAGGACTTTGACCCCAGTGCGTACGGAACTTTGTGTTGCATTTTGTAGTATCCCACTCCTTTCTTCTGGCCCGTGCCCAGCTGTACACAAGACTTTGTGACAAAAAAAAAAAAAAAAAACGTTTCTGTGCCAAAGACAAACGGGACCAAACTGCACTGTGTTTGTGTGTGTGTGTGTGTGAGTGCTTGCATGCGTACAGCAGGTCACAAGAACCCTGTACGTGACATTCTGGGGTTGACAATGGTTAGAAATGTCATTCTAGTTGAAAGTCTTTTAAGTGATGGAGATTCCTGACAGCTTTGTCTCCACGGTCATGGAGAATGCTGGTGGCCAGATCACTTTTTAAAGTATGACTCTCGTGGAATAGCGGTCACTTAGGGAAGACCGCATAATATGGGACCTAAAACGACTAGACTTGAAGTTTGAAGCTGCGCTTCGGTCTGATTAAGCAATAAGAGGACAATAAATAAAGATGTGTATTTTGTTTTACATCTGTCTGTGTCGGGTGTTCCTGAGGCATTTGCGAAGTTGCCGCACACATATTTCATGCTAGCAAAAGGGATACAAAATTTAGAAAAATATATTTTATATTTCTGCGCAGTTGACGAGACTTCTGTACTGATATTATGAGAAGAGGTTGTTACAGATTAAACGTAATGCTGCAGTGTGCTGGAGGATGGAATAGGTACACCATACCCCCATCAGGCAGTCTAACATGGTCACATCCTTCATGCATGCTGGCTCGTAAAAGAAGCAAAATGAGTGCCGGTTTCAGATTTTTGTTCATCTCTTTCATTGCTACGCTGGTAAAAAAAAAAAAAGTATTTTTTTTATCATCAGTGTGGTAGAATTGTCAGCTGCAAAAAAAAAAAAAAAAAAAAAAAATTGTGAGCAGCTTTGATCAATGCTTGAGAAAATATGCTTCGGTCATCCGATATTGTCAGTGCAATTCTCATTTTAAGTGCGAATGAACTGTTCCGGCAATTGCAGAGCTACAGGGAGTTGGAAGAGACTGATGCCATGGCCTAGGGTGAGTATGTTGGGGTTAGGAGGTGGCTCTGTTACAGACAGACAATAGACTAAACAGGATAAGTCGGAAAAGATAGAACCTGTCACTAGACTGGGAGGCATCCCAGTCAGGGGAACCAAATGTGTAATCTCAAGATCGGGGTGTTTATGCACGAGCCATTGCACGGTAACAAGCAGAGTTTGAGCAAACTGCCGTAAAATCTCGGCAGATTACCCAGTTCCATCCACGTGCTTGAAAGCGCAGAAGAAGCGAGGCAACCAGCTTACCTTCTGACGACTAACACACGCAGCTACACTCAAGTTGAATTTATTTTCGTTGATTGATCTGTGACTCGCGTAAACAGGCGCTCGTTCTTGACGGCTTTGAAGACAGCGGCAACACTTTATTTTGGTGATTATGAAAGAAGTCACTTTGACAATCGCATCAAACACAAAACGGAAAACTACCCAGTGGCGCCGTGATTCGAATGTTCGCTCGGAGGCCCGCCGGCGCCAAAGGAAGTGATAGTGAACGCCACTTCCGCCTCCCAAGCAAGCTCTCCGACTGGCTGAATGAAAAGCGGCAGAGGCGGCAGCGCGTTGCGGTTGTCGAAGAGCTTGCGAAATCCGCTTCGCGTTTGGAACGACGCGGCAGCACCTCAACAAACGCATGTGTAAGTCCGGCTGGTGCCTGACCAACAACTGCTAAACAGTGTTGTGCAGCTTGCGAGCGAACAAAGAGGCGAAGCCTTCTGAAATAACAGTTTTTTTAGTAAAGTGTTTTTGCATCTCCGATACGATACTCTTGGAGACCGGCGTCGGTCTCATGCGCATGCACGACGCTATCGGAGCTTCGCTAGCGTATCGCCGGTACGAATCACCTCGAGGAATAGCGTGCCGTGTTATCGGAGACGTCACGCGGGTTGCGGCGCTTCTCGAGGAGAAGAAGACTAGGCCAACTACGCGAGTGGCGGTGCGAACTTCCGTAGCATTTTCATGCTGCTCAAGGCGATTACAAGTATCCCTTTCGTGGATACAACGTAGTGGATTGCAATAACAAAACTCCTGAACAGCGCCATCGAAAGGCTTTAAGGTTCGGGATTTGCCATGCGGGAGCGCTACAGCGTAACCCAGAAGTAACCGTACCGTCTTCTTCCACGGTGTACTAAAACGGCAGCAGCGTTAGTCCCGTGTACCGGGATATCGTTTCGGATTATCGTACCGTTAAACTGTACCGGGACGTTGCCAACTGGTTTACTAAAACCATAGATTGAGAAGTTACCCGTCAAAAAGAACTGTTACCGTGTGAAAAATGTAACTAAGTTAATAACGGAGTTATTCAGCCTAAAATGTAACTCGCAGTTACTGAGTTACTTAAACAAAAGAACGAGTTACTTCCAAGTTACTTCGGACACAAAACAGCGTTACGCAGGTGCAGCGCGCGTGAGCAGTTGAGTTAGACCTTGAGTTGCCTGCGGAGTAGTGCAACACGCTTAGATCGTTTTCGTTTATGTCTAACAATAGACCTCTCCCTGTTTCTAAGAAAATGACGTCATAGTGTTCGCAAGCGAATTTGGTAGAATTGAAGTACGCTCGAAGGTAGAGGTGAACAAGGTCGCGCCCGAAAGTCACGGTCTTGAGAGGGTTACGATATGGTCCCTTACAGGCACGCGACCCTCGGTCCTGCTTTTCTTTCAATGGGAGGCATGCAGCGAACAAGTGCCCGTAAATGGAATCCAGTCCTCTCTTCCCGAATTGTTTCAGTTTCAGTCTGTCTACCAATGTCATCATGACGTTTCTTTGGTAGAGGTCTATTCCAACGCTTTGCGTCGTACTCCCTGTGGGCGCACAATGGTTCAGCTTCATTACAATGGCAGCGGTTCTTACTTCCTGAATAAAATACTGTCATTGATTGTATATCACGTTTTATGGCAAAAAATGCAATGAAGAAACCGGAGACAAAGCAAGAAAATATGTGGACGTGAGTGAAAAACGAGTTAAAAGTAACTTGGAACGTAACTTAAGTTACTTTGGCAAAGTTACCTGAAAAAGGAACGAGTTCCTCTGAAAGTTACCACGGCGCAAAAGTAGCGAGTTAAGTTACAAGTTACCAAAAAAGGAACTTAGTTACAGTAACTAGTTACTTGTAACGAGTTACCTCGAACTCTGGCTACAACCACTGTTAAAACTCACTATTAGTGAGTTTTGGTAAACCAGTTTGCAAAGTCATGATACAGTACATAGAGTGCATCACAGTATAAAGAATTATTTTTCTACGTCTCGCACTTCGCAAGGTACAAACCTTTTGAACACGCGTATACGTACTCGTCAAGCACAAGAGCTGCGGTCATTCCCATAGGGCTGTTCGGCTGGGCCAGAGGGCGTTCCTCATTACGGCATTCAGCGCCACTTGTGGCGATTGTGCTAAGTTTTCCAAAGTGGCGTGCTCTCTCATCACCATCAAGCACATGGTATATGCGCTGTGTCAGAATGGCCAAGGTGTGTTGCGCTTTTGAATAAGGCAAAACGGACAAAGGATTGTTCCCCCGTCAAGTCGGAAGAAGGGAAACCGTCAACAGCGGCGCGTTTTCGGCGCATGGCAGAATATTATCGGTCAGGCTCTAAACAATAATAGTTGGCTCGAGTAAAATGTGCCTCCCAGGTGCCGTAGATCTACTAGCTCTGAGCAAAACCTGACTGAAGAATAAAGCCTGAATGCATAGAGCTGGATATCTCTGGTTTCAAATGTTTTACTCAGGTTTACAAAGAGGGTGTGAAAACCGGTGGAGTAATGATTTATGAAATGAATGGAGCGAGCGCTACGAATGTTTGTCAGCAGCCAGAAGTTGGCTCTTTTTATGAGCATTACATTCTTTCTTTTCCC
Source organism: Ornithodoros turicata (assembly GCF_037126465.1). Lineage (NCBI taxonomy): Eukaryota > Metazoa > Arthropoda > Arachnida > Ixodida > Argasidae > Ornithodoros > Ornithodoros turicata. The sequence continues at coordinate 17,004,275 of NC_088206.1, read as the reverse complement.
TCTTTGATTACTTCAACCCAAGCTACCACTTGTCACATATCCTTGACTGTTTCGGAAGAGAGGAGGTGTGTCAGATCAGAACAATCATCAGAACAGGGATTTAGATGCCTTTGCGGCTGAGATTACTGACTTTGAGACACTTGACTGTGAATGAGAACTAAATTAATGAGAGACATGTCGCGACTACAACACAACTTTCATAATACATGGACCAATTGCAATAACTCCCGGTGGATCCTGCGTACGTATGATGATTTTGGGATTCACATGCACTCGCGACATCTCATACTTCTCCTATGTCTGACAAGCGCTCGCTATCTGGGAATTTGTTCCACCTATATCTGTAGAATATGTAACTAAGAATTAAAAATAAATAAATGCATAATCCACATTACTCATGATTTTCCACATAGTACTACGCAACCCCAGACATAAGTCTACGTCTATGACAGAGTGGCGTAGACACAGGCGAGCTGGTGGACGAAATTCAATATGAAAAATGTCTGAGCGTGGGGCACGAAGAAGATACAAAGGCCAAACTGCTCAAATTTATAAGCTTGCAGGATCACACAGCTACCAGCTTGAGTTTGAATGTAAAAAAAGAAAAGAAAAACATATATGATACAGGTACGCTCCGGTTTTCTTCGTACAGTCGGTGCGTTTTATAACAGTAACGTGGTCCAGGCTTTTATTTTTCCCGTTCCCCGGGCTTTGCACGGAAACAGGTGGAAGATCGTGCACCAACGCATGTAATCACATTCTTCGCCTAACGAGTCTACTCTAAAACTTTTCCTCCCTGTATCACCAGGGGGAAAAGGCGGCGCTAGTGTCGCGGTCTTCTTTCTTTTCTTTTTCTTTTTTTGGAGGGAAGGTGGGGGGGGGGGGGGGGAGAATCTCTGTCCCTCAGCACTCTCGCGACAAAATTTTTGTCCAGGCTGCGCATGTACTTTGTACTTGTCTAAAATGGAAAACTACAGACAACATTGTGTCGAAGTTGCCACCAAATTCGCATTACTCGTCAAGTACAGCGGCGGCAACACTACATTGCATGCGCATAACTCTGGGTCTCAAAAAAGCAAAAGTCGGTTACGTGATGGCAACGTAGTGGTGGTGGTGCTCAGAGGCGGAGAGTTTTCATTTTCCCGGAGGGGGCAAGGGCGCACCGCGATGTAACTACTCTGGTGGCGGGGGGGTATGTTTATTAAGAACAAAAAAAGAAAGGAAAGGTAAGCCAGATGGATGTCGGCTTGTTGTTCCAAAAAAAAAGTGAGAGGGGAAGTCAAAAAAGGCAAAGAAAACAAGAAAACAAAAAGAAGGAAAGAAAACGAAAAGAATAATGAAGAACTCAGAACTAAAGCTGAAGAATCACACACTCTGGCGGGATCCTATGATGTATGCAGAACCGGAATAGAAGTAAGAGGAAGGTAGAACAGAAAAAAACAAAACAAAAGAAAAAACAGGGAGAACGTAAACAGTGAACATGTGCACAACTGTAGGCATTACGCCTTTGAAAACTCAGTGCAAAAAGAACAATATGTATTGAATCCTCGGTGTTTAACACGAAATGCGCGCAATATAATAAATATGGTCAATGAAATGGAGCAGCGGGAGTTGAGCCCGCTCCCAACGAATATGCGTTCCGAAGATCCTACCGTTACACCTCACTGGCAGCTGCTGGTACCTTTTCGACTGCTTCATTTCATTGATCTGATTGATTTAGCCGAAATTCAGGCAATGTGTTGTGTCATCCTCTGTGTTTCTTCGCCTCACCTTCTACTGTGATAATGAGTATGGTGGGCGGATACATATTTTACAAATTGCAGGATGCATTGTTGGGTTGGTGCCTCTTCGCTCTTTTACCCGGGCGCGCCGAGCCCCAAAGGTTGGTGTCAGTCTCTTAGCGGGACTTCCCGGGGGGGGGGGGGGGGGGCGCCCCCCTAGTTCATGTTCCGAGGGGGCAAGGGCCCCCGCGCCCCCCCGTAGTCGGCGCCTATGGCTGGTGCTGGTGAAAGGGTTCGCCGTTGTCGGCCTCACGGAGGATGGCAACGTAGCTACTATAGGAGCGGCAAATCAATCGTGCGCATATCATGACCGTTGCTTGACGAATCACAATCGTTGCTTGCTTCAGTGGTGCCGGACGATCACGGTTGCCTGACGCATAGATCACTGTTGGGTTGTGCTTGGTCACATGTGTAACTTGTTTCGCTGGGTTTACAAGTCCGCAAACATAAACTACCTGTCTGCGTACTTTACTACTGCTTTGCAACGTAACCGGAAGTGGCAATGTTTGTGGCGTCAATGCAAGAACAGAAAAATAATTTAGCCTACACTCGAAAGTTCTGATGAAGTTGTAATCCTGATCAAAATGAAGATCTATTACAACAGTGAATGAAAGCAAAATGGGTAGACAAAAAAAAATCACTGTGTTTCTGTGCAGAAGAATCGAGGAAGCGCCAGAAATGCAGTACCGTCACATCTGGTTACCGCAGCACAAACAACGTCACTTACTGTGACGTAACTGTAGCGTAACCGGATGTGACGTTGCTTGTGGCAGCAGCCATCTCCCAAATATATATAAGTTTACTTTTTGAGGTAGCTGTCGTGATGAAAGCTTTATAGTCGTGTTCAACCTATAAGAACAGCGCTGCGGGTACTTTAAAAAAAAATATATTTAACCACAGGAAGACAACATTGTGTTTGAAAGGCACATAATAGACTTCTCCCTGTTTGTAAACAAATGACGTCATAGTGTTCGACAGCGCCACCAATTTGGTAGAGCTGAACTACGCTCTAAGCTACACTCTTAAAACTGAACTTCACCGCATAGCACGCTCTTAGCCAACCATCATATCGAATGATATCGTTATCTGCCCTGATTTGTTGAAAACGGGAGGCGTACGCCTTTTTGTGACACTTATGCTGTTCATAATTGTCACAAAAATGGCGTACGCCTCCCGTTTTCAACAAATCAGGGCAGATAACGATATCATTCGAGATTATGGTTGGCTAGGAGCGTGCTATGCGGTGAAGTTCATTTCTAAGAGTGTAGAGGCGAACAAGGTCGTGCCCGAAAGCCACGGTCTTGAGGGGATTACCATGGCCCCTGAAAGGGACGCGACCTTCGATTCTACTTTGCTTTCAATAGGAGGCAGCGAGCAAGTGTCCGTTCGTGGAACCCAGCCCTCCCCCTTCCGATTTGTTTCGGTTTCAGTCTGTCTACCGACGCCATGATGACGTTTCTCGGGTAGAGATCAATTTTTCCAGGTCATACTTACGTTTCATAGCAGTTATTGCAGTAGTTAAATGTAATACGAACAGTCAGGGTGTTTTCTTAGCTGCGCCAGATTAAAAAAAAAAGTCACGAGATCAGCATATAGCTGTCGTTTTTGCTGTTGAGTTATACGGCGAGGCGGATCGATAGGATGAAACTACTACATGACTAATTACCTAAAATTCATTAACGCTTTGATTTTGATTGATTTTTATTTGACTTTTATTTATTTTAAAAAAAAGCTACACTTCGCAACGAAGGCCCGTAGCAGCGTTAGAAAAGGGGCCTCCCAGCTTGCCCAGGACCAAAGGCGCGCTAGAAAAAGGCCAAGTGGGAAAAGCGTCCGCTCGTCGGTGATAGCCAAGGTCGTGCTTAAAAGGTGGTGGGTTCGAATCCAACCTGTCTGAGGTTTTTGCCTGGGTTTTCCGGCAGACTTTCCAGACGAATGTCGGCCCAGGATGCATACTACCCCGCCTGTCCCCCTCCTTTCTGTTGTCCTCTCTACATCTGTCCACGTCTGTACGCCGCTCATCACCACAGTTGCTTCGCGGCATTAACACGGAACAACGAGAACAACAACAACAACAATCACAGGACAGTTGCGGTGCGGTTGTGTAACGCGAATTTCAGCGCCAGCACCGTCGGCATTTGGGCCGTCATTTTAACCGTCCAATATACTAGTCGAAGCAGTGCATGGCAAGTCAACGGCAGCGCTGTGACGTCACTCTTGAACCACGAGCGATCGCACACCGAGCTGTACCCAAACGGGTTCTTCCTGAATAAATCTCACCCTGTTTGTAAACAAATGACGTCATAGTGTTCGACAGCGTCACCAATTTGGTAGAGTTGAACTACGGTCGAAGCTAGGGGCGAACAAGTTCGCGCCCGAAAGCCACGGTCTTGAGGGGAGGGGACCTTCAGTCCTACTTTTCTTTCAGTAGGAGGCAGCGAACAAGTGCCTATTCGTAGAATCCAGCCCTCTTCTTCTTATTTGTTTCTGTTTCAGTCTGTCTACCAACGTCATGATGACGTTTCTCGGGTAGAGGTCTATTGCCTAGTGAAGCCTTTCGTGTCGTCACTCCTTTGGCTGTCGCTTGCCTCTTTGCCTCCGCTTCGGCGGCACGTATGGCAGAGTCTTGCCACTGAGTCCGCCTTGCCTCGCTGCTTCGGCGGCACGCGCTGCAGGGTCTTAGCGTCTACAGTGTTTTGCCTCGGCTTTTGCGGCACGCACGTTGGGGTCCTGACGTCGCGCTCTCTCGTTTGAGGCCTCGACTGCACTACGAGGTGGATCTTCGCGAGCTCTGCGCTTCCGTTCGCGTTCTCGTGCCCGCCGCAAAACTTGTGGGTCAGCAGATCCCTATATCTCCATGGCGTCTGAAGCAGAATCACTAGGGGTGTCGTTTAGCCATCAATCCCAAAATTCGCGGTCACCCCCAGCCGGCGCACTCCGTCACTATACTCAGCCGCTATGCGGGAAGCTGCCTTACAGGATGTTAATTCAATGGGAGACAGCGTTTATGCCAATTAACAGCAAAACAGAATAAAATTTTTAAGATGTCATCGCCTAATAGAGAAGAACACCATGTAAAGAACCCCTGGAGACATGAAAGGCACCAGCAGAATATAAGCCTAGTGCACCCTGGCCAAATGAATTTTAATGCATTGCGCCTATGGGGATTCCGTCGATTTTTGCACATCGCCCATGTTTAGACTACGATTTTTCGACAAAGGCAGTCAAATTCTGCAAATGTCATCGCCTATTTTCGTTCAGTACGTCCTCCAGGCCACATACCAACCACGGCACGATGTGCGAGTGTTAATCCTGATGCACCCAGGGCCTTCAAAGTTGCGACTCAGACAGGGTTCCCCTCCCAGGCGCTCGACGGACTAAGTCCCAGTATTATCGTAATAGGCATGAGCTGAGACTGTACGGCCGGTCTGAAGGAGTTCGAAACGAGAACTGTCATGTTTTCCAGAACTCGAAGTGGCTGACAGAACAGACAACCTTATTTTCAGTGAGTAATATAGAAATGATACCGTCTTGTATTTTATATCGCTTTTATATTAAACTATACAACTTGATAAAACTGTCCATTTCGAGTGCCGTTTTGGAAGTGATTTTGTCAAACGCGACCTTTCAGGGTGCAACAGGAGAACAAGGTACGGGGCTCATACCCCGTGATCGTACTTTCTCATATACATACCCATATACATTACATTATATAATCAGCTTAGGATGATGAAATTCGCCATTTCGCCTTTTTGGAAGCGATTTTGTCAAACGCGACCTCTAAGGGAGCAACAGGGGAAGATACGGGGTTCTAACCCCGTGATCTTACTTTCACGTATACATATTATAACATCAGCTTAGGACATCTTTAATATTAATTTTATATCAAATGATAATACGCCCCGACGTTTACGAAATTGTCCACTTGGCCATTTCGAGTGCCGCTTTGGAAACGATTTTGTCAAACGCGACCTCTCAGGGTGCAACAGGGAAACAACGCACGGGTTTAAACACCGTGATCATACTTTCACGTATACATATTACAAAATTAGTTTAGGACATTTTTAATATTTTTATATCGAATGATATTGAGCCCCGAAGTTGACGAAATTAGCCATTTGGCCGTTTCGAGTGCCGTTTTGGAAGCCATTTTGTCAAACCCGACCTCTCAGGGTGCAACAGGGGAACAAGATACGGGGTTCAAACCTCGTGATCTTACTTTCACATATACATACTACAGAATCAGCTTAGGACATCTTTAATATTATTTTTATATACAATGATATTAAGCCCCGAAGTTGACGAAATTCGCCACTTTGCCATTTCGAGTGCCGTTTTGGAAGCGGTTTTGTCAAACCCGACCTCTCAGGGTGCAACAGGGGAACAAGATACGGGGCTCAAACCCCGTGATCTTATGTTCACATATACATACTACAAAATCAGCTTAGGACATATTTAATATTATTTTTATATCAAATGATATTAAGCCCCGAAATTGACGAAATTGGCCATTTGGCCATTTCGAGTGCCGGTTTGGAAGCCATTTTGTCAAACCCGACCTCTCAGGGTGCAACAGGGGAACAAGATACGGGGTTCAAACCCCGTGATCTTACTTTCACATGTACATATTACAAAATCAGCTTAGGACATCTTTAGCATTAGTTTTATATCAAATGATATTAAGTCTCAAAGTTGACGAAATTGGCCACTTGGCCATTTCGAGTGCCGTTTAGGAAGCGATTTTGTGAAACACAACCTCTCCGGGTGCAACAGGGGAACAAGATACGGTGTTCAAACCCCGTGATCTTACTTTCACATATACATATTACAAAATTAGCTTAGGACATCTCTAATATTATTTTTATATCAAATGATATTAAGCCCCGAAGTTGACGAAATTGGCCATTTGGCCATTTCGAGTGCCGTTTTGGAAGCCATTTTGTCAAACCCGACCTCTCAGGGTGCAACAGGGGAACAAGATACGGGGTTCAAACCCCGTGATCTTACTTTCACATATACATATTACAAAATCAGCTTAGGACATCTTTAGTATTAGTTTTATATCAAATGATATTAAGTCTCAAAGTTGACGAAATTGGCCACTTGGCCATTTCGAGTGCCGTTTAGGAAGCGATTTTGTGAAACACAACCTCTCAGGGTGCAACAGGGGAACAAGATACGGTGTTCAAACCCTGTGATCTTACTTTCACATATACATATTACAAAATTAGCTTAGGACATCTCTAATATTATTTGTATATCAAATGATATTAAGCCCCGAAGTTGACGAAATTGGCCATTTGGCCATTTCGAGTGCCGTTTTGGAAGCCATTTTGTCAAACCCGACCTCTCAGGGTGCAACAGGGGAACAAGATACGGGGTTCAAACCCCGTGATCTTACTTTCACATATACATATTACAAAATCAGCTTAGGACATCTTTAGTATTAGTTTTATATCAAATGATATTAAGTCTCAAAGTTGACGAAATTGGCCACTTGGCCATTTCGAGTGCCGTTTAGGAAGCGATTTTGTGAAACACAACCTCTCAGGGTGCAACAGGGGAACAAGATACGGTGTTCAAACCCTGTGATCTTACTTTCACATATACATATTACAAAATTAGCTTAGGACATCTCTAATATTATTTGTATATCAAATGATATTAAGCCCCGAAGTTGACGAAATTGGCCATTTGGCCATTTCGAGTGCCGGTTTGGAAGCCATTTTGTCAAACGCGACCTCTCAGGGTGCAACAGGGGAACAAGGTACCGGGTTTAAACACCGTGATCTTACTTTCACATATACATATTACAAAACTAGTTTAGGACATCTTTAATATTATTTTTATATCAAATGATATTAAGCCCCGAAGTTGAGGAAATTGGCCATTTGGTCATTTCGAGTGCCGGTTTGGAAGCCATTTTGTCAAACCCGACCTCTCAGGGTGCAACAGGGGAACAAGATACGGGGTTCAAACCCCGTGATCTTCCTTTCACATATACATATTACGAAATTAACTTAGGACATCTTTAGTATTATTTTTATATCCAATGATATTGAGCCCCGAAGTTGACGAAATTAGCCATTTGGCCATTTCGAGTGCCGTTTTGGAAGCGATTTTGTCAAACCCGACCTCTCAGGGTGCAACAGGGGAACCAGATACGGGGTTCAAACCTCGTGATCTTACTTTCACATATACATACTACAGAATCAGCTTAGGACATCTTTAATATTATTTTTATATCCAATGATATTAAGCCCCGAAGTTGACGAAATTCGCCACTTTGCCATTTCGATTGCCGGTTTGGAAGCCATTCTGTAAAACCCAACCTCTCAGGGTGCAACAGGGGAACAAGATACGGGGTTCAAACCCCGTGATCTTACTCTCACATACACATACTACAAAATAAGCTTAGGACATCTTTAATATTATTGTTATATCAAATGATATTAAGTCCCGAAGTGGATGAAATTGGCCAATGGCCATTTCGAGCGCCGGTTTGGAAGCGATTTTGTCAAACTCGACCTGCCATGGTGCAACAGGGGAACAAGGTACGTGGTTCAAACTCCATGATCTTAGTTTGAGATATACACATTAGAAAATCAGCCTTGGACATCTTTAATATTATTGTTATATAAAAATATATTAAGCCCCGAAGTTGATGAAATAGGCCATTTGGCCATTTCGAGTGCCATTTTGGAGGCGATTTTTAAAACGCGCCCTCTCAGGGTGCAACAGGGGAACAAGATACGGGGTTCAAACCCCGTGATCTTACTTTCTCATATACATACTACAAAATCAGCTTAGGACGCTTTTTGCTTAGGGAGTGTCGTTTCGGAAGCAGTTTCTTCAAACGCGACCTCTCCATGTACGGCTTGGCACCAGGATTAAAGGGGTTTCGCACGTTTTAAAGGGCTCGATCTGCTGCCGAGCGTTGCGGTATCCTCTGTTACAATCCCAGTACAAGCCGTTCATAGTATCTTTTTGGCACAATGATACAAGTCATTTGAGTCATTGTAAAGGGCCCTGCTGCCGCCCTTTTCCAAATTTTGCGGTGGTTTCCGATGCAATCACAGGAGAGGGGCATAACGTAAGCCGTCGCGTCTTTATAGGTGTGTAAAATGTCGGCCACCATGATTAAATGGGTTTTTGTCCGTTTTAAAGGGCTCTGCTGTAGCCTTTTATGGAGTTTGCGGCCGCATCTGTTATAATTCCAGTAGAACGGCAATAGCATGCATAACCCGTTGCGTATACTTATATGACTTTGGAACTATGATACAAGGGGTATCGACCGTTTTAAAGGGCTCTGCTGCCGCATTTTCTGTATTTTGCGGTAGTCTCTGTTACAATCCCAGTAGAACGGCATTGCACAAGCCATTGATGACATGTCATCGGCAGCATGATACAAGAAGTCTCGCCCGTTCTGAAGGGCTATGCTGCATCGTTTTCCCGATATTTGCGGTCGCCTGTGTTATGATCTCGGTAGAATGACATAGTATAAGTTGTTGATAATATGACTGTGACAGCATGACACAAGGGGTTTTGCTCGTTTAAGAGGGCTCTGCTGCCACGTTTGCCGAATTTGGCGATCGCCTGTGTTATAACTCCAGCAGAATAGGATTGCACAAGACACTGGTAACTCTCTTTCTTCCGCTCCATGATACAGGGAGTTTCGCCCGTTTTATAAGGCCTTGCTGCTGCCGTATCCAAATTATGCGGTCTCCTCTTGCGCAATTCCGGTAGAAAGGCACAGCGTAAGCCGTCATTAATATGCCTTTGGTACCATGATACAAGGGGTTTCGTACGTTTTAAAGGACTCTGTTGCTGCCTTTTCCACATTTGGTGGTCTCTTCTGTTGCGATCCCTGTAGAAGAGCATCATAAGCCGTTGATAATATCTGTTTGGAACCATGATTAAAGAGGTTTTGCCCGTTCTAAAGGGCTCTGCTGCGGCCTTTTACGGATTTTGCGGTCGCCTCCGTTACAATCCCAGTGGGAAGGGCAATAGCATAAGCCGTCTCGAATATGCCTTTGACACCATGATACAAAGGGTTTTGCCCGTTTTAGAGGGCTCTGCCGGCGCCTCTTCCAAATTTTGCGGTCACCACTGTCAAAATCCCCGTACAAGGGCCTAGTATAAGTCGTTGATAATGGCTTCGCTATGCAGAATACACCAGTGACTCTTTGTGGTGTATTCCATGGGTGCCCCTGCCATCACCGGGGTTGCAGAAAGGTTACTTTTTACTTTTCTCAAAGAAGTTGGCAAGTGATGCAATGTTTCAGAAGGATACTGTGGTGGTGGTGGTGATGGTGAAAGGGCTTGCCGTTGTCGGCCTCACGTATATGGGCAACGTCACGACTGACGCCCTGGGGAAATGTGCGTCCTGGGCAGACTTCTAGGGTCACTGTGGGTCATTTCTTGCAGGTCGAGGTGTAAGCATACCATGGACTTGTTTATGCGTGCTGCACTTCGAGAACAATTGGTTGATTACCATGAACAGTGAGATTCAAACGGCTTCGTAACGGATATGTTCTCAAGCGGTGAACCACCCCAGGCCATAGTCATGAACTATTTGTTGTTGTTGTTGTTGTAACGGATATGTATTTTCATATATGATGTCTTTTCCTCAGACTTTAGCACCAGTGCTCGTAGGTGTCTGTTGCCGTGTGTTCGGACTGCCGGCGATTTGCTGTGCAAGTTCAGTTTTGTGCCCGTATCTTGGCAAGTTTTTTTCCTTGCCGTCGCGGCTCTCTCACGCTGAATTCAAACGGAAGGTATCAGCCTTTGGTCCGTTGGGCAACTCGTATCAGCAGCGAAGAGGAACGACAATTTCTTCTTTGTCATTGTTGTTGCGGCTGGCACTATCATCAATGCGCATAGAAGCCAAGATGCGGTACCCGGCGTGATAAGACGTCTGCGTGATTTCAAGTGGAGAGAACCATAGGGTGGTATATCTATATGGATACATATCTATGCGTATATGCATTGGTGGCCAAGGTGTATCGGGAAATCTCATGAATTACAGGGGAGTGGTTGGAAAAATTCAGAGGGAGCGTACACCTCCCTGGGGGGTGGGGGTAATCACCCTGGAAAGGACCGCAATTATAGCAAAGTACAGTAAACAGCTGAGCGGTATAGTTATTAGGCATTCGCATATACAATTCGTCAATGAGACACTTCACTTGACACACCAGCAGAGACAAATGAGCTTCTTTTCCAAATTAGACATTGAAAATTTGAAAGGCGTTGCAAGTTCTTCGTACATAGTTCTTCACGAACGATTATCCCAACGTCCAGGAGCACTGAAATTGTCGGTTTACACACTGTATTGCTGATTTTGCTTGCATTTTCAACGTGAAAAAGAAAAAGGAAATCAGGGAAAGAGAAATAATTAAAAATATTCATACAATGACCCTCCAACATAACTACTCCATCTATTTTTTCTTTCTATTTTTTCACTGCGCCTCTCTGTGCTCAGTATACAGTTTTTCGCGCATGATATCCGGAGAGGCTGCTGCTATGCTGTAAGCCCATAAACTTAGTGTAATAATTAAGATGATGTCATTCTCTGCACTTGTCTCCACTATAACTTCTCAATTATCATATTACTTACAGTGTAGCTTATCAAAATGCACGTTCAGACCAGATCGCTAATCGCTATAACTACTAGCTGAGGTTCATGAGTCACAAGAACTGCTCGAATGTGAATGTCCTTCCTAACGTCGACAGGAGCAACACTACATCGAGCAAGGGTAAAAACAATGCCTGAAAACCTGGTTTCATTCCCACTTCTTCATTATTGGTGTGCGTCTGTGTGTGTGGGGGGGGGGGGGGCAGCTTTATTCTATTTAGTGGTCAAGAGCCTTCGGGACACAGAATAGCTGACTGCAAGCCATGCACATGCGGCCTGCGTGTGTGAGAGCCCTGCTTGCCCTGATCTAAGCATTACTTCATCTTAAGCGACAAATAAATAATGTACTCGAGGGCGCGTAGCACTTGTTTAGTGTTATCTCCAAATCTGGTATTTAGTTCTGCTCCAAAATATCTGGTCCTAAGAAGTCGCGTTTGATCAAACTATTGCCACTCGCATCGCCACAGCACTCGCAGACGCCAAACTGTCCGTATCTTCCATTTCATTTAGTAATAATTCTGGATATAAACATGATATCGAAGATGTCATCACTTAATTACGTAGTCTGTGTATCCATGCTTAATAGCTATGAGTCCGCGGCCCATACCTGATTCCCTTGCCAGAGCCCGCGAAGTAGCGTTTGGTCAAATCATTCATTTTCAAGCGACCAAAGAACAAACAGGAGACAAGATCAGACACAAGTCGCTCTGTTGTTGTTTCGTGTTTGTTCTTTGGTCGCTTGTGGATTTACACCAACCAGCCCAATCTATATACTTCAGACATTTTGCCAAATCGTCGCCCAAGAGGCACTCACTGGCACCAATTTGTCAGTTTCCTCTATTTTAGCTCGTAATAACTCTTGATACCAATTTCATACTGATTGTATCATCATAAAATTACGTAGTCTGTGTATCGTCTGCGGACCGTAGCTGCTGTCCTTGCTGCACTCTTAGAACTCGCATTTAGTGAATTTGTCGTCCAGAAGGCTATCACAGGCGCCAACCTGCCAATTTCATCCGGCAATCTCCCGATATCTGGAAAGTCTCATGCTCGTTCCCACAGTTATACATCACGTCTTATTCTTTATCTTATGCGAATGCTCCCGGGCGTGTTATCGGTGTTGTTATCAGGTCGGGGCGCGAAACGGGAATTGTTCGCCTCAGATATGTCCTCCTCTCCCTGTCCAGATCTGTTCCTCCTCACGTACTCACGCACCACCCTGTAAACTTAGCTTCCTTGCGTAGTCCTCTGCTATCAGGTCAAGCCGGGTTTCAGAGGGGGTGTCCCTGAATGCTGCTCTTGTGTCCTCCTCGACGTTTTTTTTTTCGCTCTTCCTTCTGCAGACGCCGCCGACGCCGCAATCGCTGTAAAAAGGGGAAAAAAAAAGACGAAATCACTTTATCAATCATATAAAGAAAAGCCCGACATACAAGACACGCGAGAGTACAATGTGAAAATATAAGGCAGGGTCTACTCTGCAGGGTACAGGGGACGCGAATCTGCACCAGGCCAACTACATGCGTTTGCACAGATCGTCACAAGGCAACCCAGGATTCCATCTGTCACGGAAAGATGTGGATTGTAATCTTGGTCATGGAAACTTTAAAATTCTAGATTTCGAAACGAAAAGTCACATATTTTATTTTTTGGATGCTGAACGACCTCAATTTTGTTTTTGCCGGGTAGTGAGAGTAGTGTCACGTATTTCGCCGTAAATCGAAGAACGTGTTTTCGCAGTAAGCTGTGTGGGGGACCATATATATGCATATCGGTATGTATCCATAACGTAGAGAAGGAGCAGTGTGAACCAAGCGTAAAGAACAACAGAGAAGCGGGTCCATCTCCGGGAGCAAAACAGGAACCGCAATTGGAACCAGAGGAATGATGCGACAGCAGGTCTATCCTGGAGCTAATTCTGACGGTATATGCACAGGACCAACATGACTTTGTAGCTGAGGCGCATGTACCAATCAGCATGGCGGATCATCTTGCGGTGCGTGATGAGTTCATCAGCAGTCTCCGTGCCACCCAGCTTGTTACCATTATAGGTGTTATGTTTCGCACGAAAAACGCGGAATTTCCAGTCTTTTAACGTGGACTTTGGATAGTTTTGCCATGGAAAACGAGGAACATTTATGCATCATGCACCTTGCCGAGCGTTTTGCCTGCGCCAGATCCCGTGAATGCCGACACCAGCCGTCATCCACTGCCAGGAGACGGCATGCCCGCTTGAGAGTGCGGTGTTATGTTTGCACATGACGTCTGCTGGACTGCAGCCACACTGCAGACCAGAACGAAGTGCACGAGACTTGCCTTCGGGTCCGGTCGGGTTAGTCGCTAGAAGGAACGGTTCATGGATGCTATCTACTGCAGCAAGAGAGAAAGAGAGAGAAAGGAAGCTGCGGTCGAATACGTTCGATGAGATGACGGTCTGTCAGAAGACGATCTTCTTCCATCATGCACCCTAACGAAATCTAGCTCGCATTCAGGCATCAGAGCTGAACGCGTAGGTTCTGTATACGCTTTGTAAACAAATCTTGTAAAATTGATTCCTCCCACTCCTCTCACTAATAGCTCTCGACAAGGACAAAACCACCTTAATGGACAACGCAAGAAGGTACAAACTTCTTGCAGGAACTCGCCACAGACGAGCCACTATCGCCATGTCCATCCTAAACCTCATCCAGCGCAGTGTACTGAAAGAGCGGGGGGCCTAGGGGTAGCCGAATAGTTTAGCAGTGATTTCCCCAGGAATTCACTGCTGGGGTGGGGGTGGGGGGTTATGCTTGGTGAACTTACGGAATTTTTCTTAGACACGGAAAGAATTGTGGCACAATGGTGAGATCTCTGCACAGCTTTCCCTTTTTTTTCTTTTTTTTTTTGTTTTTGGTACATGTTATTACGTTAGAACACAGTGCATTAGAATACAGATACATTATGAACGGAATCACACGACCGACAAAGAAGACTGTGGTCCTACAGACCAAGTTTGGCTCTCTAGACGAGATTTTGTACCCGCAGGGTCCCACCCAGATCCGTAGAAAAGCGCGAGGCGCGCTCCTAGCTTTCGCTTCCTCTGTGGGACTGTCGTGAACGCTTTCCTTCTCCTCCCTTCCTCCCTCCCTTTATTCTTACCCCTTCTTCTTACTAATTTCTTTATCCCTATGTTTCTAATTTCTGACCCTCTATACTTTCTCTTTTACTCCCCTTTCAAAAAGGAGTGAAACTTGCCGCCTTGTCTGTGCAGGCAGACCTCACTCCTCTTCCTTATAACATCACAGCACCACCACCACCACCAGGGACGGATGTAGGATTCTTCCGAGGGGGGAGGGGTCCGCTATGGGCAAGTGACAGGTGCATGCTGGGATTGGTCCATTGAACCCTATGTTCAAGTCTGGAATTGAGGTGGGGTCAGGACCCCCCCCCCCCGCCCCCCCCGAATCCGCCCCTGACCACCACAGTACAGGATGTAATTCGCTGCGCCGGACTCTCTACCAGAACTTGTTGGTGGCTGAGCTGGGTGGGGTCACCTGAGAAATTTCAGGTGGAGTGTTGCAAAAATGCAGGGGCGGGGGGGGGGGTAGGGAAATCCGTGTTATTCTGTACGAACCCGATGCGGTGAAACTCTTATATCCCATATAGCGCCAACATGTATTTGAACTTCAGAACATGCCTACGCGTCCGAGTCCTAGCTCCGTATGGCTGGAAATACGGAAATGACATCCAAGGACCTTCCGCGTCATAGCAGCGTTACGTAGACAAAAATGTTGTCTTCCTACGGCCCATCAAAATAAATTCTCTCGTATTCGGTAAGCTTCATTACGAAGCGGAACTATAAAAAGCACGGGTCTCCTCGTGCTCGGCCTGCGCTGCGCATGCTCAGCATTACTCTCCGAAGCGTGCAAAAATAGGCCCGCAGTCGGATCGGGGTAGCAATATGGTCGCTCGGGAAGTTTTCGACAAAACTTTCCGCCACTTGCCATAACTCGGTGTCCAAAGTTTGTTTGCGTCTTTTACCGTGACTTTCTGGCGTTCCAGCAGTGCTCAGTGTGTGTGTATTATGTTCTTTGTACGAATATAAGACAAATTCCTGGCCAGGACGATCATCTGGGAAACTTCTGTGCCGAAGTAAGTTTCGCGTTTCTTCCTTGTGTTTATTTTTCTGACTCTCCCTTACTGGGCTTGCGCTCAAAATGGAATTTTAAGTCGCTGAAAAGTGTGCCGTGGAAGTGGTGCTGCAATGCCAATTTTTTGGTAACTGTAGTTATATTAAGATAATGTCTTACGCGTTGCTTACGTGAAACTATTGTTTCGTATCACAAGGTGGTTAACTTTTCGTTCCAAGGATTGCAACGAAATATGCTCGTGTTTTGCAGATGCTGTAAACGACATCTGGGGTAACGTTACTCTGGGACTTGTGCGCTAGATATCAGCTAGTTTTTGATAGATCGGAAGGTGTTCGTGATAACGGATCCCAAATTACGATGAGTCACCCGTCTTATACCTGCGAAGTGACTGACATAATTTGGCTGTTCTTTGAATTGACTGCACCGTTTATATCGTATCGTTTTCTTAGAATGTTTCCGATTTGCTAGAACGCCCGATTGAGTGATCTGTGTCGTTGTTCGAAACACTTGAAATGGTTTTAAGAAGCAATTAAGTATCTTGCCGGGAACTCGATGTATACAATGCATGATATGGAGGAATAACACAAGGCTTCAAGACAAAGTCGGGACTTGAAACCTAATACAAATTAATAAAATATGTTTGAGTGATATGCATTGGAGAACGTAGTACATATATGTTGAAAATGCACGTAGAAATTACGCTTTAGTCATATTATTTATCAATAAATCGTGAAAATTAAAATACCACTGCCCTCTAACGTTTCCAATGGCATACCGTGCGTTTCTTTAGTTCGCTTCTTGTAAATATGCCTTCTGGAGTTAATTTGAAAGCTCCAGTGGTGCCTGCTCAACCGGAGTAAGATAGTGAGACCGGATGGGAGGGCAATATAATTTAATATAATTTGCCCTGAATCCTGTAATAATTTACTCTGAATGTAGTCGTGGGGTGCATAATCTTTGTTTTACCGTTCCATATATAGACAGTCACCTAAGACTAGTCTAAGACTACACTATAACACATTTTCTAGTAGTACAAAGTTTGTACTACTAGAAAATACGAGAGCTGTAAACTGAGAAAGTCTGCACTACAGACTTTCTCAGTTTCGTCGTGGTGGAAGTCTTCGATGGAACAAGTCAGTTTTTTTCTCCTTGTCTGATGCATCTCATATGGTACACGAATTCGACAAGCCTTCAGGCCTGATAAAAGAGGCGCTACACAGATTAGTGTTGTGAGTAGGAACACCCATCAGTTGTACCTGACAAACATGCCGGCTAATATCTGAGCTCGCGAAACATGAGTTCACACTCGTTCCTTGCAGGCAGAGAAGACGCGGTAACCAACTTTTTATTTATTCTACGTGTTCCGGCGTCTCACGGCGCGGTGTGTCTAAATGGCAAAATCCGCGCAAGCCCACGTAACAGTATTCGGAGTGTCTATGTTCTACTTAGCGCGCGTATTCAGTGAAGTAAGGGGCGATGCTTCTGTTCTGCTACGAAACTGGATCAAAAAAGTATATCAACATTTTTATTTTTTGCCTTGTGATACTAGAGCGGCAGGAAAGGAGGAAATACATGTTTCCCCCCACTTTTGACGGCTCCGTGCAGCTGTCGGCGGAACACTACTAATCCCTCCGCTTTGGTTTGTTCTAGTTTGCCAGTCTACTCTTCCAACGAATCTCATTCGCTATCCAATCTCTTTCGGTCTCATGTAAGTCGTATGAAAAACCATGAAAGCTATTTCGGTTCTTCGTATTTTGTCAGTGAAAGTGTTTTCACTTCTATGCTGTGGTAGGTTTAAAGTTGGACCAGAAGGCGGGCTACACTGGCGTGTATACCTTCTGAGCGGAACAGATTATTTATTTATTATTTATTAAGATTATTTATATTACTTATTAACATTATTTACATTATATTTATTATTTATTAAGCAGATTATTTATCTATGAGACATCAGCGCAGACAAGACATGTAACTTCGACGAGCTTATGCATGGGCAGTTCCGACCTCTGGATGCAACCTCTTTAGCGTTACACTACCTCTTAATGCTTATTCGTATCTTGACGACAATAGGGAGTTCAAGTAGTTCCCATAATGTTCACGGTAACAGTTCCGAGAACATAAGCCATGCGCCTTATTCCTTCGAAGTGGTTAACACCACGTTGTTGATCTTTGATTTGACGTCTTCCTTCGCCGTATAGTTTCCGCAGGGTTCTTCCAACCTACGCTCGTACTACATGTTTCCTAATAACGCGATCATACCGAAGGGACGCCTCAAATTGGAATTTATGAATGCTGAATACTGTGCGAGTTAGTTCTGATTTCACGGAAACATGGCGGAAACAGCAACGAAACACGATGCAGCAACGAAAACAAAGTTGCTCGAAGCATAGTTGTTTCGCGAAGACGCGCTGTCAATTTCTGAATCTGCGGGATTGGGTAGCGGACTGGCACAGTGATTACGTTCGAGAGTACGCAGTGTTTACCGCATGGACGCAGTCGCCAAGGTATTTTAGGAATCATATATGCACAGGTGTAGACCAGTGGCTGTTGGACGGTCATACGAGCATGACAGGCAATGGCTGACGTTCTGGTGGAAGAAGCCGTGGCTTGAACTGTTCCTTGATGATGATATGCTGGTTGCCGGAAGGTCTTACTCCAGTCTCAGCGGCAGGATAACTGCGTGATATTGCACGCTGTGCAGAGAGGCAGAGAGGCCTTGCGGCTATTTTTGCGGCAGCAACATCAACCGCTTCATTCTGATATTGATCCTGGCTTTGTGTTGGGATATTGGGAACGCAAAGGAAGTGCAGTAGTGGTCGGCCAAGTGTAACACGTGACACACCCTTCTCACGTGTTTCCAGCAAATGAGTCGAAATGTTGTTATCTATAAGTATATAGCTGGAGACGTGAACGGACAAATGTGCTGCACGTTCTTGTGGGTCGCCCGGAAAGAAAAAAAAGGAAACGACAATGAAGAATAAGAAAAAAAAAACTTTTAGCATCTCATCCACCCTCCCACTTGCACTGAAGTCGGTGCTGGTGAAGAAAGATACGGAGTTGGTGTTACGAACCCCATGTGAACGGCCGTTGAAAATTTTGGTGCACAAGCGCGGGCGTTTCATCGAAGCGTTACCGTCCTGTAAAGCGTGCTCTGCCTGCCAAGCTTTGCAGCGCTGCAGTGGAGCATACGTTCAAGCTTCGTTCGGCGTATTTTTGTTCTGACGTCTTAAACTACCTTGTGCACGAGTTCTATGTATCATAACGCGCCGTAATGTAATGTATCACCGATGTTGCTGGTTTTTGAGGTTGTCAATTCAGGTGATGTGTAATGTGGTGTGTTATGTTCTCGTATGAAGTACCGACTTCTTGGATCGCGAATGATCATTCGGCTTGAAGGACACCACAGCCTGTGTTTCACTGGTTCCAGAGCGGGCTTTCCAGGTTTTGCGGGACCTAATTTTCGTCTCCTCACGTAGTTTTTTTCTTCTCTTAACAAAGATAGCGGCTGTATCATACGCGATCTACATAACATTTCTTTTTCCTGGAACACATAATGTTGATGGAGGACAACGTCCAACCACGTAGATAGATAGATATAGATTAAAACTAAAAATATCATAGCTTATGTTAGTTGATTTAAAAAAATGCATATTGCATGGTTGAGGTATTTCCAGAGGATAGTCCAAGACGCACAAGCACAATGAAGCACACGCAATGAATCTTTCAACTGTTTATTGGACAAGCTTTCATGCAGTGTACTGGATGTCATCAAGTGTAAAAGCAAATATAACGGTACGGTCAATACAGATATTATTTTTAAACGCACGCGCGTTTACCGGCCACTCTCTCCCACAGCGCTCACGTGTGGCTACACGCTGCTACATATTGACTGTCATCATCATCATCATCATCAAATAAAGGTGTCGTTGTTGCTTGTGTCAATAAACAGTTGAAAGGTTCACTGCGTGTACTTCATTGTGCATATTGCATGGTTGTTAAGAATGTATCTAAAACAGCTTGCTTACAAGGTGTAACACACATAAATGTTCACAAATGCCGTGAGTTAGGGAAGCGTGTGTGATTGTCGTGCGGCATTATCTATGTATTGTCCAAGAAACCGTCCAGAGGACGTCAAGGCGAGCTCAAGGTATCTACCGTGGTAGGTTGCTTACAGCAGGAACAACATTTGGGAGCGTGCTCGATAGTCGCAGTGCACGAGACAGTTAAACATAGAACACACACAACACGAACCCCACAACGCCCAGTCGCATACTTCAATTGAATGATGGCAGTTGAAGAAAAAGCAGCTCCCGTGGCATAGTGGTTACGATGATCGCTTTCCACGCCGAGACTGGGAGTTGACACGGGTTCGAATCATGTCACCGGCTGTGCTGTCTGAGGTTTTCCCTGGGTTTTTCGAAGACATTCCAGACGAATGTCGGCACAGTTCCCCCTGAAGTCGGCCCAGGACGCATACTAACCCCCCCTTCCTTCCTGCTGTCCTGTTTCAATCTGTCCACGTCTGTGTGCCGCTCATAGCCAGCGTTGCTTCGCGGCGCTAACACTGAATTTTAAAAAAAGTTGAAGAAAATATCACAAGATCCCACTGCTGGAGCTGGAGCCTTTTCCTCGACTGCGTTCATTCTGTTGAAGTGCTCGATAGATGACACCGTGAGCGCCGTTAGGTTAAGGCACCTGACTACTAGCTCCCTCTGTGTAGGGTGGTGTCACCCTGTGTAGAAGCGAATGCCGCAAAGCCGCCATGTTGACTCCTACGCTTACCACGCATGAATGCTGTGTACCGATTTCACCCACTTTTTTAAAATCTCCCGTATTTACTCAACTCCAAAATGTAGTGTGTCGCTAAGCGTATAGCTACACTTTTGTTAGCCAGTCGCGGGCTGCGCGTGGGAGTCAAGATGGCGGATGTTGGTAGCAGACGACGCCGGTTGTCTTCACCCTTGGCAGAGGGAGCTAGTATTGAGGCACCCTACCTTAGGTGATACTAGCGTTGCGTGGAAACAAAATGGCCTCCCCTTGTCTCTCCTGCTCGCCCTTTGAACTCAGTATCGTTGCGCGGAAGCGAAGCTTATTTCGTGGCTCTAGCAGGGGGATAACTACAGCGCTGAGGGACGCGCTGGGTCAAATGAGTGTGTGTGTGTGTACTTGTTCATTAGAAGATGAAGCCGTCGTGTATGAATTATTTCACTAGCTCCTTTTGTCGCTATGTGATGCGGCAAAAGGCTTTAAGCATAGTGTTCGAAACCACGTACACATCGCGCGTGTGAGAAGTACAACATTAGACTAATGAGGCTGAAATCGAAAGCACGCGCAGCCTTTTTACCGTGAAGCAGACGCAGTTAGCGAAAAGGTAGAAGGGAGTGTTTGTGCTACCTCTCCTTAAATAGAAAGGTCCCGAGGCGTAAGACTTCAAAGGGAGAAAGACAAAGGGGGAAATTAATGAAGTCGATTAATTATGCCGGCACGGGGCAGCACAGTTTGCCTTCTCCGGCCGCCAGGGGAGCTGTGAGCTTTGCACAAGTTGTACGTCTTCGAGTGGATTGTCGGGAGTGGATTGAGAAAAGGGAGAGGCGCCTTGAGAAAGAGTAAAAGGGCAACTGTTGTTCTAAATCGTATGCGTGAAGCAAATAAATAAGGTACGGATATGGGGTACCGTTTGTAGAATATCGTATTCTAGATCAACCTGGAATATCCTGGAAGGTACTGGAAGAGAAGCTAAGACAAAGTGAAAGTGGTAGAGGTAACAGTTACAGATAACGATTCCTACTTGGAAGCAAAGTGCACGAGTTCATTTTCGCCACTGGTAGTGACTCATAGACTTTTATAACAGAACTTCTCCGAATTACACGCTCCTAGCGAAACATAAGTAATCTCGAATGACATCGTTCCCCTCCCTGATTTGTTGAAAACGGAAAGTGTACGCGTTTTTGTGACACTTATGCAGGAATGTTAATTGTCACAAAAAGCGCTTTTCACGGACTGATAACGGTATCGTTCGGTTCAGTGGTTAACCTTCAGCTTGTGATGTACCGAAGTTCCGTTTTAAGAGTGAATAGAGGCAAAGTAACATGGGGGGGGGGGAGGCAACAGCTTTGAGGATTTTTGTTTCAGATTTAGCAGTATTGACCCAGGCGGGCTCATTTTCGCAGTTGGAAAATAAATTTCTGATTTCCCAGTATACATTTGCCCTCCTCATAAATTGTTGGTCTGCCTTCAGATATTTGACACCTGCGATCATTATGCTCTGGCCTAAAAGGTTCAAGCCCAAACAGAAGCCCGCCGTTTCCCCGACGTCTTTCAATCGTAAAATTTTATAAACGGTTGTCATTCAAGGAGAAAAATCACGACGTACATGTTTTATGATTATCTTTTATTCAGAGTGTTAGAGCCGCGAAACAACTGGTAGCTACGAACATTTTATGAATATTGTTCAACGCCGTTCAGCTCGATTTGAGGTCGGTTGATAATCGGATTTTCCACGTCCGTGCAGAGAGAGAGAGAGAGAGAGAGAGAGAGAGTGGTAGAAGAGCTATCCCATTATGACTTGAATTATGCAGGCATGTTCAGGATAGAAGTAGTATTGCGTAATGTACTGTTCAAATACATGGATGTTGAGAGCGCGTGGAGTCATCAAAGCAAACGACGGGCAGAGAGAAAAAAAGAGAAAAACTGAACATGCAGGGCTACGTTTTGCTGTCTAAGTCAACGTGCTAGTTTATGCCGCAAAAGTAGTTCTTTTTATTCGTTACAGATTTTCAACAACAAAAAAAAAAAAAAAAGCTACGAGAGCAGCGCAGATGCCGGTTTTGCAAGCCGATAATGCGTTCAGGCGAACATCCTGTCGAAGAGGTTATTTCTCTACTAGGTTACCAATTTGATAATTAACTTTTTGTGATGTTTGTCGACTTTTGATGTTTGAGTGTTTGAGTGTCACCAGAGGGCTATCGGTTGACAGAGTGCGGGCCTACGGCTCGAACGCTCAGTTGTGTTCGCAGCCACAGCCAGTGCCGGTGGCACATTAAGCCCTTCTTCAAGGAACTAAGCTAAGAATGTAATACTCTGAAAAGTATAAGTGCTTTGTAACTATGACGATTGAGACACGGTTTTAGAGTGTTTCTGCCTGGAGCAGTTTTTATCGAGGGATTCTTCACAAAGTGAGGGTCTGGGTTTTTGACAGAACAGATGGACGTGGAGACAGTAGAAAAACCAGCACAGCTTGCTCAGGACTTTGCAATGCGCAGGGTGGCGCGAGGAAGAGATCGACAAGGAGAGGCATACTGTGAGAATGAGTACTCATCAAAGAAAAGTGTAAAATCTGGGAAGTCTGAGTCCGGTAAGAGGAGGGCTCATTTCTCTAAAGCAAGTGATAGCAAGGGACGGTGGAGGTCTTCGTGGAAATGTACGAGAAATGTCCGAGAGAGGTAAGAGCACGGCTCATTTCTGTAAAGTAAAGGATAGCAACAGATAGCGGAGGTCTTCGTGGGAATGCTCGAGAGAGGTAAGAGCACGGCTCATGTCTGTAAGGCAAAAGATAGCAAGAGATGGCGGAGGTCTTCGTGGAAATGTCCGAGAAATGTCCGAGAGAGGTAAGAGTACGGCTCATTTCTGTAAAGCAAAGGACAGCAGGAGATAGCGGAGGTTTTCGAGGAAATGTGAGATAGCATAATTCGAGCCAGTCATTATTCAAATCCACCCTGTGTTTTTAAAAACTCTGAAGAAAAAAAAAACGAATAGGTTGAGATATCCATCACAAAAGTTTGCTCTGCAAATTTGCCGAAACCGAAACGAGCGCGTCTCGATCGCTGGGAGAACAACGCCCATTTCACGTCGCAAAGACACGTGCTTTGGAGTGACGAGAGAGATTGGAGTAGGAGCCGCCGAAGAGGCGATGGTCGTGCCCTTCTAGCGTTTGAAGCTCATGTCTCAAGGACCTCATAGGTCCTTGTCGCTCTCCGACGTCCTATTTGGCGGTAAGACGTCTGCTGAACGACGCCAACGTACAACCGGCCTCGTGACCATCCTAAGAGACACGAATCTCAACCTCTGCCTACGACAGGCAAAACGAACTGACCTTTACTCAACACTTCTTTTTTTTAATGCTCTAAACCACTTTCCCTTTACACTCCGTTCTATCTGTCCCTTGCTTCCTTTCTGGCACTGAATCCCCACCCACACCCCCTTTCTTTGTTGTTACTGTCTGCGTCTTCCCTGGCCCTGCTTCCTAAGCACATTCGTGGATCAAACGAAGACGGACGTCGCTCTAGTGAAGCTTCCTTTAATACGTCCCACGATAGTCGTGACGTTGCCAGCCTGAGCATGACCCACTACGACAAGCAGTTTCACCGCCACCACCACCGTCCTTTTTGCGGTGCGGATGCGCTTGGTTTCGGGTTTGACTCATTTGCGTAGCAAAATTTAGCGATGTCCACATCAAATTTTGCGCCCATTTTGAGATTAAAAGAAAAAAAAAAAAGAGGGGGTTGCATAGGGTTGTAAAATATTGTATGACTAAACGTAGAAGGGTAGAAAATCCAGCGAACCGGTAAGGAAGTATGAAGCGAAGTGCCTCAGGACCAGAACCGCGGCTCTCGTCCTGGGGCAGCTCCCTTCACACGTACGACTAAATGTGTGTTGTCGTGAGTGCTTCTTCTAGGTAGCCTCGGAAGCATGAGAGAATCCCGAACTGCAGAAAAGGTAAAATTCTGTGATGAAGGTACCTCAATAGCCTGTGTTTGTCTATCTAGCTTTTCATTACTGGTCCCTTCCCAGTGAGGCATAAGAGCGTTTTTTTTATATGAAGCGTTCGATTTTTCAAAGCGCGACACATTAGCATGAAACCCCTGACGTTAATCTCGGCACCGATACAATAGACCTCTCCCTGTTCACAAACAAATGACGTCAGATGGTACAACAGCGCCGCCAACTTGGTAGACTGGAACTACTATAGCAAAAAATCAATAAGTCACAAGAAAGCCACGGTTTAATATATAAGGGAAAAAATTAGCCGGAGCTCTTTGGCTCCACGTAAAGTGTATTAGAGTGCACGTAGAGCACACTTACAAACATACGTTTAAATATAGTTTTTCATTTTGTAAGGTTTTTATGCAACGGGTTCTCCAGTGGGTTCCAGCCCATTGTGGTGTCGTGGGGAATGAGCAGGCCGACAGCGCCGCAGAAGCAGCTCTCTCGTAGCGGAAGCGGACGAGTATTGCACTGCTCAGAGGAGACCGTCGTTCCATTCTGCGACGCCTCGTGACACCTCTGGCTTCCCGCCAATGGACAACCGATATTCTCCTCCCATCTATGCTGAGAAGAGTTGATCCAACGACCGGCCTCGGTGGCTCAGTCGGTAGCGTGTTCGCCTTCTGATCGCGAGATCGCGGGTTCGAACCCGGCCGAGGGCGCCAGCAACTTGGTGGCAGGGTACAAGTTGCTTAGACACGGCGTCTTCCGCGAGGGACGTTAAAGGGACTATGAAATTTCCCGAACCCCCATACTGTTTTTCGATGGAAACTGTTCTTCCCGCAGGGAAACTAATATCCCACAAATTTTTCCGGACGAAATCGCTCCACTCTGCGAGGAGCGCGCGCTGGAAATGTCTCTTCCGCGTTCCTCCTCTCCCGCGCATATTTCCCTGCCGATGGTGTAACTGTACGGACCGCACTTCGGTTCCCCGTTACGTCACCGGTGTTGCACAATGGTACAGTGCCCTAGAAGAGTATAGTGGAAAGAACGGAACCGGTTTCAGCCCGATAGCTGAGGAAGGACGAGCGGACGGCCGCTGCTGGATCTCCTGGCGCTGCCGTCGCATTCCCGAGGAGAAACTGTGAAGCGCCTATGTCCGCTGCAGCGTTTTTGCTGTTTTTGAGTGGTTTGCGTGATGCTTTGGTGACTCCGAAAGAAGGCGATGTGTGACGCATCAAAATAGTGAAGATTCCTGTAAATTTTGCCGGTATTTGAGTGTGCTAGTCCTCGATGGAGAAGAAGAAAAAGAAGTTAGAGACACATTGCTTCGCGCCCCGTTGCAAGACTGGCTACCCAGGCGGCTTTCTGTCTAGCTTAAAACAGCTGTGGGCTTAAGGGTCACCATTGCCAGCACGCTATCCTTGATGGACTACTTAACAAGGCACGTCGGGTATAAGTTCATCGTGACATCACGAAGTCAAGATCCGCTTGACAACGTTTTTGGCATCGTGAGGCAATCCTCAGGCTGTCACATCCAACACCACAACAGTTTTTGATAACTGTTTCTTGCCTTAGCTTTTATAGTATGGCAAAATCTGTTGCAAATGGAAATGCGGAGCCTGGGTTGTTAGATGCTCTGCTCAGTACAAACGGCATAGAGGAATACAAATGCGTAAAGCAGACTCTGATAGACAAGTTCATTGGAGATGGTGACCTCAGCAGCGCCGAACTTGTAATTGAAAAGTCAACAGACCATGTCGCATATCCTCAAGAAGCGACCAGAGACTAATTTTTTATATAGCTGGCTATGTTGCCAGAAAATTTCTGTCTAAATCAAAGTGTGACATGTGTAGAAAGTTAGTGACAAGAATGATGTACAGAACCTGCAGGCAGCTCAGCTGACTCAGCTGAAAGATAAGGGGGGCCTGTTGTATCCATCAGGCTTTATGCTTAGGTTCGTGGAAAATTTGGAAAACGTGTTTACCAGCTGCTTCAGTACGCAGGAACTTCACCATGAAAGCATTATGGACGTCATTGCACTTCTTCATAGAACTCGACAGGATGCCATTGGTTGCACTGAACATAGCAAGCAACTGAGTGCTGAAGTTATGGCATTTTATGTCACCACTAGGCTTCATTTTTTTTTTTTTTTTTTTGTTAAGTCGCTGAATCGAGCCAAAGCACAGAAACGCGACTGTGCAAAATATCTGAAGCTCAGTCACTGCACATAACTTGTCATTTTTACCTGCCAGTAATTAATTTTGTTCTTCACATTATGTGCATCCAATGTTGCCTTTAATTGCAGTTTCATTGTTTTTTTATATATTCATACTCTGTGGTCGTTATAATCTTGTGTCTTGTACTTATCAGCAAACTTTACATCGTCATAGCCTGCGCTCGTTCCATACCTGAAAGCATAAAACTGTCTCCCTCATTGCGTGTGCTTCCTGTTTTATGTGGCATATGCCGGTAGACTGTGTCGTTTAGTAAAAGTTTTTGAAAGAAGTAACAAGGAATAATTCACAGAGAGACACGCACACACAAATAACAATCCTAGGAAGTGCGATAACCCAATACGCCGGCGCCAGTTTCTGCTCGGGTAACTACGCCAGCGCCCCACAGCGGCATCCGCCTCAAGAGCCTCAGAGAGGGAGCCGTCGCATTTTCCACTACAATCTTCTAGGGCACTGTAACAATGGCAAGTAATGCCGCGAGCTCGCGCTGTGGCTGCCGCCACTGCCGAAATCTGCCGATCGCGCGAAAGCTGCTGTCATGGAGATTTCCACTCCCGATGAACGCATACGCGGGATCCTACGGCGCATGCTCCTGGCGGGATTCCTCGGCTCGGCAGCACGTCACGATGACGTGTTGCTGAGCCGGCCGTGGTCGCGTCAAGTTACCCGTTGTGTCTCCGCTCGGCAGCTCGTCACGGCGCGGCGCTAGCTGTCCTCCCTTCGCCGCTCCGTTTAAATTCGCTCCCGAGAAGTCCGCTCGCGCGACGAAAGTAAAATTTCGGTTCTAGACTCAGAAAAATGTCTTCTTTCGAACGAACCGAAGAAAAAAATCGTTTCATAGTCCCTTTAAATACGGGGTGCCGTGTGACGAGCTTTCGTCGCACGTTAAAGAACCCTCAGGTGGGCAAAAGCAATCCACAGACCGACCGCTGTGGCGTCGCTCTAGATCTCAGTTGTCTCGCGACGTAAACACCCAATTATTATTATTAAGTTGATCCAACGCTCGCTTTCCGCACGCCACGAAACACCTCTCGTCAAGATGCTGCATTAATTCATCGAATGCGACTCGATGTGGCTTTTACAGCTCAGTGGCGTTACCGCTTGAGACAAGATGACTCTCCTAGATGCTGTCACTGCGGTGCTGTAGAGGATATGGAGCACATTCTTCTCCATTGACCACACTACCAACCTTCCCGAACCGCACTCTCCGGGTCTGTATACTCTCTCCCCTTCTCCCAAAATTGCTTAGTCCCTGGCCGAATCCAGTCCACCAACGCTCTGCGCCTAAAGCTCTTTTGACCGTTCTGGACACAGTCGGACTTCGATCCTTATTGTGAAGGGGCTCATTATTTCATTCCCCACATCACCACCAGCAATGGGGTAGAGTATATCCTCTTTTGCGATGCATTATTAGTTGTATGGCCTTGTTCTGCTCCATTTTACCGGTAACCCTGTCTTTTCGGTAGCCCGTTCTAAAAATGGCTACCAGGCTCTTCCATCTTCAGGAGCCTGAAGGGCACGAGTTTTTCTCGGATTGCACATGGTTTCTCTATACAAAGTAAGCGCCAGCTAAGTCATAATAACAAACCACATTCCGCGTAGGATTACGAGGTTCACTTTCGAGAGGATGCAACCAACTCTTGGGTGGAGACCTCTTTTCTTTCCTCGGTGGACTGAGAACGCGAATAAAGACACCACAGCGACTAAAAACGTGACCTCACTTGTGTCTACACTCTAAGAAAAAAATGAGTAAAACGGGGAGTAATTGCAGCTTCCACTCCCCTGGTCTGCAATTACTCCCCATTTTAGTCCCCTGACCCAACATTTAGTCCCGACATTTACTCCCCAGGACTGCAAATTGTCACTAAACTTCGCGAATGGTCTCCTGAATGCAACAGTCTACGTAAATATGTGCCCTTGGTCAGTTTGGACGACATAAGGCTGTATAACTCAGACAACGTAGCAGTTTTCCAGCCACACAGTAAGAAACAGTTAGCGCATCTTTTTTCGCAAATTGTGCCCTAGTATGGCGCAAGATTTTATATGACTCGATATATCACCGTTGACGGTTTGCTTCAAAGTATTTTCATGCATGCGCACCAATTATGTACCTGGGACTCTTACAACAGCGCGTGAAATGCGGTCTTCACTCTGTGACATTCATTTACTCCTGTGCATTTACTTCCGAAAGGGACTATTTTTTGTGGCAATGCAATTACTCCCCAAAAGGAGTAAAAGTACTCCTTTTTTTCTTAGAGTGTACCACTAATGCAAAAAAGGGACCCTTGACCTTTGTGAAGGAATACGACTTTGAGAAATAGCGGTGTTCTCCGTCCGCGGTGTTTCGGTTTCGCTATGTCTACCAACGTCACGATTACGTCACGGTGACGTTCCTTCGGTAGAGGCCTATTGCATTATGATTTAATGTACACGCTTTGATAGTACGCAAACCTCGCCAGAGCATTCCATCATAGTCAATGAGGACTACAGCGGAGGAACACTATCTTTCGCATTACAACTTAAAGGGCTCTAAAGTATACAAAAATACCCTCCTCCACCATCCTCTTTAAACCTCTGACTTGAACGTTTCTAGACAAAATGTTCAGTGTACACCACACTCAATCTATGGGTCAACCCACCACGTGACTTTCCCCGAAGCAACAAATCAAATCAGCTCATCAGTCGCAGTTGTGCTGTCGCCTGTTTCTGTTTACGCTGTACTTACCACATAAATCAATCGATACTTTCCTTGTTGCTGTTTCAATCTGTATGCTGTCATTTCGCTTAGACATATTGTAAATGTGCTACATTTTCCCTTCTCGCTTCTTGCGTCCTTACCACGATATATGTATTTACTCTTTCGGCCGCGAAAAGAGCGCAGAGCGGCCACGGAACAGCGGTCATTTTGGGCGCTCTTTTGCCTTTTCAAAAAATTTCGTTCCACTGTTGCTGACACCCTTCGTCCCCTCTTTTATGCCCCCCTCCAACTCTGCGTAACGAGTTGCACTCGACTCATTAATTTTAATTACAGCCGGGCCGACCGCGCGTCCAGCGCATCTGTCGCGTGTGCGGCTTTGCGCGCGCATGTGGTGTTCCGAACTGATGGATTTTTGTTCACAGCGCGTTCTGTCGTTTCCTGATCGGGTTGGAACGCGAGCATTCTGTGGATGTGTCCTCTAGAACGGAACAAAAGAAGCTGGTCAGCGAAATGGGGAATAGCGTACAGTCGAGTAAAATACTGGTTTAGGTGTATTTTTTTGAACCACAATAATTCATCTATAGAATACGGCTTAAAAGTGTTTGACACTATGGCTGTCCGGAGCATTGTACTAAGCCAGCTGGCTGCTTGATGCAGCGCGAGGTGCCCTTCGCAGTTTATTTCATTTATTTATTTTTATTTCAGACATACAACTGGCCTAAGGTGGCCTAAGTAGGAGTGGTAGTACAATGTGAAAGAGGGCAACCGTAAAATCATCAGGAACAACGATAATCTAATCAACAATCTAATCTCAAGAAGGAAACATTGTGTAGTTATGCCTGTGCATGAGCCGAGAGTTTTGATACAAATGGCTCAACTGTAAGAGCATCAACGAAATCTGAAGGGAGCGCATTCCATTTCGCAGTTCGCTCATTACGAACATTGCAACATCAAGTCTGAGAAGGACAATACGGAAACACACAGCCCTCTTAACCACGAAACTTATTGATAAACTCGGAGATGGTCACACTTCGCAGACGAACGTGTCTTCTGCTTCCATTCGAGCGCTGAAGCATGGCACCGTTTTTCAGAAAGTGACGAGGACCACTTTAATTCCGGATCTCATCTGTTTTTACGGACAATATCACTGAAAAATACCAGTAACGACACCGCATTGACGCGTTTGCTCGGCAAAGCCGTGAAAGCGGCTGCCTGTGCTCTCGCACTTGCAGACGACAGTAGCAGTATAATAGCAGACGACGGATTTGTCATCCTTGTCATCGTCGCCTGCTGAGAATCGCTTCGTCCCTAGGTGCACCAAGAGCGGCAGAGTTGTCTCTACAAATTGTACAGAACGGACCCGCTTTAGAAAGCGCATTCTTTCTTTCTTCGGATGACGAGCCGTGCCTAAACGAACGCAGCTCCGCTGCTGTTCCGAAAGTATGAAGACGTTGTGATATTCAGAACCGTGGTCCCAACTTCATTCATAAACGCACATTGCTTTCCAAATTTCCATACTCCTTCGTGAGAAATTTGAGAAAAACTACCGGGCGGCGGTTCCACTTGTGACGTCATACTTGGAACTGCGCGGATTGGATAGCCACACCTAGCCAGCTCTGCCTGGCAACCAGTTTGTGTTTACACGCCGTCATGGCCGCTGTATCGTGCTGAAATAGCTGTCACGAGCTATCGGGGACCACCGCACCGTTTTATCATGTTTCTTATAAGGAATACTTCGTCTTCGAGCACGTTCTCGTTCTCAATAGCTTTGGTGGTGCTTTCTGCACGCGCAGCAAGTCCGCGCATAGTGCGCTGCCAAAGCTATTGAGAATGCGTAAGTGTACGTCACACGTTAGGTGTTAGGTCTTGTTGGTAGCATGAAGCACAGTGCGGGCACAGAATGTCCGCTCACGACGGCCGTCGTTGCACAACGAGGCCATCCTGTAAAGCTTGTTAAAGAAGACCGGCAAAACTATCTTTGAGGCTATTAACGACAGCAATTATCACGGAACACACCCAAAACATTCACCTTCGCCCATAGATCTCCGCCATCGCATCGACGATTTGGCGCTAGCCAGGCCACGAGCGCGGCTAAGCCAGGACGAAGCCGGGATTGGTCAGGGTTTGCCGACCACAGGACCGGCGTGCCAGGGAAATTTAAAAAATTGTTTTCTTAAAAACTACAAACAAATGGGTGAAAAATTTTCACATGTATGCTCCCTGTGCGGAAACGAACGCACAGCCCAAGCATGGCTCCATTCTGTCGCAGTCGAAAATCGGCGGAGCTGAGCTTTAACGTGAATCAGGCAACAGACGCCAGCGTCACGCGGAGATAACTGGCGAAAACACATTTGCTGGGCGTCGTTTAGCATTAACTGTACAGCGTTAAGAGGTACTTACCATTATTATCGCGTCCTCATACTTTCTGTATTTCTTTTTAAACCAAGGCTAAACGTCGCTTAAAAAAGAAAGAGAAAATAAAAGAATAGCGCGCGAGAGTAAGATTAGCCTGCACCTTTTAATTAACGTCAGCATGGTGTTGCGAGTGGCGATTATGCGTAATCGGGAATCACTTTTCTTGCTCTCTCGTGTATTTTTAGCGCGGCTTTCAGTGTTTTTTATTTTCCTTTTTTAAGCTAGGAGGCCCCCTACAACCCTCGCTTGCGTATTTTAAAACTGTCGTCCGTAGCTCAACTGTTGCGCGCAATCTTTCCCTTATACCGCTTTGGTCAACGTTTGATTTTTTTCTTGTTCAATACTTCCGGTGAAACTAATCGCATACTCATTAAAAGCCTCCGCTACTTAAATGTCACTTGGCAACAATCCGGCTGGGTGTTTATAAATAGCGGAGAACAGGAAGAACAACTACTGTTATCTAATTCCTTTGTTTATCCGGCTAAACAAGTTTTGTATGTTGGTATACCTTCGATGACTGCCTTTGGACCATCCAACATTACAAATTTGTTTTTTTGTTTGTTTTTTTCTGTTTGAAAGGTACTGCCGGCCAACGTTTGAGGGCCAAGCCATGCACCATGGCAGTCAACAATATGGAGCGCTTACATGTCTGAGCAATAATATCGGAGTGCTTAGCCAATGCAATTCTTACGCAAATTCGCGAGAAAGAAGATAAGTTGTTCGCTTTCAAAGAAGATAACGTTGAAATGCTTGTCGTTCTTGAAGGCAATTTATTTCACGGTTTCTACACTCTTAAAAATGAACTTCACCGCATAGCACGCTCCTAGCCAATCATAATCTCGAGTGATGTCGTTATCTGCCCTGATTTGTTGAAAACGGGAGGCGTACGCCTTTTTTGTGACAATTATGAACAGCATAAGTGTCACAAAAAAGGCGTACGCCGCCCATTTTCAACAAATCAGGGCAGATAACGATATCATTCGAGGTTATGGTTGGCTAGGAGCGTGCTAGGCGGTGAAGTTCATTTTTAAGAGTGTACGATAACCTGACGGTGGGGTTCCAGGTGCAGCATGTAACTATATTGTTGATATGTCTCTCCTATACGAATTGCAGATAAATCACAAAGCTTTCTCGGGCAATTCTTATTGCACCCTGAGCGTATACAGGGTGTTTCAGTTAAATCCCCGGGCTAAATAATTCGCGAACGGGTGCAGCTATAGAAGAACTTTCTTTTTTTACGAGTATCTGTCTGATACCACCTACAAGCTGCACAGCGTGTGAATGAGTGGGAGGTGCTCATTATAAAAATAAAAATTCAAATGAGTTTCGTGAAAAAACGTAACTTCTAAAGCAGGGCGCCGTCCACATTAAAATGGGTACTACCCATTTTGGGACCTTCAGTGGACACCTTTTAGAGAAAAATCTGCCACCGAAGCGGGTCATTTGTTGCAGTAATTAATTGGTTTCGGTTTACGTATTTCTGTCGCGGCTGGTCGCGGCGAAGCGCAAAAGGACGTAATTCATTGGTGGATAAGGGAGTGAAAGAGGGAATGAAAGGGAGGGAGTCGACGCGTACCGCCTGCCGAAACCACTCGAAGTAAGCCATGCTCGCTACGACGAACAAGATATTCAACTTGTCACCTTAAGCCTAACCAAGCCGGCGACACGAAGGAATCAGCGAACACTCTTTGCGCCAAAGTTTTTGCCAAGTGTGATACTTACATACGCCCCAGCGCGACCTCAGCACCATCAACTGCACCGGCCTGACAGGCATTTTTTTTAAATATATATAATAAACATATCCCCCCCTCCCCCCCCGGCATCGGACAGATACTTGTAAAAAGAAAGTTCTTCGATTGGTGTACCCGTTCGCGAATTATTTAGCCCGGGGATTTAACTGAAACACCCGGTATACGAGCCGCACAGAACGTATTCTAAAAGTGGACGAATTGACGAACGACGAATTAACGGATGTGGTTGCGTCCTTGTAATGTTGGCTTAGGCCAGCACAATATGTGGAACCGGTCTAGCGATGATCGCCGGCTGTAGGTATTCTGCATTGGAAGGCAGTCGGGAGAGATTTTCAGAAGTAAACGTTACCAAAACGTGGTAGCACTCACGCGCTGGTAACTCCGTTTTATCTCGCTGTCTTTTTTTCTTTTTTTTTTTGTTGAAAAATTTTGAACATCAGGACGATGTTTAGGCTGGGGAAAAAGAAACAAGAAAACATTTGCCTGACTAATGGCAACGTTTTTTTTTTCTTCTGTGTTAGCTGCTTCCGCGAAGCAGCTGTGGCTATGAGCGGCGTACAGATGCGAACCGATGGAGAGGGGACAGCAGGAAGGAATGAGGGAAAGGGGGATTAGTATACGTCCTGGGCCGACTTCGGGGGGAGCTGTGCCGACATTCGTCTGGAAAGCCTTCGGAAAACCCAGGGAAAGCCGCAGACAACACAGCCGGTTGTAGGATTCGAACCTACCACCTCCCAGTTTTCATCACGACCTTTGCTATACCACGTACGAGCGGGACGTCTTAACCCGCTCCATCCATGCCGCTGGTCCAATGGCAACGTGCGCAACGCGGCTTGCCTTGGTGATCGCTCCCTATAGCCAGCGATGATCCGGTCTGTTGAGCACTTCAGCGAATTCCAACGAGCCGACCGTGAAGAAAATGTACCACGCTTACTACTGGCCGATTACACTTAAGGGGTAAGGGGATCCTAAGCATTCCCCCTCCGCCACGGCCCTGGCTCTGCGCGAAAGCGAGATGCCAGTGAATTGTCAAGTCAACGTTGACACAGTCGCGAAAAGAAATTGCCCCTT
Organism: Ornithodoros turicata; assembly: GCF_037126465.1. Classification (NCBI taxonomy): domain Eukaryota; kingdom Metazoa; phylum Arthropoda; class Arachnida; order Ixodida; family Argasidae; genus Ornithodoros; species Ornithodoros turicata. The sequence continues at coordinate 16,969,858 of NC_088206.1, read as the reverse complement.
TTTGTAGTTCTTTCTTTGTGTTAGATTCTAACTGTTGAGCCACAGCGCTTCCGTGACTGTTATACGACCCGTGAAATTCGGCACTGTCTGCACGCGGTGTCTCACGCAAGGAGCACATGACGTTTTACGCAGCCCGTAACACGCATTGTTTCACGCAGGGAAACACGCGGCACGTGGATCGACCGAGAGCTCGAAGGAAGCCGTGTCAAACGCCTTTTGCGCCAATGGATACCTGTGGTCTCTGCTTTGTGTCACTGTATTAGCAGCCGTTTACAAAGCTTTTGCATTTTTGCTTTTGCAAAAGCTATCTCGCCTTGTCTAATATTTCCAGCTTTACACGAATACGACAGAAGCGTACCGAATGCACTTGTCGAATCCAACCCGCCTACGTGAATGGGCCTATTTGTTAGAAAAGGACATCGTATCCAATCTGCTAAATAGTGGGAAATCGAGAATGTGAATGTGCTTTCATACTGTACGTGTAAACGGAAGATGTGCGTCATAAATGGAAAGATTATGGGGAGGCGTTCGCTGAGGGTCATCGTCGTCTGCTGATTCCAGTAGAATTCGTTTATTTTTATTTGCGTATTATGAGTGCCCATCAACAGCCAAAGCCACAGAGCCGGAAAAAAGTGGGAAAGTTCACAGTCAAATGTTTTTGTTTTTTTTTTTTGTTTTTGCGAAGAAATGCGAACGTTTTTCGAATAATTATAGCGAATCAAGTATTAGTGAACTGTTCGACTTTAGGAGGCAGAGAAATAAAGTGCATTTTCAAAACGTCCAGAAAGAAATACAGACTCCCGGTTACAAACGGACATAGCAGCAGCGGAATACACATTAGAAGAACTTGATGTCCAAGCACAAGATATATGTTCCTAATGCTATTTTAAATATTTTTTTTAAAGCAAGGACTCAGTGGACTGGACCAGGTTGTTCTCATGTTTTCCGCGAAGACGGCGGAACACCGGAAACTACAGCGGAAGTGGGCCTCCTAACTTTCAGATATGACGCCGTGTGGCACCACTTTCGCACCGGACGCGATGCGCACATACACTCTAAATCGTTTTACACCTTAAAGGGTGTAGATCAAAATGTTCATGGCGCACACCTTTTAAGGTGTGCGCCGAAAAACCCGCCGAAAACTCGCCGAAAAACCCCTGTACAATGCATTACATTGTTCATTATCCGCGACTCATCAGGTTGTTTGGTTCCTCTCCTAGCTGTATGGTGTATGCGTTTCGAAAGGAAACACCAGCATTTTAAAGATGTTGCTAGAAAAACTCGACATTTTAAGAACATAACCCTTTCATTAGCAAGAAGACATCAGTTTTATCAAATGTATGTGGGGTCGCAGCCCTTCATCAGAAATGCCACATGGACTGATGTTTCCAAGGAGATACTACTTCAACATGCCCCAGAAGCAATTCAGAGTTACATTCATGACCATGATATTCAAAGAGATTCTATAGTCTATGTGAAAAGTGCAGTTGATAACGATAACACATTTGCTGTTGGCTGTGTTGTTGCCAAAGAATCTTGAGAGGAGGACTTACCCGTGTTCGTTGAGATTACAGGCATATATGTTATTAACTCTGATACCATTTTTCTCATACAAACATTAAGTACAGTTGAGTATGATGAGCATTATCGTGTATTTGTTTCTGGCTTGCAATGAGGAGCAACGTGTTTTAAGAAATTTAATCACTATCTCAACAGATCTTCTAAATCTGCATACATTACAGGATGGTAGACGTGTTGTAAATCCACGCCATGCACTTTTGTAATGTAGCTTCCCGTTCCCTGTTGTTTTATATATTTTCGGTCGTTCATGTGAACGAAAATAAACATACTCCCTTTCTACACCAAGGCGACACACTTATCACAATATTTCACCTCAGGGTGTAGTACACCATTGTTACACCCTTAGGAACTTCCAAAATAAAGTTGTAGGGTGTGAAAGGGGTGTGATCTTTGTTAATACACCTATTTTACACCTTTAAAGGTGTGAAACGATTTAGAGTGTACACTCTAAATTGTTTTACACCTTAAAGGGTGTAAATCAAAATGTTCATGGCGCACACCTTTTAAGGTGTATTTTAACACCCTCATGGCAATTGGGGTGTAAAGGGTGTAATGCCGAATAAAACTGTTGGGTTTCTGGCAATATGCTGGTAACTGTGTTTTCACAATTACCAGCATATTGCGTATAATCACATTGAGGTCCATATATGTATGCACATCAAGGTGATTAAATATGTGTGTAAACATGCACAGCCGACATACAGACAATCATGTATGGCGTGGCAGCTGTGCATGGCAGTGAAGCATGGCAGCTGTATATATAGCTTTTCGTGAAACTGTAGACCTTCTCATGAGCAGGCACCTTCCCCATATGCATGTTCATTTCTTAGAACGCTGCATTTATTCGCTTCTTCAAGGCTTTGCAGTGTTGTACCCACAAATATCTAACCCTTGTAAAATGCATTACGTTGTTCATTATTCGCGACTCATCAGGATGTTTGGTCCTTTCCTATCTGTATGGTTGTACGCGTTTCGAAGGGAAACACCAGCATTTTAAAGATGTTGCTAGAAAAAATTGACATTTTAAGAACATAACACTTTCATTAGCAAGAAGGCATCAATTTTATCAAACGCATGTGTGGTCGCAGCCCTTCATGAGAAATGCCACATCTACTGATGGTTCCAAGGAGATACTACTTCAACATGCCCCAGAAGCAATTCAGAGTTACATTCATGACCGTGATATTCACGCAGAATCTATAGTCTATGTGAAAAGTGCAGTTGATAATGATAACACATTTGCTGTTGGCTTGCCAAAGAATCTTCCGAGGAGGACTTATCCGTGTTCATTGAGATTGCAGGCATACATGTTATTAACTCTGATACCATTTTTCTCATACAAACATTAACTACAGTTGAGTATGATGAGCACTATCATGTATTTGTTCTGTCTTGCAATGAGGAGCAACGTGTTTTAAGAAATTTAAGCACTCTCTCAACAGATCTTCTAAATCTGCATGCATTACCAGATTGTAGACGTGTTGTAAATCCAGGGCATGCACTTTTGTAATGTAACTTCCTGTTCCCTGTATATATTTACTTTTGTTCATGTGAACGAAAACAAACATACTCCCTTTCTACACCCTGGCGACACACTATCACCATATTTCACCTAAGGGTGTAGTACACCATTGTTACACCCTCAGGAACTTCCAAAACAAAGTTATAGGGTGTGAAAGGGGTGTGATCTTTGTTAATACACCTATTTTACACCTTTAAAGGTGTGAAACGATTTAGAGTGTACGCACACATGGAAACGGAGATGGGTGATTCTACGCGAAATGATCCAGCGGACCTGCTCGGCCCTCTCAAAACTATCGGGAATGTTTACGAAGATTTTTTTAGCAGTCCCTAATTGTACAAAACGACATACCACGAAACGTTTCTTCCGAGATCTCTATGTGGCGGGTGCTAGATACGAGCAAAACTCGCAGCGCTAGCGAAAACCGTACCTGGCGTTAAGCTGCGGCTCATAGAAAGCACACAGAAGTGTGCGGTTTTCTTTTGTGTACAGAGGAAACCATGCTCTACACTTCTCGCAAATCCCGGTTGTCATGCTGTAATCGGTGCTGGTATACACATGTCGGAAGTTTCGCAACTTCCCTCCTTTTTCGCGATTTTTTTGTGGAAAATCAAACCACTAAATTTCCAAGGTCTCATGGAATACTTCAACAGGAAAGTCGCAAGACACGTAACTTTCGTAGTCATTGCAGGAAAAATAGAGGAAGTCTGCGATTTTTCCAAAATTCGCTACAATCGAGCGTAAAGCACGCAATGAAGAGGTCGGAAGAGACGTCTGAAACCAAAGCAGTTTTATACAACGAGCCTTCCTCTACAACATTTTAAAAAATCTCGAGGGTGTTTTTTCGTATGCAAGAGAAAAATATTTTTTGTAGTAGTAGAGGGTATTACGGCCACAGTGACCCACGTTGCATGTATCCGGTGGGGTGCTATTGGGGACGAGCGCGACCGGTGGCGCCCCTCCCGCGGTGGCGGAGCGGACTGCGCAGTGCGGATGAAACACCGTTCGCCAGCTTGCCAACGCACGTTTAGCTGAGTTGAAAGATAAAAAACGGTGCCCCATAGAATACACCTCATAGTTCAACGTGAAACGATACATTTGAGGATCGTGATCATTAGCAGCCAGTACAGAGTTATTCGATACAGATCGACTTTGCAATGGTAATAATTGGTGTCAACAGTTTTCATCTTTTTTCATTTAAACAAGTACCAACAGGACTGCAATTGTGTGAGGTGCAAGCTTGATCGCTCCCCCTCTAGCACTACAGTGACAGTCCTCGCGGAACTGCATATTTCATACCTGTACAACGCTGTCATCAGTGATCATATGTAATGTTATCTTGTGTGTGTATAGTATAGTTTCGTTCAGGGTTAAAGCAGGAACTTGTATGCATTCGAATTTGTTTGTTTCATTAATAGTATTATGATTGTATTGTACAATGTGACGTGTAAGTTCATGAACTACTCTACATTGGAAACCATACAGCAGTGCAACACCTTTATTCCTATAGCTGGAGGTATACATACGCGTATGTGACTGATGTGATACCAGTTTTCTTCAGGTGTGAGACGTAATCTGTATCCTGCGATAACGGCAAAGCACCATAGGAAGATCGATAGCAGAATAAAATGGCTCAAAAACATATTTGACAGTGCAGCACAATGACGATTTCCCTCAGGCCGGCTTTTTGATGGAGGCCTGTCGAGCATTCGCGTGGGTGCATTTCTCGACGGCACAATATTTCGTTTCAGAAAACCACGTTTCGGATCCGGACGGGAAACCAAGAGCACCATATTGTTGAAGTTTTCTGTCCACCAAGTAGTACTTTACCCTTTTATTTCGTTCCGATGTACGCTTCGGCGAAATGCTCCGAACATGCCTCATAGTGCACCAATTTTTCCTGCGCTTGCTTTCCGTTTCGTAGCTTGATTATCGAGCCATTAGGAACTTTTCGTGTTTCGGCTATAGTTCGGGAAGTTGATGCTAAGCGTAGCTGATGACGACCTGCAGCTCAAAACAGCGCAAAATACCGCATAATCACGACCAAACACGGCCACTACCGCAGATACGCATCTCGCTGTTTCCACACTACCGGCGGATCACGTGACTTTTAGAGCGCCCCTTGGAGGTCGCACATGCCGCCAATATTTGTTTCTTGGGTTTCTATTCTAATTCTGTTTATTTCCATTTTTTGTGTGGTCTGGTTGGGTTCTAATGTGCAAGCAATATGCTATGGCACATACTTCTGCAAGGTTGCCACAGTCTCTTCTTCTGTAACATAACGCACGTATTTGGTTAAGTTTGTGGCATTGTTTCCGGTGTGCACGGTGCCGGCGACGGAGATTGGGGATTAGCGGGGAGGGATGGGCAGTAATACTCATATTTATATTATAATACTAATACATAATACTTCCAAGAAATCGGTATTATAATACTCAGTGATGGCCACCGTCTCGGCTCCACCTCGTCTTCCCTCTGCCCCACTTGTGGAGTGCACGGCGACCTCAGCCACGTCATCCTGGCTTGCGGGCAATACCACCACGAGCGTGCCCTAATGGAACTCTCTATGCAACGCATCGACAAGCGGCCGTTCAACCTAGCGAAGATCCTCGGTCCGTGGTCGAACGCTGCCCACCAGACGCAGGGCCTTCGTCTTCTGGCGGAGTACTTGTGCTCCACCGGTCTTGCGACGGCTCTTTGAAAGCCCCATCATCATCCCTTCATCCTCCCCCAACGCGAAATAGGGCAGTGTACCGCCTCAGCGGCGGTGAATCGCCCACCCCATTACCATCCAATGTATGTGTGTGTGTGTGATGGCCAGTAGTTAACTAACATGTAGTTAAACTACCTGATTGTAGTTAAAAAGTAGTTATCTACTTGCAGAAATGTAGTGGCAACTACTAGTTAAACTACTATTTTAAGTAGTTAACTACAGTAGTTAAGTTACTGAAGGCGTCAACTACTTCCGATTTTGCCGCAAGCTTTACGGCACGATTGTGCTTCCGACTTTCGCCTTGAGCTACTTGTTTGATGAGAACGGAGGTGCAGAGCAATTGTGTGGTGCATGTGTACTAAATCTTCACTTTTAATTAGAGGTGTGCCAATATTGAAATTTTCGAATGCGAATATCGAATATCACGTCATAGGATAACGGCTTCTAAGAGTTAATTAAGTTAATTAAGCCCCGGAAAAAAAGCATCCTCACAGTAGTGTTCTGCTGATCCTTAGAAAAATGTCCCAAGTGCTAATGAGGAATATGTATTAATATATTGGCTTAGCATAGAGCGTACATGCTTATACAGGGTGTCCCAGAAAACGAGTCATTGAATTATAATAAAAAAACTACACCACCTAGAGTCATGCGGTCAATGGCATTTGTTCTTACTGGGTTTTTTCCACCTCCTCGTGTGAATGTCGTGTAACGTAAATTTAATTATGTAAATTTTTGCGAGCTTAAGTCGTAAATTTGCCTAGTAAAGGTCACTTTTTTACCCCACCAATGTGAAGAGCGTGTCTAATTTAGTCAAATTAATGATAATTGACAGGGATATCCAGAAGCTATCCCATCGGAAAAAATAGCCGAACATCATGCTCTACGGAGGTCGCACAGAATAGCGCACGATGAATTTTTCAGCGCAATCTTTGTCAGTTCGACGAAAGGAGGTTGGAAACCCAGCCCTCCCCGACATCGCAGAAAGAGATAAAACAGGCACGGCTTATCACGTCCGACTTTCGCTGGGATAATGCTTTCCCTCTCCCAATTTTAGGAAATGTTACTTTTTCTACTATCACTTTGTGGGCTGGCTTCGGAACCTCTTTTCGTCGCACTGCGAGCGATTGCGCTCAAAAAGTCATCGCGCGCTATGGTCCGGTGCTCCGAAAAGCATGATATTCGGCTATTTTTTCCGATGGGATAGCTCGTGAGTATCACCGTGAATTATCACGAATCTGAGTGAATTCGGCACGCTCTTCATATTGGTGGGGTAAAAAAGTGACCTTTACTTGGCAAATTTCCGAGTTCAGTTCGCAAATATTTGCATAATTAAACTTGGAGTACATGAATTTCACATTAGGAGGTGGCAAAAACCTAATAAGAACAAATGCTGTTGACCGCATGATTCTAGGTGGCGTAGTTTTTTTTATTATAATTCAATGACACGTTTTCTGGGACACCCTGTATGCTCATGTACAGTAAAATTATTTTTATAATGAAACAGTGTGCTGTTCTCATGAGGCAAGCTGAAAACTGCAAGCAAAAAAACTTTCATTTCAAAAATATTTCATGAACAGTGAACACCTGTGTTGGCATTGTAAAGTGCTGGTGAAACAGACAGAATGGAAGTAAAGAGCAATGACATGTACAGAGTGTGGGATGATTTAGTGATGAGCACATCAGAAGGAAAATGATGGTGGCAAGTGGTCTCTTCTTGCATTGGCAATGCCTTCCGCATTTGTCGTGAAGGCGAGAAACTGCACGGTTTCACTGCTCTCACGCGTGACGTCACGCGTGAGACCGTCGTTACTGACAGTAATGCATAGTTTGGAACGGCCTCATGCATTATAGCATGGTAAAACTGCGATCCTCGACGATGTTGTATGGCTCTATCACGCGTGATTGTTTCCGCGACGTTCGTGTTCAGCGCTCCTTTCATTTCACAGCGGAAATCTGCTCGCGGGCCTCAAACTTTGTCGCGCCGGCGGCGACGTGCGTGAGTCGCGAGCAAAATCGCTCCATGAAGGTCGGGCTTAAGGCTATATATGCATCTTGCTATCATCTGTAACAACAGTTAGCGCAGTTTCAAATGACTGCAGCATTACTGTCGTCCTAGTTGGCGCTTTCATACGGTCCCAGAGCACCGGAGTTGGAGAAACGATGTCGAAATATCAACACGTCGCACTCGTCGATTATCGCCGTCATCGAACGCGACCATGATTCTATCATATATCGCTGACAACCACAAATCGAAACCGAAAAAGACGCATTCGAGACGCAGGTTGTGGCTGTGCATGCAATGGGACGCTGAACAGCGGTGTTCAGCTCAACGTCAACAAAATTTCGATATTTAACCGTAATTTCACCGAACTGTAGGCCTCATACGAATGTTCAGAGTTCGCTAGCAATCCACTAAAGCCACGACAGTGCTGACGATGTATGAAACGTACCGCGGTCTCGGGTTTCTTTAAAATGGCGGCCGCACTCAACTGCGTACTAGTTTCTTAGCTTTGCAGCTGTTCTACTATGCATGTTCGTCGCCGCAACGTACAAATTCCAGTGCGCAGCCCACAACAGCTTCGGACAACAACAACAACAACATAGATGAATGGATGATGATGATGTGGGATGTTTCCCTGCGTTGAGTGAACAGCTTCGGAATAAGCTGCTATGATATGCGAAAAGAAATCGAATATTCGAAAACTTCGAATATCAAATTTTCTAATACGAATACGAATCGAATATCGCAAATATTCGATTCGTATTCAAAATTTCGATTATTGGCACACCTCTACTTTTAATGCTTGTCTAGTGAAGTCTCATATGCTGTGAGATAATTCTGCAACTTAGTTTATCGCGTAGGCACAGAAAGAATCCCGCCGCAAGCTTTGTATTTGACGATCGTAGCAATGGCTTGAGCCCAAGTTTATTATTGCTTGTGATTCATATTTAGGTGCCCAAGAACACTACAAGGGATTGATGTTGGTGGACAACGTTAAGTAGTTATAGATGTAGTTAAACTACATTGCAGTAGTTAAAAAAGTAGTTTTAACTACTCCCCTGAAAAGTACACTCTTAAAAATGAACTTCACCGCATAGCACACTCCTAGCCAACCATCATCTCGAATTATATCGTTATCTGCCCTGATTTGTTGAAAAGGGGAGGCGTACGCCTTTATTGTGACACTTATGAACAGCATAAGTGTCACAAAAAAAAAGGCGTACGCCTCACGTTTTCAACAAATCAAGGCAGATAACTATATCATTCGAGATGATGGTTGGCTAGGAGTGTGCTATGCGGTGAAGATCATTTTTAAGAGTGCAGTTGAACTACTAGTTAAACTACTCAATCCCAAAGTAGTTAGTAGTTATAGTTAAACTACTGTAGAAGTAGTTAGTGGCCATCACTGATAATACTAATACATAATACTCTAGTTCCGAGGTATTGTAATACGTAATACTAATAGTTCTGTGTATTACACCAGTAATACTAGTAATACATTGATACGTAACTTGGGGAGAAAGAAAGGAAAAGAAATATATGTAATCTGCGCATTACTTATCGAGACAGTCATTCTCCAATGACATTTTATTTCAGATGCTTCCATTTTTAGCATGTCCTCAAAGGGGTCGTCCTCTATACGGCATAGCCTTTCCGAATATGATGAGATAGCGCTGAACAATTCGATCACAGTCAACAGTTTGCTCTCAGTGTGACAAAGTCTTGAATTCGTCCAGGCTGCACTATAAAATGTGGGCCGTTCAAAACGGTGTGGACGCACTCTTTCAAGCGAACTAGAAGGAATGCGAGGAAACCTCGAGTAACCCTCTGGCCCCGAGGTCACTCCCTTTGGGATAATTTGGGGCAGGGGAATAATAGGGACTTCGTTTGTGTCCAAATGATTGTGGGACACGAAAAATTACTGATAAAGTGCACCGGTGACAATTAGCAGGTCGGACCTACGACCTCTGGGAAAGTATTACACATTAAAAAGTATTATAATACATGTAATACCTCGATTTTGTGTATTATAATACAGATACAAATACATCTAAAAAAATAGCATTATAATACATAATACAAATACTCAAAGTATTACAGTACTAGTATTATAATACAAAGTATTACTATTACTGCCCACCCCTGGCGGTGATGGCCAGGTCTAAGTAATACTTTTTGTCGTGTGAGCTAGAGCCCTGCACGGATGAGCTTCTTGGCCGAAAAATCTGCGTCTCCCACGGCACGCAGCAGTAGTTCAGTTTCAGGGCTCGATATATCTAGCCAATTTTCCAGGAAATAAACGTTATTTCCCGTCAGCGCAAAACAGCACAGAAAAAAGACTAACAAAAACAGCTGTCACCGAACTTCATCCACACGGGCGACTTCCTCTCTGTTGCTCTATCAGTGAAAACCCCGGAATGGCATAGCTTTTGTAGCGAGGACACGTCCCTGCGTCCAGGATGGCACCAAAAGATACACGACAGCAAGCACAGATTTAGCTGCCACGAAAGAGTACACACCACCCAAGCACAGCAAAACATTTTGCAACAAAACGGAATAGGTAGAGTGTATTGCAAGTGAAAGGCAAGATCGGCTCCGAACGTGCACCTCGACTCGAGACGCCAGAGATCTCTCCAAGACGCGCGAGCGGCTTGCGTACACGTTGTAGTCTGTGTTCGGTACCTTCACTCTTAGAAATGAACTTCACCGCATAGCACGCTCCTAGCCAACCATGATCTCGAGTGATTTCGTTATCTGGCCTGATTTGTTAAAAACGGGAGGTGTACGCCTTTTCTGTGACAATTATGAACAGCATAATTGTCACAAAAAAGGCGTACGCCTCCCGTTTTCAACAAATCACGCCAGATAACGATATCATTCGAGATGATGGTTGGCTAGGAGCGTGCTATGCGGTGAAGTTCATTTTTAAGAGTGTAGTGTGAAGAAAATTGATGGCGCAATCTCGCGGCTTATCCGCATCAGACCCGCTCCTGATCCGGCGCCATCCGCGTCCGATCCGCAGATCACAACAAGCTTCCATATTTCATCCGAACTCGCCAATTTCTTGCGGATATCCGCGGGTATATACGCTTCTATCCGCCGATGGTGCAGGGCTTTAGCTGTGAGCCCTAGTACAGCATGGACGAAGGAACACCACCACGAGATTCCGTCGCTTCCAGTAGTTCTACCACGTAAATGACGTTTTTGCATGTTCGTCTTTTCCTGCAGCGTTATAATTTGTTAGACTTTTCGTGGTTAATATTTTTTGCTGAATTGCTTAGCATTTAAATGTGACAGTTAAAGGAAACTTGATCAACTGAACATGTATTTGCGCGCTTAATATTCATGCTGGTGAATTGGAACTCCACAGGGCTCAACTGGAGTCATGTTCCTTTGGTCCGGATGGTTGTCATATTGAAAACCAACCAGAAAAAAATCGGAAATACAAATAATTAAAACGGAAGCCCAAGAAACAACTATAGAGCACCCCACCGGATACATGCGACGTGGGTCAGTGTGGTCGTAATAACCTGCTACTACAAAAAGAAAAAAGAAAAAAAAACTTTTGTATACGAAAAAAGACCCTCAAGATTTTTTAATATGTTGTAGAAGAAGGCTCGTTCTATAAAACTGCGTTGGTTTCAGACGTCTCCTCCGACCTCTTCATTGCGTGTTTTACGCTCGATTGTAGCGAATTTTGGGAAAATCGCATGCTTCCCCTATTTCTTCTGCAATGACTACTAAAGTTACGTGTCTTGCGATTTTTCCTGTTGAAGTATTCAATGAGACCTTGGAACGAAAAAATATTCATTATAGTTTAGTGGTTTGCTTTTCCACAAAGAAATCGCGAAATAAGAGGAAAATTGCGAAACTTCATGCCTGTGTATATCAGCACCGATTCAATAGTTCAATATAGTTCAATAGTTCAATAGTTTATTGAAAACATCAAAAGCGTACATATAAGCAAATAAAGGACCGAGAGGGCAGGCCCTGTAAATCGGTCCTTATAAATAATCAGTGATGCATAAAATGAACGTGTGGGGAAACATTATTACACGTAAAAATTACATTCATCGTTACATAAGACAGCACTACATGCTACAACATATTATTATACATATTACAATGCTGCTATAAGAAAAAAGGAAATAAAATAGAAAAAAAAAAGAAAACATATGTCAGTGTCAGCTAAGGATTAACACAAGGAAATGTGAACAGTAGAACGGACTAGTCTCATTGTCAGGACCCGTGACGGATGTGCTATGTGTCGCGAAAATACATTTTACAATGGCGTTTAAATAATTGGAAGCTACCTAACGAGCGTATGGAAATCGGAAGACTGTTCCAAAGGCGAGCACCGAAAGATGAAAGAGAAAAAAACCCGTAGTTAGTACGATATGTTGGACATTGAAGTGATAAGAGCTGATTTCTGAGAGGGTAAGGCGTGGCGAGATGCCGGAGCTGCATCTGATATCTGACAGAAGTTCCGTAGAATGCGGCATGCATCAGTTGAGAGACTTTATATCTCAGCAGATTAGATATGGTTGGAACACCTAACTCAGAAAAGGCAAAAGACACCGATTCCCTGGGACCAATGAAAAGAATAGTGCGTAAGGCCCTTTTCTGTGCCATGTACAAGGGATCAAGGTTGGAAGGATAAGTGAGACCGTAAACTTCTATGCCATAACTAATGTGTGAATGAATGAGGGCATAATACACAGTTAACAATGTATTAGAGGTCGCGAGGTGCCGAAGCTTGGATAGTGCGAACAAACCTCCCGCAATTTTACGACGAACAAGATCAATGTGATGATGCCAACTCAAGTTTTCATGTAGAACGAGGCCCAGGAAACGAACAGAGGGAACACGAGTAAGAACGTGACTGCCTAGCGAAATTTGATTATCATCTAGGACGACGCGCTTTTGAGGGGAATGAAAGACAACGTAGCATGACTTATCAAGATTAGCAGCTAATCTGTTCGATAACAACCAGTGATGAAGTTTACCAAGAACAAGGTTCGCTTTATGGAAGAGTGAAGCAAGCGTTTCACCCTCCACAAATATGTTCGTGTCGTCAGCGTAGAGAAAGCTGGTAGTGTTTAAATAATCTGGCAGATCGTTAATGTAAACAAGAAAAAGAAAGGGGCCAAGAATGGAACCCTGTGGGACGCCTGTGGACAAGGAACCCAAACGAGATTTCGTGCCATCCTGTTGGACAAACTGTTTCCTGTTGTGCAGAAAGTCCCGAAGCAGCCTGAGTGGCGTGCCTCTCACACCATATCTATGTAATTTTTGGAAGAGTATCTCATGGTTAATTAGATCAAAGGCCTTCGTTAAGTCAATAAAAATGCCCATGGTTAAAAGCTTTGCCTCGATGTTCATTCTAATTTTTTCTGTCGCATGTGCTAGGGCTAGTACTGTTGACCTATTTTTGCGAAATCCATATTGAGAGCAGCTAAATAGATTATTTGCTTCGAAAAAACATTCAAGACGCGCCAGGATTATTTTTTCTAATACTTTGCTAATCGGCGACAACAGTGAAATGGGCCTGTAGTTGGATGTTACTGTGCTGTCTCCTTTTTTAAATATAGGCAGAACTTTTGCAATTTTCAGTTCTTCTGGGAAAACACCCTGTTCCAGACACTCATTGAACAATTTCGCAAGAGGCTCAGCAAGAAGATGACAAAGTCTCTTAAGGACCTCGGGGGAAATTTCATCGTACCCAGTTGACTTCAGCGGTTTTAGCCCTTGTATAACCGAAGTAACTTCTGATATACTCGTTGGTGCCATAAAAAAGGAGGCGGGGTTGAATGAAGGAAGCGGAACACTAAGATTAGATACGTTACCCGGGCACACACGTGTAGAAACGTTGCAAAAGTAATCGTTGAATACATTGACGATATCACTTTGCGTAGTCACAGGAGCCCCATTGTGCTTAAGTAGGCGCGCACCTGGAGTATCGACATTGTTTTTCCTAGATAAAGCAGAGTTTATCGTACGCCAGAGACGCTTTGGATCACCAGCCGAGTGACTGATAGCAGATGCAAAGTGATATTGTTTTGCAGTCTTTATTATGCTTTTAAGAACGTTGTTGTACCTAGTGTACCTTGCTCGAAGGTTACTGTTCAATGGGGACAATCTTAATTTACGGTACAGATTGTTCTTGCGCTTTATGCTTCGGAAAATTCCTTTGGTTATCCAGGGTTGTCTTATCGTTGCACGTCGACTTTGCACAATGGGCATAGTGCAGCTGTCAATTATACCCGTGAGTGTGGAGAAAAAGAGACTAAACTTTTCCTGTACATTCATGAAAGAGTCAAAGTTCCAAGAAACTTTGGACAGGCACCTCTCAAGAGCGTTGAAGTTCAGGTGGGGCCGAGTGTTTAACGAAGGTGAAGGAGGTGTAGCGTTATTACAGGCAACGTAGATCATCTCATGGTCGGATATATCACAGGAAACAACACCATGTGTGAGGCTTTGTTCCGTCAAATTGGTTACGACATGGTCAAGTAGAGTACCTTGGTTAGTCATACCAAAACGTGTTGCTGTAGAGATTAACTGTCTAAAGCCAAAAGATGCTAATGTTTCAGTGTAAGACAGAGACATAGTATCGGTTTTCAAAAGGTCAATATTGAGATCACCAAGAATAATAACGTTATATTTGGACGACGACAATTGGTGAAGCAAGTCAGTAAACGCACTTAAAAACGTTGTTAGGTCGCTACTCGGTGACCGATATATTACACCTACAATAAGTGGACGGTTGCGAAGACAACAAATAGAGGGAGGACAGCTAACAACTTCAACGAAAAGAGACTCAACTAACGATACATTCAAATGCAGGTCTCGCTTAACAGAGTAGACAACATTGTAATCAATATATAGTGCTACACCTCCGTGGGAGTCAGCCCTATGACAGAATTCAGAATTGTAACCTTCTAACGTCAGAAAGGGTTCATGTGCTACACTTGTCCAGGTTTCAGATAAAGCGAGAAATGACAGATTGCTTTTTAGGCATGAGATAACATTTTTTATATCATCTAGATGTTTAGGTAGACTGCGTACATTTAGATGCAGTGCAAACGGGTCAGCTACGTCACTGTTGGACAACTGATCCAGAGTAACATAAGCCATACAGCAAATAAAAGAAAAAAGAAAGAAAAGAAACAGAAAAAGTGATATACTACAATAAAGAAGTAATGCAGTACTGTATCTCAGCTGCGTTCCAGGATGCAAAACGCAACAACCTACAGTGCGGTGAGGTCATTAATGTGTCTTATTTGCACAGCTTTGGTGCCATCCTCGCGTCTAACGAAGATACGGCCATTCCGCACCCAGACGTACTGGTAACCTTTATCTTTAGCAATCGACCTACAGTGCCAGAGCAGTTTTTTATTTAAAGCAGTAAGGTTTTCACACAAGTAAAGTGAACTACCACGTTCCAAAGGAGATTTCAACCTGTTTTTTTGACCCAGCCATTTGTCTCTTGTTTGCCTTGACTGGAATCTAATGAGTATAGGGGGTGCTTGCTCTTTTGACTTAGATGGCAAACGATGGACGGCATCATAATCCACTTCTGTGAGCGGGGGAAGCTGAAGTTTGACAGCAACCTCGTTTACAACTTTTGACAAATCTTCACCGTCCAGGAGGGGCAAGCCACGAATCTCGATATTGTTCCGGCGCGTATACTGTTCTAGCTCGTTAATTTGGGTGGACAATTGTTGTATCTCAACCTTATGTGTTTTATCCGAAGCCTCGAGCGTACTAACGTGTTTGGTAACCTCCTCCAAAGAAGCCGAATTTTTTTCCACATGCAAGACGAGCTCATCGTGTTTATTGGATAGAGCAGTAATCTTCGCTTCTAGTGACTCAATTTTTTCAATTACAGAGGAGATTTTTTTACCGTTCTTCAAGATCTCCTGCATAATTGCACTTAGCGAAGGTTCTGAGACAGATGGGGTCTGGTACGACCTTGATTTGTTCAGGCTACAAGTTGGGCAGAGCCAGGAGTCCCGTTCAACGTCAGTAAATGCCTTCAGAGTAGTTTTAGTGACACCAGAACATTTTCCACCGTGATAGAAGTTGGAACACTTTGTACAGGCAACAAAAAGATTATCCTTAATAAAGGATTGCGTACACGCAAGACATATATCAGAGTCATTAGGTTTCAGGGCCATGGTTTCACTCACAGTGTGCAGTCAAGTGGGGAGAGCGGTACAGTACAAGCAAAGGTAAATCTCTTACCTAAGAACGTAAGATAACAAATGTCAGATGCGTGCTCGACAGTGATTCCCCACAAGACTGCAGGAGGTAGCGACGTTGCTATTCGTTTTGTAGCATCTTGTAGGTGACGTCAGTCACAGCAGGAAATCCGGTGCGCAGATGTGGCGTAGTTCCACGTGTGGCTGGTGACACTCAGCTGCTGATTCGAGCGAGGGGTAATCTAAGAACGTAAGATAACAAATGTCAGATGCGTGCTCGACAGTGATTCCCCACAAGACTGCAGGAGGTAGCGACGTTGCTATTCGTTTTGTAGCATCTTGTAGGTGACGTCAGTCACAGCAGGAAATCCGGTGCGCAGATGTGGCGTAGTTCCACGTGTGGCTGGTGACACTCAGCTGCTGATTCGAGCGAGGGGTAATCTAAGAACGTAAGATAACAAATGTCAGATGCGTGCTCGACAGTGATTCCCCACAAGACTCATTCAAGACTCAAGACTCAAGACAGATTACAGCATGACAACCGCGATTTGCGACTCTGTGTAGGGCATGGTTTCCTCTATACACAAAAGGAAACCGCACACTTCTAGGTGCGTTCTATGAGCCGCAGCTGCCGTTCACGCCAGGCACGGTTTTCGCCAGCGCTGCGAGCTTAGCTCGTGTCTAGCACCCGCCACATTGAGATCTCGGAAGAAACGTTTCGTGGTATGTCGTTTTGCACTATTAGGGACTGCTAAAAAAGATTCGTAAAAATTCGCCATTGTTTTGTGAGGGCCGAGCAGGTCCGCTGGATCATTTCGCGTAGGATCGCCCAGATGCATAGACTAGGGTTGCCAGCTGTCCGGATTTCACCCGAACAGTTCGGAAATTCAAGGCTTGCGTTCGGTGTCCGGGTGAAGGTGTAATCCGGACATAAGATGTTCGAGAATTGACCAAGTCGTAGTAAAAACCTTACGACCTCGAGTTTTTCGTTTGCGTCATGGTCACCAAAGATTGAGCCATAGCGAAAATGTGCAGTCAAAGCTACGTTGATCAGCATGAAGGTGCTGTAGAGAACCTATTATTAGAGCCCTCGGTGCTCAGTGCTCAGCTTTCGAGACTCAATAATTTGATACGGTCCTTCACAATCCACTTCGTCCTATCCAAGACGGGGCAAAAAATGGAGGGAGGCGTGGCAGTAACAGCTCCCCATAGAACGCATGCAGAGTTTGATATAGTACACACAGCACTGGGCACAATGGAAATTAAACTGACAGGAACAATAAAAATGCAACTTTATGCAGTCCAGTGGGCCAATCTGGGGCCTTCCTGCTTGCGTCCCCTTGCCATGTGACCGGGCTGCCGTCGACTTCTACTGGTTTTGCGCCTGACGCCAAGTTATTTGTAGTCTGAGATTGCTAAAGCAACGTTTGGCTTAAAAAAAAACAAAAAAACATTTCATACATTGATAGCAACCCCCCCCCCCCCCCCCCCCCCCGGTGTTCAGTATTGGCCGTCGGAAAAGGTGGCAACCCTAGCATAGACGCCATTCGACTGAAACTTGGAGACTATACGCGTCTGTCGGAATCGACTAAATGCGGCTTATGTGCGGTTAGGAGCACGGCTGCCGTACCTCATTGCAATACCTGTTGATTTGCAGTCTTTAGGTTGTTATCAAAGCTGTACTGCACACTGATGTCCGGGATAGGGGCCCGATTTCCTATTTCCGAAATGAAGCGTGGTACACATCGCTCGGGAACGCTGACATTTTATTTTCGCAAATAAGCTTCTCGAAATGTCCTCGCACGCTTTCACTACGGCTTTCCGCCTCCTTCGTTCAAATGAGATAGCGAAAGATTTTTATCATATATTACTGCATTCAGTGGTGAGCGAGTTGCAAATTGGAACGGGAAGCACTGTTTCGACTTGCAAAATGGTAGAAACTTTTAATTCTCTATACGTCTTTCTTCAACGCGTTAAGGGTGCGGTGCTGCTTTATTCAGTAGCTGTACCTTCACATTCAATCAAACATCTCACAACGACAGTCACATCTATCGTTGGGGTTCAGACGCACTTGAGTATGTATATGTTGGAGACGTATAGCAAGTGCTCGTGTTCTACTGAATATCGCCGGATTCACGTATCCAGCTGGTTCGTTTGGGTCCGTACTTTCTCTACCATAACCACATTCGCAGGGTTAAAGAGTCCAGGGTAGTTATTGCATGCAAGCCAATATAAAGAATCTGTTATCAGCCGCGGAAGACTACTGATGTACGCGTGAAGGGACTCCATGCATTTTAACGTGTAAAAGGGGGCGCTTTTTTGAATGAACACCCTATTATGATAGTAACGGAAATCTCCAACCAAGTTACAGGACGGGGATACCCGACGTTTCGGAGCCAGTTCGGCTCCTTCCTCAGGGGTGACTGTAGTGGCCGTTGGCAGCAGCGTTCTTGCCGTGGTTCGAATTTCGTGATTCGCCTCAGTCACGTGACGGAGGCCGCTGACGTATACGCTGGGTAACGCTCCAACAGATCGGTTAAGGTTTCCAGGTGTGGATTGTATATGCCAGGACTCTACAAACATTCTTTTGATCTGATTACCCTCAAGGTCGATGATGCAGGCGTTTTGAAAGTCGATAGGATGGTCTCGAACTTGACAGTGTTCAGCGAGAGCGCTTCGTTCGATGTCCGACTTCCGTACATCATTCTTATGTTGCCGTAGCCTTTCGGGGAAGTTCTTTGTCTCGCCGATATATGATGCGCTGCATTTGGTGCATGGAATTTTATAGACTACACCTTGTGCTTTTTCTTTCGGTGGGCGATCTTTCGGCCGCGGTATATAGTGTCCGATTGTTGAGACGGGTTTGTGAGACACACGTATTCCTTCCTTCGCTAGTATACGTGTCAGAGACTCGCTGATTCCCTTCACATATGGCATGGTGATTCGTCTAGACTGACAGGACTGGTCGTCAGTTGGACGTGGTCGGTTTCGGAGACCGCGAGCTTGACGACGGGCGACTCTCTGAACAAAGCTACTTGTGTATCCGTTCTTTTTTAAATCGGAAGTGATTGCTGCTTCTTCTTTTTTCCTGTCTTTCTCCGACAAACAAATCTTCTTAGCTCTCGAAAAAAGGGACGAAACCACCGAAGCCTTGTGACACGTAGGGTGATTGGAATCAAACCTTAGATATCGTCCCGTATGAGTGGGCTTCCTTGCTAATTGCCCGGATCCACGAGTGCAGGTCAACATTGAGAAGAAAAGATCTTGATCTCTTTTTCATTCGTCGGCAACTCGAACATCGCATCCCAGACTTATTTCAATCGCTGGACTCGTTTGCCAGGACTTGTGCCTCCACTGTGGCAGAAAAACAGCGGATAGCTCAGGAACGAAAACTTACGTCGCTAACCAAGGCAGACAGGACACAGCCCAGCGCCGACGTCGCCGGATTTGTAAAAAACATCTCTTCGAGACAGCTCTCACCCCTCGAGACAAGTGTGCTGGCGAAAGGTCACGGCTTCAACCTTACAACGGCACGACCACCTCTGGCAAAGATGGTCGCAGCTGTCGAAGACGGTATAAGACACCTGGATTCCAGCATTCAAGAACAAGTAAGACTGAAAGCGATTGGAATTATGTCGAAAATCCAAAAACAGCAATGTCACAACATAACCAGGGAAGAGCATAAAGCACTTCGAAGCCTCCAGGAAGACTCGAAGATTGTCATTCTGCCTGCTGACAAGGGAAACTCAACGGTCGTCCTAGACCGGCAGGACTACGATGGCAAAATCCGAGACCTCCTTGACAACAGTACGTATGAAAATCTCAAAAAAGACCCGACATCGCAGATTCAGACTAAGCTTAATAAGATACTTGCTGATATATTCAAGAAATACCCAGATGCAAGAGCCCTCTACTTACGACTTATCTGCAGGAACGGTAACGCGCCTGGTTTCTATGGTCTCCCTAAGATCCACAAGCCCGGTATCCCCCTTCGCCCCATTGTAGACTTCAGATCGTCCCCTCTTCGGGCGTTATCCTGCTACCTACACAAGGTTTTATCCCCGCTCACCGGAAACACCCCAACTCATGTACGAAACTCTGCCCACTTCGTGGAACGCGTCTCACCACTCACCATCAGCGCTGACGAGTGCCTCGTTTCGTTTGACGTTGTGTCTCTCTTCACGAACGTGCCGGTCCCACTGGCAGTGGACGCTGCCAGGATGGCACTTGAGAGGGACAACGACCTGGCGACTAGAACCAACCTCAGCGTTCACGAGGTGTGCCGCCTCCTAGATTTCTGCCTCAGCGGAACGTACTTCTCATTCAACGGAGAGTACTACAAGCAGACTACCGGAACAGCAATGGGTGCGTCAATATCGGTAACCGCAGCGAACTTGGTGATGGAATCAATTGAAGAAAGGGCCCTGCAATCCCCCGATATTAAACCGAAAACATTCTTACGGTACGTAGACGATTGCTTCTGTATTTTGAAGAATTCCGATGTCGACGGGTTTTTGGCACGCCTAAACCGCATCGAGCCATCCATCCAGTTTACCGTGGAAATCGAGAGGGACAACGTTTTGCCTTTTCTCGATGTACTCGTAAAGAGAGAAGGAAGTGACCTAAAGTTCACCGTGTACAGGAAGCCCACTCATACGGGACGATATCTAAGGTTTGATTCCAATCACCCTACGTGTCACAAGGCTTCGGTGGTTTCGTCCCTTTTTTCGAGAGCTAAGAAGATTTGTTTGTCGGAGAAAGACAGGAAAAAAGAAGAAGCAGCAATCACTTCCGATTTAAAAAAGAACGGATACACAAGTAGCTTTGTTCAGAGAGTCGCCCGTCGTCAAGCTCGCGGTCTCCGAAACCGACCACGTCCAACTGACGACCAGTCCTGTCAGTCTAGACGAATCACCATGCCATATGTGAAGGGAATCAGCGAGTCTCTGACACGTATACTAGCGAAGGAAGGAATACGTGTGTCTCACAAACCCGTCTCAACAATCGGACACTATATACCGCGGCCGAAAGATCGCCCACCGAAAGAAAAAGCACAAGGTGTAGTCTATAAAATTCCATGCACCAAATGCAGCGCATCATATATCGGCGAGACAAAGAACTTCCCCGAAAGGCTACGGCAACATAAGAATGATGTACGGAAGTCGGACATCGAACGAAGCGCTCTCGCTGAACACTGTCAAGTTCGAGACCATCCTATCGACTTTCAAAACGCCTGCATCATCGACCTTGAGGGTAATCAGATCAAAAGAATGTTTGTAGAGTCCTGGCATATACAATCCACACCTGGAAACCTTAACCGATCTGTTGGAGCGTTACCCAGCGTATACGTCAGCGGCCTCCGTCACGTGACTGAGGCGAATCACGAAATTCGAACCACGGCAAGAACGCTGCTGCCAACGGCCACTACAGTCACCCCTGAGGAAGGAGCCGAACTGGCTCCGAAACGTCGGGTATCCCCGTCCTGTAACTTGGTTGGAGATTTCCGTTACTATCATAGTTCTCGCCCAACCAGACACACTTGTGTCGAATATGTTCACTTTCACACCCTATTATGTTCCGCCGGCTCGACTGAAAGGTGTAATAACGATGTTTAAAAAGGTGTTCGAAAAGCGTGCTAAAACAGTGTTCAGCACTCCGGAAGAACAACAAATAAGGTGTTTTCTCTAGAATATGCAGTTTGAAATGACGTTTCCTATCGAATATGTCCTTCGAAATGGTGCTTTTTTTTATAGAACATACTATTTGGAAGGGTGCTTTTTGTAGAGTACATCAATTAGAAGGGTGGTTTACAAGACATCCTTCTGTATAGCGCTAACTTACACTATACCCAGGTGTGTGCCACGGGACAAGGCACTTACACCAAAAATATGTAAAAAAAAACAATGTGAAAGCTTTTTTTCTTTTTTTTTACAATTTATAAACAACCATATATACAACCGGAACGGAACGATGTGAGAAACATCTCTGTAAAGGTAAGACGTCTACTGCACGTTTTGATGTCTGTTTGTATGCCTTCGAAGTTTTGGCTTCCGCACGTGGGCTTGGCTGCAGGGCTCCTTTAGGCGTCGCGCATACAACAATTTAAATGGAAAGAGCTGTCTTTCCCAAGTGGGCTAGGCGATGCGGTACACGAAGTAAATGCGAAATATCACTGAGACAAATTTGCTGACAGCGTCACCAATGTGCTGTGCCCAACAGATGGTACTAGATGACTATGTTCAGCAGGCGTCCCCATTGTGTGGTCCTAAGACGTGGATGTGTAGAGAAGAGATTGTAGACCGCATTTCACGTATAGGTATTACTTCAGCCTTTGTTTTGAAGTTCATTATTATACTTTGCACCAAAATGACTCCAGGCAGGGATTGGTCTATTGCCGTGAGATACCCCAGTTATGGCTTAGTGGTTAGCGTGCTGGCCATGTCACGTCGAGACTGGCAGGGACCCGGGTTCGAATCCCGTTGCCGGCTGTGCTGTCTGGGGTTTTTCCTGGGTTTTCCTCACACACTGTCAGACATATGTCGGCACGGTTTCCTTAGAAGTCTGCCCAGGACGCACATTCGCCCAGAGCGTTAGCCGTGACGGCGACCTCTTTCGGAAGCACCACCACGACCTTGGTTACCAAAATAAAGCTTTGTTCGAATCATTGCACTGACACGTGCTTTTTTGCCTTTCCTCGTACACTATTGAACAGATGGGGGTGGTGATGGCGGCCTGCCGTTGTTGGCCTCACAGCACTGGGAATCGTCACGGCTCTGGCTGAAGATGATGATGATAAGGTGATGTTGAAAAGTTGATGAGGGTGTTCCATCACTACATGTAGAAGGTCGATTTGGACCTGAGGCATCATAGAGGCCTGCGAGGCAGCCTCCTTACGTCAAGATACCGTCCTAAATTTTGGGCCCTCGTGTGTCTCGCGGAGAGCGCACACCTGGGTAGTACAATGGCTTGCAGGGGATCATTCTTGCAGCCTGCGAGACACTTCGGCGCGTCACACACCGCGCCAATCAACGATGGAAACGGAACTTCACCATATAACACGTTCCTAGCCAACAATCACCCTGAATGACATCGCTCTCTCTGCTGATTTGTTGAGAAATGGGTGGATAGACCTTTTCTGCACACTTTGTATATTGCATTATGTGTCCAAAACAAGCGTACACCACCTGTTTTCAACAAGTCAGGAGACAGAGAGATATTATTCCGAGTGACAGTGGACTCCGTATTGTGCTGTATGTCGCGAAGTTCTGTTTTAAATGCAAGGTGTAGTGCATGCAGTTGAGTCCTTCAGAACACCAAATGAGTACATAGGGTGTATTTTATTTCCCCGTTTCCTGTTACCTTAGCAACATAAACGGAAGAATAAAGCGTGGAAGCGAATGCCTTTCACCTCGGTGTGGGTCACTTTAGGACGGGAATGCTGCGGTAGTTATACTCTGTTGAATATTCATGAAGAGTGTCCTCGTGCACATTGAGGGGCTGATAACGATGCCTTCGCATGGAGATGCTGCTCTGCGCCCTATCTCTCTCTCTCTCGCTCTCAACAGCCTCCATCTCCTTCTATTCCTTCCTGTCCGATTCAGTGGGGATGAGTTGGAGAATGAGGGAGAGGTCAGTCGGCGGATGATAGATTACTCCTTTTGTGAGAGGAGGAAGAGAGAGATCAATTTGATTGTGGGGTGTCGGCGTGGGCGGCCGAGCTTTTTTTTCTTTTATTTATCTTTTTTTTCCCGAAGTGGTGTGCAGCTGATGAGTGGGTTTGCTCTGCTGAACCAGTACACGAGAAGTAGAAAAAAAAAGGGAGTGGGAATAGATTCTTGGATGATAATGGCACGTCTTACCCTGAATGTTTCAGAGATGTTTATTATCTCGGTCATACCTGCATGTCAATGTAGAGACAATTAACTGGAAAGGCTGAGAATAACGTTTAGAATGGGAATCATATAACTTAGCAAATGAAACCAAGTAAATTTCTTTAAACATTAGACAATCCAAGCCGAGAGCGTTGAATCCGCTGATTTCTGAGAATGCCCGATGATCAGTATATAGGTGCGGGAGACAGCGCTCTAAGAAGAAAGGAGTAACTTTAGCCCTTTTTGCTTCCAATAGCGTTCATTTAGTCCCTTTCGTGGCTAAATGCACGAAAGTTTATGCGGGGCTTATCAATCTAAAAACAGAACTTCACTGTATAGACCAGTTCGCGCGCCTGACGTCACACTCTATAGCGGTGGCGCTGCAGTCAGCAGATCGTCTGCTTTGTGTGTGGGCAAAACAGCAATCAGTTGGAGTATTTGGAGCGATCGTTTTCATGCAAAGTGGGCATGTCGCAAAGCCGTGCATCCTTCGGGTACACAACCCGAGGGGAAAAGAGTGGTGAAATCACCTTTCATCAGTTTTGCGCGCAACGCAGAACGAAGGAATCGTTTGATCGCTGCAGTTAAAAGATTCCCTGACATCGCCTATGTGAAATTCCCTCGCGATTCCTGTGTCCTGTGTACGACGCTAACATGAATCGTAGCACGGTAGCAAATTAGCGCTTTTCAGAAACGCCCCGATCGAACAGCCCATCTAAGGTGAAGTAAGTGTATGCTTCTAGTGACTTGTACGCTTGCACAATCTCAGCAGTGAACTGTCTCGGCGAAAATATTAGATAAGCTACAAAGCAATTGTAAGCGGCATGTTTTGTGTCTGGGCTGTCCATGTTGTCGATGTGGAGCGCAAAGGGATCGTCATGTTGTGTACCGTTCATAAACAACTTGGTCTTGAAGCGAAACTTGTCTGATCCCTTCAGAGCTCGAAATTATTCGAGTATCGTCGAAGGAGACAGTCAAGAGCAGGGCAGTAGTGCAACACGGCTGACGTCGCTCTTGCCGAAAGCGTCCGCACGCTGTGTTCAGTGTGGGTTGCCCCACAGCAACCCCGCGCATGTGCAGATGGCGCCTCTTGTTTGGAAACAGCGTGGTGGTGGTGGTGATGGTGGTGAAAAGGCTCGCCGTTGTCGGCCTCACAGAGGTGGGCAACGTCACGACTGACGGCCTGCACTCTTAGAAATTAACTTCACCACATAGCACGCTCCTAGCCAACCACCATCCCGAATGACAACGTTCTCGCCCCTGATTTGTTGAAAACGGGAGGCCGAGCCTATTCTGTGCCGTGCATAATGGAACAAAATAGGCTCCTCCTCCCGTTTTCAACAAATCTAGAGCGAGAACGTTGTCATTCGTGGTGATGGTTGGCTAGGAGCGTGCTATGTGGTGAAGTTCATTTTTAATAGTGTGGGGAATGTGTGTTTGTGAACAGTAAAGTGGTCTTCATTTCTCGAAGTTGGCACACAAAGGCGTACGCTTCTTCAGGCACCTGACGAAGCGTGGTCCACTACGAGAAAGCTACAGTACTGTAAATAAATGCAGAAATCTTCAGTGTCTACTGTTTTTGAGTGTTGTTCGAACATCTGATTTGATGAGAAAGCGGGGCGTACGCCTTTTCTGGCGATTAGCAGATATCTAAATTGCCACAAGAAGGCGTACTCCCCCTATTTTCGACAAATCAGGAACGAGGACGCTGTCATTATGAATGACGGTCAGTTCTGAGCGTGTCTTGCGGTGAAGGCCAACCACAGTTCCAGAATGATACCGTTATTGCACCAGATTCGTGGAAAGCGGGCGGGGAAGGGCACACGCCCCTTTTGTGACATTTAACATATAGCCCCGCACATTCTTAAGTCAGGACTTCACCGCATAGCACGCCGAAAGTGGGAGGAGGTGCCTATCTTGGACATGCATAATGTCAATGAAAAGATGGCTAAGAAGAACATGACTTGGAGCGAGGAGACACACGGGACGTCGCATTCTGGGTCTAAGGAGAACATTATGCATGCATAATGTGTCCAAGGTGGGCGGCCCCCTCCTGTTTTCAACAGACCAGAACACAGAATGATATCATTCGAAATGGTGGTTGACCGGGAGCGTGTTATGCGGTGAAGTTCTGTTTTAACAGTGCACACCGCGTATAGCAGGCTGTGCGCCAACCATTACCACGAATGATAGGGTTATCGCTTCTGATCCGAAGAGAGAGAGAGGGGGCGTACGCCTTTTTGTGTCAATTACCAATCATCTAAATTCACACAAAGCGGCGTGCGCCCCCCCCCCCTCCCTCTCTCTCTCTTCGAATGAGAAGCGATAACCCTACCATTCGTGACAACGGTTGGCGCACAGCCTGCTATGCGGTGAAGTTCTGTTTTAACAGTGTGTGTCACAAAAATGCGTTCGCCTCCCGTTTTCAACTAATCGCTGCAGAGCTACTTAGATGATACTCTTTCCTGCTCTTCCTATACGCCTTCTGCGCATATGGTGCCACGAGCAGCAGCGACAAAAGCCAGGAAACTTATTCGCATAAATGTCGTACACCTTAACAGTGTCGCGGCATCGTGTTTTCCCCCTCTTCTTTTTCGCCCCCACCCGTATAGCTGCGACCAGTAACTTTGAAGCGTTGGCCGTTCTCGGCCGCAGCCATTAATTTAAGGAGGCGTCGTAAACACATCTCCTTTCCCGGCTCTTACCGTGAGTCCTTTATGGTGCAGCACCCCCACTAATTGTTGCGGCGAGGAAATAAAACTTTCCTGGTGTCGGCTAAGTCGGAATGACGCTGATGTATGGTGCATGATGCTGCCTGCGCTTAATCTTGCTTCGGTGCGCGCGCACCGCGCTCGCGGGTAGCTTTACGCGCCTCGAATTAATGACTCAAACTTTGCCGTGCGTTACGGAGGCCTCGCAAGCGCGCGACTTTATATTTTGCGCTTGTACCGGAGAGTCTTGTGCTCGTGATCCTTTGTGTTAAGGTGAAGTGACAACCTATAAGGCACTTGTGCTACAGGTTCCCGATGTGGAGTTTTTGCCACACTCTTAAAAGAGAACGTCACCGCACATAGCATGCTGAAGGCCAGCCCTTGCACATAATGAAGCTCCTAATTTTTAGAAAGTGACAATTTTGTGACAGTTAATATGACCAGTCTTCACAATTGTTGTAGAAATACACCGGCTCTTTCCCACTAAGTCTGTGTGCGACGTGATAGTTTTAGAACGTCGGCAGTAGAATACGTTACCTAAGCACTATCCTCAATGTGTTCCGTATAAGTTAAAGCAAGCGAAGTACACCCCTGTAAATACTAAACCCTACACGCTCACACGCGTACATACACACATACATGGCATGATGATCCGACGGGCCGTCGACTAATAGGGCTAAACCCCACGATTTCTGGTTTGCTTCGGGAATATAAGTGAATTAGGTTCCAGGGGCCTGTGGGTCAAGACAAAAGTCGACATGTATTGTAAATATGTTGCTGCAAATAAAAAGATGTTTAAAAAAAAAGGCAGCCGTGGCGTAGTGGCTACCCCCCCCCCCTCCGTTCTTTTTCTTTTCTTCTTCTTCTTGGGCCTTGAAGAGAGAGGGGGCGGACGCACACCTTTTTGTGTCAATCATCATATATCCAAATTGTCGCAAAGAGGCGTACGCCCCGCGCGTTCCACAAATCAGGAACAATAACGGCATTCTGTGCAACAGTTGGCCTTGAACGTGTTACGTGGTGAAGTTCTGTTGCTGTCTCGGATTTTCCCTAGGTTTTCCTCAGACGCTTTCAGATGCTTTCAGATATGTCGGCCCAGGACGCACATTCCCCCAGGGCGTGAGTCGTGACGTTGCCCACCTCTGGTGAGGCCGACAAAGGCGAGCCCTTTCACCACCACCACCACCACCACCTCTGTTGCAAGCTTGACGTTCTGTGTCTTTGATCAACGGATCACGTATGTACAACTCCCGTCAACCTTAATAACAACACTGGGAAAAATATGGTCTCGTTTCGCCAGCGCGATTACAGCAAACTTTGGGACCATGAGGAAATCTTAATTGAACAAGATTATTCTGTTAGTTTAACGCAAGGATTTTGTTCACTTAACATTCCCCCAGTGCCCCCAGGGTTATTGTTATCGCGCTCGGAAATGAGACCGTATTTTTTCCACTGTTATTATTAAGGTTGACGGGACGGTTGTAACAGCTGCCCCAGATTGTACTATCCTCCTTAATGCTCTTTTTTCTGACGCATTTTCCGTCAAATTTATTATTGACGTAAGTTTGCCTTTTCAGGGTATCGACGCTGTTCTTGCATATTGTAAGTAGCTGTCTATCTATATTTTAGATCAACAGATATTCTGCTTTATTACGTTACATGCAGCGTGTGCAATGTATGTAACAACAACAACAACTTTATTTCGAGATAATGGATGCAATATATGTACCTACTCACGTTCATTAAGGAAACCTGCAAAGAACTAATTCATCATGCGGTAAAATTTTTCTCCGATTTGTACGTATTTCTTACCCTGGGCCTACTGGCCGAGATGCAAAAAGATTCCTTCAAGCCGATACGACAGTTAGAAAAAAGAAAGAGCGCTCCCATCTCGAGCGCCTCCTACCTTGCTAAGCGGCTGCATCACCTCTGGGGTTACGGAAATGTGCCGGGGAGCTTGGCGATATGCGCTTTTTCTTTCTTTCGTTTTCTTCATTTTTATTTGCGTTTCGCGCGCCTCATTTGTACTTATTTGGCGGCTCTGCGTGCCTCTCGGATGGAAACATTTGCCGCGCATTCACTTGAACGCGCGTCGGCGAGGTTATCTCCAGGGATATTTGAAAATACGAGATGTGCGAGTGTGTGGTCTAGAAAATAAATGGAATGAATGAATGAAGGATTGAGTGGTCCGGGCAGATTTTTATGTCAATCGAATGACGGCGGTTCAAAAGACTGCGGTTAGTGATGAGCTAGATTTTGGTCGGGTTTTAATTGGTGCACGCTCATCGTATGTACTTATTTATCCCTACCTTCGATGCAACATGCAATCGAGTGTTGAACACTTATTGAGTGACACTTTTTCTGAGGGATAACGTGGAAAAGAGCCATGAGTTTTGCAGTCCGCCGTTAAATCTTCCTCCTTCTCCTCTTCTTCTGTTTCTTCCTTCTTCTTCACTCTTCTAATATCTGTTATTGAGCTATGTGGTTTGCCAGGTGGGCAGTTGCAGTTGCGAAGAGGTTGACTTGACACGTCACAAAACATTCTCTAGGCCAGTGGTTCCCAAAGCGTGGTCTGCGGACCCCCGGGGTTCCCCGAGAGTGTTCGTGGGGGTCCGCTACGATCGGAGACAGGCCGAAGATCGTCTTGGTGAGTGCTGGTCACGTCATCTCTGAGGGGGACGATATTGATATATGACGATATATGATACTAAAGAAGGCAGAAATATCCCACCTTCTCATTTCCTGCATGGCGGTGCTTTGTTTGTTTGTTTTTCCCTTTTCTTTCTTCACGTCCCTTATTTATGTCAACATGAATCGTACTTAACGGGGGTCCTCGAATTGGATTCTCACTGGTTTTGGGGGTCCGACACAATGAGAAGTTCGGGAAACGCTGCTCTAGACAACAGTCATTTCGAATGCCATTGTACTCTTTCTTGATTCGTTGGCAATGAGAAGCGTACGACTTTTATGGACATCTGGCATTTCGTATTCGTTCTCGAAAAAGCGAATTATACGAGGTGCCAGCCGACCCCTTGACCTCAGGCTCATTTTGGGACCATGGGACACACGAAAGCAGATGTCCGTCTTACGACCCTTCATCAAATTCCTGCAAACTGCCGGCCTGATCGACTCTCTCTAAAACCCTGTCAGCGTCGTCAGCACCATCCTCATCACCATCCTCTCATTTTCCCCCAATAGCAATGGGGTAGCATTCTGCTCAATGAGCGGAAGTCATCCCCATATCATCGTCATCATGTATTTCTCTCTCTCCTCTCTCTATACGAGGTGCGCCACGTAAGACTGACCAGAATTTTTATAAAAAAAAAGCTACGAGAGCAGCATAGATATTGTTTTTGTAGTCGAGTTCTACGGCCATGCCCACATCCTCTGGAAGAGACTACCAGATGACTAATTACCCGAAATTTATTAATTGAATGTTTCATTAGGGAATTTTGGGCAAAAGCGAGATAGCAGATTGAGAGACTATCCTCGTTGAACGCCATTCCACGCTTAAAAAAAATCCCGAAACACGTACGTGCGCTAAAATATCCATCCCCGAATTTTGGCATGCAAATGAAACCGAAACCGAAAAAGCTCGCAGGAGGAGCGCACCACCCACGCCGACGGAGACTTATCTAGGCCGGAAAGCGGTTTATCTGGCCAGCTGATCGGCACCTATTCCAATCACCTCCACCGCTCGAAATCACGTGGCCCTCTGACGTGAAATGAGCGCTGTACGCCCCGCGTTCTCGGTCGCCGCGGTTTCGGTTCATTTGCACACTCTAAGAAAAAAAAAAAAAAAAGAAGGGAGTACTTTTACTCCTTTTGGGGACTAAATGCATTGCCACAAAAAATAGTCCCTTTCGGGAGTAAATGCACGGGAGTAAATGAATGTTACAGAGTGGAGACTGCATTTCACGCGCTGTTGTAAGAGTCCCAAGTACATAATTCGTGTGCATGCATGAAAATATTTTGAAGCAAACCGTCCACCGTGATATATCGAGTGATATAAAATCTTGCGCCATACACAGTGCACAATTTGCGAAGAAAGATGCGCTAACTGTTTCTTACTCTGTGTGGCTCGAAAATTGCTACGTTGGCTGAGTTACGCAGCCTTATGCCGTTCAAATTGACCAAGGGCATATATTTATGTAGACTGTTGCATTCAGGAAACCATTCGCGAAGCTCAGTGACAATTTGCAGTCCTGGGGAGTAAATGTCGGGACTAAATGCCGGGTTAGGGGAGTAAAATGGGGAGTAATTGCAGACTAACGGAGTAGAAGCTGCGATTACTCCCCGTTTTACTCCATTTTTTCTTAGAGTGCACATCAAAATTCGGGGATGGATATTTTAACGCCCGTGCGGGTATCAGGATTTCTTAAACGTGAAATGGCTCGCAACTAGGATAGTCTCTCAATCCCGAAATCCCCTAATTAAAATTTAATTAATGAATTTTAGGTAATTAGTCCTCTTGTAGTTGAATACTTTCTTCGAGAGGATGTCCGCCTGGCCGTAGAACTCAATTGCAGAAACAACATCTATGCTGCTCTTATAATTTATTTAATAAAAAATTCTAGTGAGTCTTACGTCACGCACCCTGTATATATACATGATACAGGAAAGCATACGGCCCGTTCTTTCCTCAAGTTTTGGAGCCAACCTCTTCATTTTATTTTATTTTTTTTCCTCTTCATCGTCATCATCTTCACCATCACATTCTTTCCTCAAGCCATATCATTCTGCCCAATACACTCTTGAAGCACGACTTCACCGTACACTCTAAAAACGGAGCTTCACCGCATAGCACGCTCTGAGCCAGCCATTGCCACGAATGGTAGGGTTATCGCTTCTGATTCGGTGAGAGAGAGAGGAGGGGGGCGTACGCCTTTTTGTGTCAATTATCATATATCCGGACTGACACAAAAAGACGCACGCCCCTTCTCTGTGTTCGGATCAGAAGCAGTAAAGTCTATCATTCGCAATGGTGGGCGCAGAGCGTGCTATGCGGTGAAGCTCTCTCTCTCTCTTTTTTTTTTCTACACTCTTAAAAATGAACTTCACCGCAAAGCATGCTCCTAACCAACCATCATCTCGAATGATATCGTTATCTGCCCTGATTTGTTGAAAACGAGAGGCGTACGCCTTTTTGTGACACTTATGCTGTTCATAATTGTCACAGAAATGGTGTACGCCTCCTGTTTTCAATAAATAAGGGCATATAACGATATCATTCGAGATGATGGTTGGCTAGGAGCGTGCTATGCGGTGAGGGTCATTTTTAAGGGGGGGGGTCGAGGTAGCTTGCCGTTGTTGGCCGCACTCAAGTAGTGGGCATCGTCACGACTATAGCCAAAAAAAAAAAAAAGAAAGTGGGAGAAGAGAGTTAAGGACTTCAAAGTGATGTAGAGGCAGGATGACCGATACTCATGGGACGGAAGCACACTGTGGGTGAGAGATGCACTAGAGTCATTTTTAAGAGTGTAGTGCATAGCACGCTCCTAGCCAATCATTATCCCTAATGTCATTGTTCTCTCCCCTGGCTTGTTGATGATGGAAGGCGTACGCCTTTTTGTGACACTTATACAGTTACGCTAATTGTCACAAAAAAGGGGCACGCCTCGCGCTTATCACATATAGGGAGTGATGACAGTATCATTCTGGGCAGCAGTTGTCTTTATGCTCGCTATTTTAATGAAGTTCTTGGTTTTCTAGTTTGAGCTTGAGTTTATTTCTCGCAAATAAACATATGTACATTGTATACACGACTTGAGGAAGATGAAAAAAAGAAAAATGTGTTAGAACAGCTGTTTGTCTGTTTTCAGTGTGTGGTTGACCTTGAGAACTTTATATGGTGAAGTCCATATTCTAGTGCCTAGTGTCTAGTCCGAAACGAATTTGTTATCGCAGCGTAAGCCAAACATGCCCGCAAAACAACGAAAACAACGAAAAGAAGCAACACCGTCTTTTTTTTTTTTTTTGTTATCAACTCCGTTGAAATGAAGGGAGCGATGAAAGCATGACTTGGGTTGGCGGCACTCGACGCAGTGAAAAGCGAGACACAGAGACACTTCATTAAAGCACACCGGTATCTGACTGGCACATTTTATTTCCTGCACTCTTCCACGTGCTCTTAGCTCGAGGCTAAGTGCTGTGACGTCTGCTGCCCAATTAAAAAGGTGGGATCTAATTAAAGGAGGTCGGCTGCTGCTTTGTCTGACGAAAGTCTCACAGTGTTTTAATTCGCCGCGGTTATGAGGGCCCAGCCGATGGTAGTGCGTAGCCACATGGGAACGGCCGCTAGATACGGAAGGTAACGAGAATGCACCGTTTGGTCCGATTGGTTTTTCATACTATCTAAATGTTTGCTAAATACTAAATATTTCTTCTGCTTGACCCCAAGGGAACTCGAAGATGTGACACAGCCGACGCCTGCCTTGCCACAACGGTATGGCTTCGCTGTCAAAACGGAGATGGGGAGATGGCTATATTGGGGCCAGTGCATGGTGTTGTATTGGCTCAGCGTTGTTGTCGATGGGGGTGTGCATTGTCACGTTTGTAAAGGATGCAGGTTTGGAAATAAGACAAGAGAAGGATGAATTGAGAAACTATATACAGGGTGTTTTTCTTTTAGCATTTACACATTTTTTTATAAAAACTCTTTGAGAGCTGCATAGATGTCGTTTTCGCAGTTGAGTTCTACGGCCAGTCGGACATCATCTCGAACACTCTAAAAAGAACACTTCTAGACAAATGCTGTCCAATTTCAAGGATGCAGAGACTTTTAATGTTTACGTCACGAGAAACAATCACCTAGACATTTTTAATGCCAATTCAGGCATCACATCTGTACGCCGCTCGCCACAGTTGAATCGCAGCGCTAACACTGATTAAAGAAAAAGGCATAACAGTTGTTTGTGGGCACTCAGTGTGGAAATAAATAAGTAAATAAAAACAGAGCTTCAACGCATAGCACGCTCTGTGCCAACCATGGCCACGAACGATACGGTTATCGCTTTTGATTCGAAGAGAGAGAGGAGGACGTACGCTTTTTTTGTGTGTGTCAATTATCATATATCCAAATTGACACAAAAAGGCGTACGCCCCCTCTGTCCTCGAATCAGAAGCGACAACCTTATCATTCTCAGCAATGGTTGGCGCAGAGCGTGCTATGCGGTGAAGCTCTGTTTTTAGAGTGAAGAAAGTGTGCAACTATAAAAGATGTGTAATTACCTAAAATTCATTAATTAACTCGTTAATTTCGGGCAAAAGCGAGATAGCAGAACGGGGACAATAACCGTTTTAAAGGACCTATGAACTGTACCAAGAGAGCCAAACGGCGATGTCAACGTGCTGTCTGTGACACCTTTTGTATATGTAAATTTGATAGGTGCGTATCTTCAGCACATACGTAGCACGCTCTTAGCAAACCATCTTCCCGATTGACAACGTTCTCGCCCATGATTTGTTGATAACGAGAGGCGGAGCCTATTATGTATCTATTATGCACGGCTACAAAATGGGCTACGCCTCCCGTTTAAAGCAAATCAGAGACCAGATCGTTGTCATTCGGGATGCTGGTTGGCTAGGAGCGTGCCATGTAGTGAAGTTCATCTTGAAGAGACGGCGAGCCCTTTCACCACCACCACCACCACCATCATCTTGAAGAGGGTAAAGCAGAACGTTATGTGTACCTCCGCGTTGGCGTCTGATTGGGTGCTACAATTCTTCAGATGACGTAACGATGGATAGAGGTATCTGGACGGCGGTGCGTCTACTCGCCCGAATACGAAAGAGAGTGCGTTTTTGTATTAACGCTGCACAAGTTATGAAAGAGAAGAATTGAACAATAAATTGGTAAATAGAATTACGAAGCGCAGAAGAACAATATTACATCTATTAAACCTGTAACTAAATACATGCAGATAGGAGTTCTTACCTCCTTCAAGAGTTCAAGGCGACGACGTGAGCGCGCTCTGTTTAAGACGAGAGAGAGAGAGAAAAAAAAAGAAGGAAAGAAATATATATATATTTTTTATTTAGGTGATGATGATTGGGGTGTTTCCTCGCTTGCGGTGATTTGGTTGATGAGCCTCACAGTGAGAACCGAAGTCTTACACTAAGAAAAAGGTGTGTGAAAAGATGGTAACTTCTAAAATTACCACCTAGGTCAACATAGCGTCCGATTAAGAGTGTAGAAAGGTGGCAAAAGCAATTATCATATATCCAAATTGCTACAAAAATGCGTACGCCTCCCTCGCTCACCGAATCAGAAGCGGTAACATGATCATTCGTGGCAGAGAGTGAGGTAGCAGGATAGAACTTTGCAACCTTTTGAGCACAACATATGCGACATACAACTATTACCTCGTAAAAGGTGTAACTACTACACCCTTTTTTCTAAGAGTGTATACGTTGTCCGAAGTGTCAGTGTGTCGAAGTCAGTCCGAAGTGGGGGGGGGGGGAATATGTTTAATGCAAAGTAAGAAGGAAAGGGAAAGGGGCGCCACGGTGTGGGCTTGCTATTCCCTAATGCTTTCAAGCAAACAGAAGAAAACAGCTGGGGTACAGAAAACAGAAGTAACAGCTCCTTCACTAATCGTTGCGCATCAGAGAATGCCCAGGAGTTTAGATTCCCGAAGTGTCCGAAATGTCCGAATTCAGTCCGAAGTGTCGAAATGTCAGTAGTGCTTTTAGGGCAGAGCGTTAGTGGAGCAATTTGGTTAGAGGACGAGTCTCTAGCTAATTTAGAGACACTGTACATGTGATCCTGAAAGGGCCACACACACACACACAAGTAACTGAATAAAGGTAGGTTGCGTGACCATCAAAATTGGCCGACAAAGGACTCTGAACTCTTTAGCCAAAGATGGCGCCACAAGGAGTAGGCGTGAGAGCGACCCCGCAAGATCGATGGGGCCCTGGCAATGATCTAAATGCGGTTTTAATCGCCGATCAATTAACGATCTTTAACGATCTTTTCGGACCACCTGACTCTTTAGACATGGGAGAGGGAAGACAAGAACCGAGACAGATTGTGGCCTTTCTTTCTCCCCCCTTATAATTCGCTTCATTTAACCGTCTTTTATAGCTCTTAGGTGCTTCATTGATCTGAGAGATATTATCCGCCACTGCGTGAAATACCTTACGCCTGCTGCTTTAGGTATGTTTTGTTCTTTTTTTGGTAAACGTTCGCGTGTGAGCGTTGGGTTGCGCTGCACATGCATTCTGGTAGGTTGCATATACTGTGACGTTGTCACCGTGTTGCGCAGTTTAGAATCGTAATTCCGCAATTATCACTAAAGTTTGTCACTTGTTACAATAACCCGTGGCGGTGGGTGCCGCGCGCAGTGTTCGAATCGCGTCGTATCTTTAGATAGGATTTGATTATCTCATTGGTTAGTTTAAGAAAGAAAGATACGGAGATGTTTGTCCAACTCTACATTGGGGAAGCCACTCCAGGTTTGGTCGCGTTCATAATGATGATGAATTATATTCGTGATGATCATGAATATTTTTTTAAATTCTGTTTTATCGCCGCGAAGCAACTGTGGCTATACCTGGCCTTAACCCGCTCGGCCATGCGGCTGGTTTGATCATGACATGATTGTAGCAGTTCATGGACGTGCAAGATTTCCGTGAATCACCGCTACGGTCCGCTGTTCTGTGCTGACACCATTCGTGAAAAATCTTTTTGTCCGCTTCGATGTCCCGGAAGTATTTTCCGCAGCGCATGTCTAAGCACATAATGTGCTGAAGGTCAGCCGTTGCACAGAGGGACACCGCTGTCATTCCTGATTTGTGGAAAGCGCGGGACGTACACCTTTCTGTGACAATGAGCGTGACCGCATAAGTGTCATAAAACCGCGCACACCTTCCGTTTTCAGCAAATCAGAAGGGAGAACGATGCTAACGAATGACATCCTCCTGTTTCCTGATTTGTTTGAAAATTGGGAGGCCTACGTCTCTTTGGGACATTTTTGCAGTTATGGTAATTGTCAGAAGAAGGTGTACGCCCTGCGCTTTCCACAAATCAGGTGTGACAGCGGCATGTTTCTGTGCAGTTCGCACTCAGCGTGCTATGTGGTGAAGTTCTGTTGAAGACGGTTGCAGTCTGAAAATGCACTGCTAAAACAGATGGTGGTTGTGGTGGTGATGGTGAATGGGCTCGCCTGCTAAAACAGAACCTCACCCCATAGCACGGTCCTAGCCAACCATCATTCCGAATGATGTCATTCTGTGTTCTGATTTGTTGAGAATGGTAGGAGGCGCATATCTGGGGCGCATTATGCATGTCCCAGATAGGCGCCTCCCCCTGTTCAAAACAAATCGGGACACAGAATGATATTCGGAATGGTGCACTCTCAAAAATGAGCTTCAACACATAGCACGCTCCTAGCCAACCATAATCTCGAATGACAACGTTCTCGCCCCTGATTTGTTGAAAGCGGGAGGCGGAGTCTATTGCATAATGCTACAAAATAGGCTCCGCCTCCCGTTTTCAACAAACCAGGGGCGGGAACGTTGTCGTTCGGGATGATGGTTTGGCTCGGAGCGTGCTATGTTGCGAAACCCATGTTTAAGCGAAATAAACTGTAGGAGTGACGCCTGCTGTGGTCACTGTCAACAACCGGAAACGATCGAGTACATCCTGCGAGACAGCCTAGCATACCATTTTGCACGCGAAGCCCATCTCCCTCACTCCAGCTCGGGCACGCTAGCGGACATCCTCTACCCCGGTGGTTCTTCTGCCGAACGTTCCGCTAAAGCAAGAAACCTTATTCTCTTACTGCAGAAGGCGGGTCTTGTTCAACGACCCCTCTAACACTTTGCTCTCCCCGAGGACCTCATGCACCCTCTACACTCTTAAAAATGAACTTCACCTCATAGCACGCTCCTAGCCAACCATTATCTCGAATGATATCGTTATCTGCACTGATTTGTTGAAAACGGGGGGCGTATGCCATTTCTGTGACACTTATGCTGTTCATAATTGTCACAGAAAAGGCGTACGCCCCGTGATTTCAACAAATCAGGGCAGATAACGATATCATTCGAGATAATG
This sequence comes from Ornithodoros turicata, assembly GCF_037126465.1. Lineage (NCBI taxonomy): Eukaryota > Metazoa > Arthropoda > Arachnida > Ixodida > Argasidae > Ornithodoros > Ornithodoros turicata. The sequence goes on along the minus strand of NC_088206.1, from coordinate 16,932,195 downwards.
GTTGGCTAGGAGCGTGCTATGCGGTGAAGTCCATTTTTAAGAGTGTACGCATCTCCACCCTTCATCTTCTATCCTCCATCCGTTTTCTTTTTTTTTATATAGTCGTGACGACGCCCACTTCTGTGTGGCCAACAATGGCGAGCCGATCCTGCCATTACACCCATCCCCCCTCATTTTTAAGAGTGTGTTTTTGGCTAGGAGTGTGCTATGTGGTGAAGTTCTGTTTTAACAGTTTTGAGCACATCGCTAAATTGAACCCACGTTGATCCAGAAATCCCCTCCCATTCGTACGACAGGCCAAAAGGGGCGCCGCATACTACGTGGTCCTAGATGCCGAGAGAAAAGTGTACAGTGCAAGTGAGGAGCCCAACAGTCGTGTGGGAATAATTACAGAATCCAAGGTCCCAGCTGTCCCCCGTGCATGTCGGAGCTGGCATCTCAATGGAGCACAGCCAGTGACCCCTTGATGGCTCATTTCTTGGCTCGGAGGAGGAAAGGAAACGCGAAGTAGTCAGAGTGGAGTGTCAAGTCGGACGGAAAGGGGGAAAAGTACTCGGTCGCTGCTTTCGCTGATGAGTTTGGCTTCGCTTGCACTCTCGCATTTTGTCGACTTGATTTTTGCTTTCTTGCGCGCGCCTTGCTGAAAAGGTGAAAGAGAAAAAGGGAAAAGAAGAAGGAAAACTGGCAAACGTGGTGTCTGAGTATAGTCCCTAGAAATTCTAGGGACCATAGTTTTAGAGCGCGGGTAGTGAAGATGTCAGTTTTTACGAACTGAACTCGAAAATTTGCCAAGTAAAGGTCGCTTTTTTTTTTGTTACCACACCAATGTGAAGCGCGTACCGAATTTACTCAAGTTCACGATACACGGATAATGAGGAGTTATCCCATCGTAAAAAGTAGCTGGACATCATGCGTTTCGGAGCGACCGCAGCCTAGCGCTCGACCATTTATTGCGCGCCCTCGCTCTCAGTCCGGCGAAAGGATGTTGCTAAACCCAACAACAACTACATGAATGACGATGAGATGAGGTGCTTCACCGCAACAATTGCTATACCATACTTCGGGAGGTGACAAAAACCTAGTAAGAACAAATGCCTTTGACCGTGTGATTCTAGGTGGCGTAGTTTTCTATTACAATTTAATGATGCATTTTGTACACCCTGTATAGTAGGGTGGCCACGAGTGTGTAGGGTGTATAATTTTTGTACAAAAACTATCAGACACAGCGCCGTTTCGGGTCTGCCTACTCGGGGACCAGCTACATTGAATAGTTCACGTTGCAAACGACCCATCTTCTGCACATACGCATATATATATACGCGCAGGATATGCATAGAAAAGCCGAAGCTTATCGTTCTGCGCATGTACCAAGGCCGCATGCAGGTATGTATAAATGCTGGCTGCACGTAAAAGTATGATTTTGTATTTTTTTTATCAGGCGTGCCACGTCCCAGCTTCGTTTTGCTGTTTTGCCCTAAGTGGGGTTCCTCTGTACGGCGCAAGGACGTGACACACTTAGGGGGGTCGTGACAACCTAAATGTCTGTGCGCTATGCAAAAGAACCCCATTTCCACAGCATTTATCCGACATATCTTCAGCCACTAGAAGCTTGTCTCAACTGTAAGATAGCTTCGCCTCAACATGAGTTTCGTTGTGGCGAAGCGTGCTTTACAGGCGCACCAATGCCCAATACTGCTGTTGTACACTCTTAAAACTGAACTTCACCGCATAGCACGCTCCTAGCCAACCATAATCTGGAATGATATCGTTGTCTGCCCTGATTTGTTGAAAACGGGAGGCGTACGCCTTTTTTGTGACACTTATGCTGTTCATAATTGTCACAGAAAAGGCGTACGCCTCCAGTTTTCAACCGGGGCAGATAACGATATCATTCCAGATGATGGTTGGCTAGGAGCGTGCTATGCGGTGAAGTTCAGTTTTAAGAGTGTAGGTGTGGCACGGGACATGCATTCTGATCTAGGTGCAAATCAGGCTGTCCACATTGTGAGAACTAGGATTATTTCTTCTGATGATGATGACAACGGATGGAAAAATATTGAGGTGTAGGTATGACTACCGAGACAGTATATGAACCCGCAGGGCTCGGGCCAAAGCCATAGCCACATGGCCCGCATGTGGTGTACCGAATCCCAAACTTTAAAAAAAAATGTAATTTTAGTTCTCTTAGAGATCACATGCGTTGCTACAGGCACTAGTCCCTTCCTTGACTAAATGCGGACTAAATTTCCCCACGAAAGTTTACGCAGAGTTTAGGGACCAGTTGCGGTGCTGTAGAGTACACTTCAGTGCCAAGGGTCTAGAAGTATACTACCCAATACCTCGTATACTCGTTACCCGCTACCCAATATACTCGTTTTTTTTCTTACACTGTAGCATAATAAATGAGCGGTTCTAGCACGAAATCAATCAATCAATCAATCAATCAATCAATCAAATCATCAAATTTATTGATGGTGTGGCATGGGGTCTTACGTATTTCCGAACTCGGCCTGAGACGATGTCACTGCCGTCATAAGAAGAAAAAGAATGATCAGGGTTACACGTTCATACACGTTGTTTGTGTAGCCTTGCCTTGTACTCCCACTTCATAATGTATCTGCAACAGGTATTGCCAGAATCCACAGGGTGGTGACAGAAAACAAGACTATAAGCAGACGGCCTGAATCGATGCCTTCAGCCTCGAGCACTTTCATCCACATTCCAGTTAACGCAGTTAAGACGCCTAGCTCATGAAAGCTTGCGTGAAGAAACAAGATGGGAAGCATATCCTTCAGCCTGAGGAGCCAACATTTCGAATCTTCGCCAGCTCGTTCGCGCACTTCTATTTTGTTCAACGAAAAACTGTGTTTCATGCCGTCTTTAGTACGGTATCGACGGGTCCGAGTTTTTATTACTCTGCGTCAGCAATACGATTTTTTTTCGTTAATACGAAGTGCTGTGTTAGCGCCGCGAAGCAACTGCGGCTATGAGCAGCGTACTGACGTGGACGGATGGAGAGATGACAGCTGCAGGGAGTGGGAGACAGAGGGCTAGTATGCGTGCAGGGCCGATTTCAGCGGGAAGTGTGCTGACGTCCGTCTGGAAAGCCTGTCGGAAAACCCAGGGTAAACCTCAGACAGCACAGTCGGTGGTATGATTCGAACCCACCACCTTCCAGTCTACAGCGCGACCTTGGAACCAACAATATGATAGGCCTGCACATAATTCGACCAGTCCGTCGCACTTTGGAGAGTGCGTAGGAAATGTAGTCACTACACTCTTAAAAATGGCGGGCGTACGCCATTTTTGTGACATTATGCGGTTTATAATAGCCACAAAAATGGCGTACCACCATTCCGTTTTCATCAAATTGTACTTAGAGTAGGTAACAGCTTTACGGTTGTGCTTTCTTGTGATTGTCGTGTTTTTTTATATGTATCCTTTTCCTATTGTTTCCCCCCTTATGTAATGCAATAGCAATGGCACTTAAGGTATATAAATAAATAAAATAAATAAAAATCAAGGGAGAGAACGTTGTCATTCGGGATGGTGGTTGGATAGGAACGTGCTATGCGGTGAAGCTCTGTTTTTAGAGTGTACTCCGAAGCGAGAGCTTCGCCACATAAAACGACGAAGGCGAACAGTTGCACGAAATGATACAGTTAGTACTCTTGGTTTGTAGAGAACGGAGGGCGTACGCCGTTTCGTGACAATTAACCTACACTCCGAAAACAGAACTTCACGGCATACCACGCTGTGCGCGAACCATGGCCACGAATGATAAGATTATCGCTTCTGATTCGAAGAGAGAGGGAGGCGTAAGCCTTTTTGTGTCAAATTATCATATATCCAGATTGACACAAAAAGGGGTACGCTCCCCTCTCTCTTTGAATCTGGTACCCCATCACTCGCGGCAATGCTTCACGCACAGCGTGCCATGCGGTGAAGGTCTGTTTTTAGCGTGTAACTGCGTAAGGGTCAAAAAAGGGCGTACAGCTGCCATTTTCAACGAATGGGTGGAGAGAACGCTGTCATTCTGGAGGATGGTTGGCTCTAAGCGCGTTATGCAGTGAAGCTCTGTTTTACACGATCTTGTAAAGAGAAACACCAGGAAGGGATGGGGTCTTTTTTATGCGGCGCGTTATGTAAACAACATTCAGTCATCATGACCCTGATTGTTGTTTACATAATGCCACACACACACACACACAAAAGAGAGAGAGCGAGAGAAGCATCTCGTCGTTTTGTTTGTCTTTCCGCAAAAGAAAGCAAAAGTAGTGAAAAAAAAACAACAACAAAAAACAGTCCAACCCCAACGTCTTATCCGTTCCCATATTTTTAGCCGAGCATCATCGGTCGGCGCCGCCGCCTCATCGAGGCAATGCCATCAACCTGCAATATATATATAAAGATATATAGGAAAGCGGCCAAAGGAGGAATAGAAGGGGAAGGGGGGAAGGAATGTGCACAGCGCGAAAGGTGATCCCGTACGTTTCACCGCCGCCGCTCTAATTGGGAAGCGTGCGATGAAGGGAGCGAAAAGCCCCAGGGGAGGGGAGGGGAGCGTAAATAAATAAACAGCTGTTTATCGATTTGCCTGCAGCTGCACGGTTCTTCAGCAGCTCTGAGCTGGGCAGACAGCAGGGCTTCAAATGAAATCGATACCCCCCACCATTTCCCGCCCACCCCTTCTTCCCTTCTGTGTACTGGTGCCATTTTTACGCGTACACATCATCTACTTGGCTTTAATAATGGCCTCCATAGTACGTAGGCGAAGCAGGAACGCGCATGCATAAGGTGCTAAAGGGGTCACCGTAATAACCCAAGCAGCGCAACATCTTGATCAAGATGTTGTGCTGCGTGTGAAGTTCACTATCGATGTTGGTTCGAAACTGGTCAACACTCATTTCGCGTTTGCTTTGTTTTTTTCTTCTGAAAGGTTTTTTTTCTCATTTGTAAGTCGTCAGCCAGTAATTAGCCGAAGCGGCGAAGTAATACGAGCTAAGCATGATTTTAAAATACATTCAGTACATTGTTGTGATTTACGTGTCGAATCTCCCTCGTGCAATGTGCACTCTTGAAGTACACCTTCATCACTTAACACCACATAACAGGCTGAAATCTAGCCATTGTGCCGAATGATACAGTTGACTCCTCTGATTTCCATAGCGTTGGATACGTCATATTGTGACTGTTAACATAACTGCACGAGTGTCACAAAAAAGCGTACGCCTCCTGTTTTCAACAAATCAGGGGAGAGAACAATGCCGTTCGCGATGATGGTTGACTAAGGAATGTGTTATACGGCGGAGTTGATAATACGAACGACCATGGCGATGTTACGGGTTTGTTCCGGGATGGCCTAGTCCTAGTATGTCCTAGATGTAAGTAAGTAAGTCCTAAGTAAGATGTAAGTAAGTCCTAGATAGCTGTAGAACATTCGAAAAATGGCACTGAAGCTTTCTAAAGAACCAATTATGCACAAGCTCTCGCGTACAAAAGGTCCAGGTACTTTGTGCACCTTATAAAGTGTGGTTTACCCCCCGAAAGCTTGTACATATCTTTAGAGATTCTCAGTGTCGTTTTTTGTGTGTTCTTTGTTATACACTCTTCTGAAACAAAACTTCGCCGCATAATACACTCTGTGGCCGTTTCGCCGAATGATACAGTTGACGCTTCTGGTTTGAGGAGAGAGCGTGGCATATACATCTTTTCGTGACGATTAACATAACTGCGTAAGCGTCACAAAAAGACGTACGCCTCCCGTTTTCAACTAATGTTTCAACAAATTTGGAGAGAGATTGATGTCATTCGGGATGGTGGTAGGCTAGGAGTATGTTATTCGGTAACGGCGATATGCTGCATGTGCCACGGGCCCACGGACCATTTCGACCACCCGGGGTTCTTTAACGTCTACCAGTAATCTCCCACACACGGTGCTGGAAGCTGAATTTGAACTTTCGTACGTAATATATAACGACTTTTACGTATCATTCCATTGAAAGCTCCAAATCGAAACCAGTTAAAATATCTCGCACATCATCTTCCACGACTGTCATTCTCGTTTGCTTTCGAAGGCCGCATATGTCGCTCTATATATCACACGCTCCCGTTTTGCAACCGCCATCTTCCAGATCTGTCCTCTCAGAGGGACACAGCATGTGTGTGTGCGGGGCGGAGGAAGAGCGGGGAGGTTTCTTGTGTTGTCGAGGCCGGAGCGGCGCATCCCTTTGTTCCTCGCCTCCTGATTGTTAGGGTGGACGGAGGGAAGATGGGTGGAAGGAAAACGGGCTGATAATGACGGCTGCATTCCCCCTTTTGTTCGCTCCAGTTGCGCCCTCGGGTGCAAGGAGGCGTATTTTAAAAGCCACTGTCAAGAAGACCCCGAGTTGCGCTTCCAGGCCTCCATAACAGCAACGCCGTCCGTATACATGTTCGGGGGTGGGGCGGGAGCGTCTTGTGTAAGATTTCAAGGGTGGATGTGTAGGCATTATCGGCGCTCGTGTCTTGCAGATCATCGCGGCAGAGGTCAGCCATGTTCACAGGGTTGGTCAAAGAGAAAGTACGGGGCTTGTGTTTGATGTAGATGGTACCACTCAGTCAAGTTCTTTGTGAGTAACTAGCGAAAATTCTCTACTCCCTGTTAGCTCGAGCAGCTTCCTGTTTATGAAATCTAGAATGTTCTCCAGCAGTGGGTGGCATCTTTGTGTCTGCTCTTTCGTGCAGGGCACGTTTTGTTTTTGATCGTATTTTCGTCTCATACACGCGGACATTGTCACGAAATTCACACTTCAGCGCGATATTCCTGCGTAACTATCAGATGCGAAATTGTTCTTGTGTTACATACACGTACGGTCGGAGATGCGAGACGGATCGTACGAGAAAGCGGCGACCGTAACGAAGACGACGACAACACTACGAGCAGTGTTGGGGATTCGAGGAGACAAATGGAATTTAAATCGTATCCGCATTTTGCAGAAGACGCTGGATCAAATCCAAATCAAGTCCGGATTTAGGATTTAAATTTATTCGAGTAAATCAAGCCGCTTTAAATGCGGATTTATTTTTCAGCGCGCCAAATCGAATCCCTTTTAAATCCATCGCAAATCCGTAAGAGGAACTAACACTGCTGAACAGCTGGGGAATTGTTTCAGAATCGACCGCAGTTTTCGAAGGTCGGAGTTTTACACGGAATACCGAATTCCTAACCGCTGCGTAACTAACAAACAATGCGAAACATGGAAGACATCTACTTCAGTGGAGCTCCATGAGTATACATTGCGGCAAAAAGAAAGGAGAACTTGTTTGCAGGACGAATATTGTGCTAGCCCGCCATAATTGTGCTGCGGGAAACACCGTGCCTATTACTTCGTTGTCGCTGGTCTTTATATACGGCACGTCATACATTACTTGCTTCGCAGTATGTACGAATGAATGCAGAGAACTACGTGACATAAAGACGTTGCAATTAACAGTGACAATTAACTTAACTGCATAAGTGCCACAAGGTTGCGGTGGTGGCAGAGAAAGGGTGTAACGGACGCTGGACGACGACAACGACGACAACGATGGCCACGCGCGTGGAGCACCCGCCTCTCAGTTCCACCGGCGCGGCCATGGAGATAGGCCACCGTCATCGCCTCTCCGTGGCATACCATCATCGCCGGTCGGGGCTCATGTAGGGGAAGACCACCGTCCTCTACAAGGGCACGCCATTGTCGGCCTCACAGAGGTGGGCAACGTCACGACTAACGCCCTGGGGAATATGCGTCCTGGGCCGACTTCGAAGGGAACTGTTTCAGAACAGGTATTGCCAGGTCGAAAACAGAAATCGATGTCACACACACACTGCCATACCGTCTCCTTCATCGTGAAATGCATACTGCAGGACTGTCACAGAGGGAAGCATAGGGAGATGCAGGCTTCCTGTGTTTAGCACGCGTACTCGCACGGGTGTGTGTCCTGACATTTTCCCACTTCACAGAGTATATAGTTCCCCGAAAAAATGAATAAAAGAATTGAATTGAAAGAAAAGAATTTTCCCTCTGGTTGCTTCAGTTCTACGTTAATTGTATGCACTATATGAGTAAATGAAAATAAATAAAGTGATTGATATAGTTTATGATCAGTCTTCGTACTTATAACTAGTTTTTATATCTTTTATTTATTTATTGACTGATCGAAAGAAAAAAAAAAGATGTAAGACCCGACAAAGTCGGGTCAGGCTACTCCGGACCACGTGAATAGAAAAGAAAGTAGAAAAACACGACCCCCAAGAAGACCCGGAGAGGTGTAAAAAAGAATCATGCAGGGTCTAACTGGATAATAGTTTAAATGACCGTAGAATAAATACACTGATGGCCCGCGACGCACTGCACAACGTACTCTGTCCTTAGGACAGTAATAATAACTTTATAATAACTTTAATAATAACTTTTAATATTAATAATATAATAACTTTTATAACTTTAATTTAATTAATAATAATTTATCAGTAATTTAATTAGTAATAACTTTAACTTAGTAGTAGTAATAACTTCAATAACTTTTTCAGTGCTGGAAAGGAAATGCCATCGATGTACTACTCCATTACTTGAAGGGGACAGGGAGAAGTCACGGTGAGGGAGATTCTTTCACCGAAAAACGGTGCATCCAAAGAACTCTTGATGAATTGAAAGGGGATCTGTGAAAGTGTTCCCTCGGTAACAATATTGGTGGTACTATACCAACGCCACCCGGATACAGAAAGCCTGCTTAATGCCTCCTCTCACTCCTTCGTCACGTGGACACACACTGCTGTGAAATCGTCTCCGTCGAATAGCTGAAGCAGACGATTTCACGGCTGTATGCGTGCACGTGAACGAAGGAGAGAGAGGCTGCAGTAAGTTGGCTTTTTGTATCCAGGTGGCGTTGGTATAGTACCACCAATATGTCGTTTGTGTCAGCCGTTCTGCGCAGACGGCTTTCTGTGACTAGAAGTGGCTGCCCTTGCGGCTGATGGTGGCTCGTATCAGCAGCCACGGCCGCCGAAAGCGCGGTCGTGATTGGTGCCCTCATTAGACCAGACATGGAATGACGCAGTCCGTATATCCACGCGCTATACAAAGCGCTCAAACTAAGCCGCATGAACTACACTCTTTCCTTCATTGATCCCTCTCCCACCAACTGGCAGCGCCTAGAACGACTTCATCGAACTGGCCTACGCATCGCTCTGGGTCTTCTGCGGGCGTCTGACATCGAGGAAACCTTACTAGAAGCAGAAGAATGGCCAGTACGCATTCACGCCGAGAGATGCCTCTATGAAGTTCTCGACAGGCTTCGGCTCACTCAGTCAGCCACTTCTGTCATAAATCACGTCAAAAGCTGCTTCAACACGAACATCGGAAAACTGTGTAAGTTCTACCTCAGAAAAAATTTCAAACTGCAACCTCCCCAAGACTCTGAAAACTCGCCTTCACCGCCCTGGAGAGATTTCTTCCCTGCCACAGTTACCACCATACGGGGCATTCAAGGAAAAAAAGCATGCGCCAGCAGTCGTCTCACGTCACAAGGCCCTTAAAGGGACTATGAAATTTCCCGAACCCCCATACTTTTTTTCGATGGAAACTGTTCTTCCCGCAGAGAAACTAATATGCCACAAATTTTTCAGGACGAAATCGCTCCACTCTGCGAGGAGCGCGCGCTGGAAATGTCTCTTCCGCGTTCCTCCTCTCCCGCGCATATTTCCCTGCCGATGGTGTAACTGTACGGACCGCTCTTCGGTTCCCCGTTACGTCACCGGTGTTGCACAATGGCAAGTAATGCCGCGAGCTCGCGCTGTGGCTGCCGCCACTGCCGAAATCTGCCGATCGCGCAAAAGCTGCTGTCATGGAGATTTCCACTCCCGATGAACGCATACGAGGGATCCTACGGCGCATGCTCCTGGCGGGATTCCTCGGCTCGGCAACACGTCACGATGACGTGTTGCTGAGCCGGCCGTGGTCGCGTCAAGTTACCCGTTGTGTCTCCGCTCGGCAGCTCGTCACGGCGCGGCGCCAGCTGTCCTCCCTTCGCCGCTCCGTTTAAATTCGCTCCCGAGAAATCCGCTCGCGCGACGAAAGTAAAATTTCGGTTCTAGACTCAGAAAAATGTCTTCTTTCGAACGAAACGAAGAAAAAAATCGTTTCATAGTCCCTTTAACCACGTTTTTAATCACCACAGCTGTCACAGTCTCACCTATACCGACGGCTCGGTATATTAAGACTCTGCCTCCAGCGCCTACTTTGTTCCTTCTAGCAACCTGCAGTGGTCTTCAAGACTTGACTCCCACACCATCTCATCTACTTCTGCTGAACTATATGCCATCCTACACGTCCATCCCTTCGTCTCTTCATAAGCTTAATCAAGTGGTCATACTAACCGATTCCTCAGCTGCACTTCATAAGTTATCGGATGTTGACAATCAATCAGTACTGGTGAAGAGCACCCGACGTGCGTTAGAGCTTGCCCAGAAGCAAGGAATAAACATTACCCTACAATGGATTCCTGCACACGTTTTCCTCCCAGGCAATGAACACGCTGATAAACTTGCCAGGGCAGCTCACTCTCTACCCTCAAAGCCCTTTTCTATCCCGCAAGAATGCCGCCGGAAAACCGCCAGATCCCTTATACAGTCATCCAGTTCAGCCACCAGACGTGCAATATCCCACGCCCGCCCCCCTCTGTTGTCATGCACCTGCAGCAGAGCCACTGCCACTGTCCTTCACCGAATCCGCACAGGATCCGCCTTCACGCACAGCTGGCTTCATCGGTTCGGACTTACATCGACACCACTATGTCGACAGTGCTCTTCAAATTCGGAAACCATAAGTCACATCCTGCTCGAATGTCCCACCTACAACGAAGCACGCAGACGGCTGCTCAACACTGACCCCAGCATGTCTACATGTGACATCATCTTTGGTGGCAACTCGCCCGGCGAGCGACGACGCCGGACTGCTGCTCTGGTCGCCTTCCTAAAGGAAATGCGGCTTATATCGCGCTTATAGTGTAGTGTAGGTTTCTTCTTTATTATCATTATTTTTTTTTCTGCGTCTTAGTCGTGACGCTGCCCGCTTCCAGCGTGGCCAACCACGGCGAGCAGTTTTCTTCACCACCACCACCACCACCTTCACGAGAGTGACATCACAACGGAATATTTCAGTATAAGAAAAGAGAAAAACTGCTCAGGTGGGAAGGTTCCGCCGCCTCTTATGCTTATCATTCGCATGTCGTCGGAATATCGGGTGTGGCGTCCTGTGCACGTAGCAGACGACACAATCGGCCCTGTCGTCTGCTACGGAACCTATTGTGAGCACGACCTACTAGATTATAACGACCATGTCGTAGGCACCCCTTCCCAGCGCCGCATTTTTGGAAGGTAGCGGTGGCGCTTGTCACCGTCCCAGTTATTGCTTCGTCAACTTCTACAATACTTCAGCTGACCTTAGTATTTCTGTACAAGCGGTAGACGTTCCACAGATGTTTCATTCTGAGGTTGATTATCATCATCATTCTACGCGTTTTCATAGGAGCTATTGCTGTCGTCTGCTATGGTCGTCGTACATACGCTTGTGTGCGTTCAGAATGCAAATTTCCATCGTCCAATCGTGGCGTGCCGATGAGTAGCGCCCCTAGCGGATCCTGCGGACGGGCTCCTCATAGGGGTTGCTGATTATGACATGGTCGTTATAACCTAGTAGGTCGTGATTGTGAGCACGAACGCTCACGTGGCAGCAGATACCCATGACGTTTTGCGCACCTTCCGCTGAAATACTCTAGGGAATGTACACCGGAAAATACACGGTATGTGGTATACACGGTATTAAATTAGGCATGGTGGCCTCGAACCTCTGCAGCAGATGCAAGGTGCCAGGGGACACACTTCACGTTGTAACGCAGTGCCCAGACTACAAGCCAGCAAGAGCAAGACTGAAACAAAACCTCCATGCCCTCGACCAAAGGCCTTTCTCATTTTGTGAAGTGATGAGGAGATGGCCTACACAGGACCAAGTAGTTAAAGCTCTGAAGGCACTTTGTGCCTTCCTAAAGGCTAGCGGCACACACTACCGCTTTTAACAACTTCGTTGCGTTTGTGAGACAGAATCTAAACCGAATGACATGGAGCTGCAAGCGCCTGCAGTGGCAGCCACCCTGCTCCAAGACTGTTTTCTTTCCTGTCTTTTTTTTTTTTTTTCAGATAATACTTACTTACGGTATGTGGAGTCAGATTGTCAGATGTGGAGAGTACAGAGTAGGCCGCTTGCTGAAGATGTCCTAAAACAGAACTCCAACGCATAGCTCATTCATGGTCAACCAGCATTGCGAATGCTATCGTTAGCCGAGGAGGTTTTAACTAGAGCTCTATGTTAAACGTTTAAACGTCAAAACGTTTAAACGTTTTTTTAAGAAACGCGTTTTGTAACACGTTTCACAGATTAAACGTTTTCTTAAAACACGTTTAATGTGTTCTGTTAGGTATACGTTCAACAGAAGTCATTTTTAACACCCAGTTTTCTTCCAATAAAACTGTTAAGTAGGCCATTAAGATGCACAATGCGAAGTAATTTACACCACAGAGTCATAATTATAGCAGAAATTGAATTTAAAATACGCCGCAAAAAGCGACCGTGCGCAACGGTGGTGAAGAGCAGTACCAGCCTGTGATCTGCCTGGAACCTCGCGCTGACGCTATAAGGAGAACGCGCTCGCTGATTGGCCTAGAGAAATGTTGTCTGCTACTCCGCTGTCGTCTGCTACTCGGCTGTTCGGGGTTCTGATAAAGCCTTTCTCCTTGCTCGGTAATGCTTCGGCCGTAATGTTCTATCCCCAATTCTCAGGGAAAACTGGCAAAACAGGTTTACGGCGGCAAAGGGAAAAGGCGCTGACCCCCACTGACCGGCAAACCAGAACGAGTCTCCTTATGCCGTCATCGGTGACGTGCCATCATACCTCCTCATCCTCGTTATAGCTGGAGTGGCGAGTTGAGGGTGAACGCGCGGAGCTATGTTTATGTGAGTTTTTTTCTGGGAAACAAATTGCACACATCAAAACCTTTCGCGCTATTCGGTATAATGACACATACACTTTCATCAGATGTCTTAATCTGAAATTTTTTTGGATGGCCCTCTGTACTCCTTTAAACGTTTTCCCAGAATACGTTTAAACATTTTCGTTCGCATAAACGTACAGCGGCACGTATAGACCAGGATTTCCGCGCGTTCGCGCATTTCGCCATCTTGACGTTGATGGTGGCGCCACCAAGCGTTTGAAAACCTGGGGGCTGCGGTTTTGTGAACAGCTGAGCGGCCTTCCTCGCTGGCACATGTGCGCTGTTTCTTCAACAGGTTCTTTTCGCGTGTGCAGGTTGTTCATTCTTTTGTCAGCTACCTTTACTGCTTTTGCACGTTTTGGCGTCGGAGATGGAAGATTCATCACAAGGTCTGACCGTTGGTAAGTGTAACTTTTGTGTGTAGTAAGTGTTTCTGCGCCGATGTTTTTGTGTTCAGTCAAGTGACAAGCTACTCGCACATTGTGAAACTGGGAAAGGTATAACGGATGCTGGTGGCTGGTTCGACAAGCATGATCGTCCTTGTCACGCAAAATTAAACGGTATGATAGTGCTGTTTTGGCGGCGTCAGGTTACTTTACACGTTGTCTGTTGTGAGCTGAATGTTGTTGCTCGTCATTCTGTGTTGTCAGTTGGAAGTTCCACAGCCATGTTCAGTTAACGTGTCCGAAAAAGGAGGAGGAGAAACACTCAATGTGCGTAAGGATGAACGCTAATATTCATTCCATTGTACGACCACCGCTGCGAATGTCACAATGTGCATAAAAAGCGGCATATTTACATTTCGTGATATCGTATCAGAAGTAGCCTCATTGATAGCGTAGGGTATGGGTTTACCGCGGTAAACTTGTCTTGTGAAAGTACTGTTGAATAACTTTTTTTCTTACAGGGGAATGGACGTTTCCGCACCCGTCTACGATCCCGGACAGTGAATGGAAGGATGACATGAAAATGTGGCCCCCATTACAAGAAAACCATATCACGTATTATCTGCTGAAGACTAAGGCTTGTGACCTTGAGGACGTGCAGGCCTTAAAAAGTTTGGAAGCATACAATTACCTTGTGAGTGGAAAGGTTGGCACACTTCTTGTACACCACCCATCCACAAATGTGTGCTTCATAAGAGGCACTGTTACACCATCACAGTCCGAGAGCAGCAAGCCCCACGAACCATGGGCTTGCATTGGGACTGACTGCAGAATACACACAGGATCGTGCACTTGCAAGGTTGGCAAAACACGAGTGTGTAGCCACATAGGTATGGGGAGCAATTCTTTAAACCTTATCTAGGAATGCCACCAGCTCATTCTTCCTCGCATCAATGGTCATTACGTAAGGCTCATGACGTATTCGTTAGTCTGATGTGCAGCGGCACTGTGCTCAACACATGTCTGTACCTTGGGTTTCTGCCCTTATCCCTGCTGACCGTTCCGTCAAAGGAGGGCCCTTTGCAGTGAACAGGTGCAGTAGGGCCTCACGCTCATGTATGCTGCACCCTTCTCAGCCACACACTTCCCAGGGACTGTAGGGAAGCATGAAGGCATGAACTCCGAGTTACAGATAGGGGTGCCACATACAGTACAGCAGACACTACACCAACACTGCTACATGCACGGCGGATATGTGTGCCTATAATTATTTCCAATATTTTCAAAGGCCTTGAGCTTGATTCGTAACTGACATTGCCAGTAATAGACAACCAGCAAATGTGGGATTATTTACATGGTGCTTTTACTTCACAGGTGCCATCCTTTGGAAGGTGGAGTTCGCGAATCGCCACGGCCTCACAGGCAAAGTGTGTACAGACGCTAGTGCAACATGGAATCAAGGCACGAAAAGGAACGTGGTGCCTGGTCTCATACAGGACATGACCTTTAAACTAGAAAAGGAAATGGGGAAACCAATGTCAGCATCTGAGAAGATTGCTTTTAAAAAGTTCAAGACGCACGCAGAATTTGTGAGCCATATGAAATCGTCTCTTGTGTCACCGCTCTTGTCTACAAAAGGAAGCCTTCTACATGCAGAAGTGAATGCAAATGTGCGTAAATGTGTGCATGCAGCAACGCATCGTCCCTTTCAACGTCCAAATCAAAATTTGGTTCTCCTTGAGCATGGCTCACACAAAGGCGAGCAGGACCTTTCATGTCTGCCCTGCAGGGACTTTTATCTCAAGTGGGTACATACGCCAGAACCTTTTAGGAAGAAGCTGGCGCAGCTAACAGCGTGTCAGGACAGCGAGCTCTGGAACACCAGCAGGAAGCTCCGCTTAACATCTTCTGTGATTGCTAAAGTGCCAAAACGAAGTACAACGTCACCAGACAGTTTCTTGAACAGTGTTCTATTTCCGCGCTTTAGTGGCAACCGAGCTACACAGCATGGGCTACGTTGTGAGCATCGGGCAAGAGCTGCGTTTGAGGCACGCACGGGCAAGCATGTAACAACCTGTGGTGCAGTGGTAAGCGAAACGCATCACTTCCTTTCTGCGAGCCCAGATGGGCTTGTTGGGGATCACAGCATCTTGGAGATCAAGTGCCCTCTGACAGAGAACTGCATGGAGCTCATCAGGACGACAAATTATGATGTGAAAGAAAGTGAAGAGGGCAGATACTATTTGGCAAAAAATGGGAAGAATGGGTATTACTTCCAAGTACAATTTGCAATGTTCTGTACTGAAAAAAGTCACTGCTACTTCTTTGTGTGGTCTGCAGCAGCAAACGTGCTTGTTGATGTCCTCTATGATGCTTCATTTATATGTGAACATATTCATAGACTTATAAGCTTTTATTTTCACAATTTTCTGCCACGACTCACAAGTGCTGTGCATGAAGGAAAGTTACTTCTTTCTCAAGATTATATTGCTCTGAAGGAACAGCAAAATAGGCTTTTGGACAATTAGCTGAAATCTCTTGCATCACTATGTGTGTGTGTGTAGCGCTAGAGGGATTATGCGGGCCCATACTTCGAAAGTGAAACCTGATATTTATTTTCGTAAAACTTCTAGTCAACTAGCAGTTGTGGTCATGATGTCGTGTGCTATGCAGGAAAGAGCTGTTGTATGCATGGCAACATCAAGAAAACTAGACACGAAATTGAGGCAGCATAATCATCTAAAACAAAC
The DNA here is from genome assembly GCF_037126465.1 of Ornithodoros turicata. Taxonomy (NCBI): domain Eukaryota; kingdom Metazoa; phylum Arthropoda; class Arachnida; order Ixodida; family Argasidae; genus Ornithodoros; species Ornithodoros turicata. Next base: position 16,915,990 of record NC_088206.1, on the reverse strand, counting down.
AATAAAATTGTCCCACACATTTAGAATAAACACATGTCCTCCTCAAGCTCGTCCCCACTTCTTTCTTCTTCCTCTTCAGGTGCATGCCGGTCAGCGATTAAAGGCCCCTTGAGGTTGCAAAGTCCTGCACATGCCATGAGAATGCTGTTCATCAGCTTCTTGTGGTGTATCGGTAAGGGCTGCTTAAAGATTCTGTACGTTTTGATTCGATTTATGGCCCGTTCCACATGAATCCTCAACGTCGAAATCCGTCGAGATCGTGTCGCCTCCTCTTCAGAGAATTGGCTCTTTCCACGACAAAATGCTGGAACGTTCAACTTCACTCCCTTGACTTTCATGTCTTCCGTTAAGCCAAATCCCCTGTCAGCCATGATCTCGTCATAGGGCGACAAGTAGGCACAAAAGTCAGAATCCTCAACAATAAATTTGTCGGATGCACGCCCTCCATAGGCCCCTGACGCAAACATTATGTATCCGTCTGGTGCAACAGCAATTAGGAACTTCATGGTATTGCAATGCTTATAATGACTGAATGTCTGTCCTCTAGAATATAAAACTTTCGGTCTCTGCATGTAGACCTCGCTACAATCAATAATGCATGTAGTGCCCTGGTAGCCGCCTTCAATGAATTGAACAGGCATGTTTGCTTGTATGGTCTCTCTCGGTAACCACACAATGACCTCGCTGAGGATCCGTCCAAGAACAACAACCATGTAGCGGAATATCTTTCCACACTGAGGTCGGGAAATGCTGAAACGCCGTGCCAAGTCATCATATAGGAGGCCAAGGCGTAGCCTCATGAGGGTCAGCAGCACCTGATCTGCAGTGCACATTGAGCATGGCGGATGATGTAAAGATTCCACTGCTGTCACAAGGTTTGTAAAAGCCTCCAAACTGATGCCCGTGTAGAAGTGACAGTCAGACTCTGTTAGTCCTTGGTAAACAGACACGGATGATGCCACGGTTTGAGTTTCAACTGAGGTCATCTCGATGCCTTTCTTGTGATACGAATGATCTATTCGAACAGAGTCCATTGGGTCCATTGTCTGCACAGCTTTGTGCGATGCCAGAGGTGTGTCTTGTGCTACTGGCACCGTTGTAGCAAGGCACTGCGATGCAGGAGCGCGAAACTTCTCCAGGTTGTGTGCTGCTTCCACTAACGTGATGATACTGAGCTTCACGTTCGTTTCTTCACCGAGCTGCATTGCTTCAGGCTGTTTGTATTCGGTGTCACTTCTGCCTACTTCAACGATGCTGTCATTTTCTCCATCCACGCACCTTGAAGAGCTTGGCAATGGGTGCTTCGTTATCTCCCTTCGACCCTGCGTAACCTGCAAAAGTGGGCAGTTCGGTTACACATAGTGGTCACCTCTCAACAAAAAGAACAAGGAAGCAAAATATACATCATGCAATTTGGCTCGTTAAGCTTAACGTTAGACTGTACAGGGTGTTTTTAATTATCGGGAACAGGGCGCTTCACAAAGAGGACGGTAAGGGAAAACTGGAGGCTATATCTATGCTACTTGAGGTTAGACACAGGTGCTACCTGTTACGTAGCACCTATTTGTAACTCAAGCAGCACAAAAGCAGAGCTGGTTTAGCTTTTATTGCTCTATTTGTGAAGCGCTGTGTTACCATAGTTAAAACACCCTGCACAAGGTTTAGCCTATCGCAAAACTGCAACAGACAAACACAGTTTGCTTCAGTTCCACGTCTGTTGCAGCTCACACTGGATGGCTCTCAACTACTAGTGTGAACCGAAGAATAATTGCCTTTTTCTGGTATCCCATGGACAGCATAGGCGTTGGATTGAGCTTTGTGGGCCGGCCATCGACGAAATGCACGGAGCATACCTAGATTGACAAAAGAAAAAAAGGAAAACAGCATTGCACGGTGCGCAAACCGTTTTCAATCGTTTATCAATGCTACAAAGCTCAAACACTTCTTGGCTCAGACAAGTTGCTTACCCTTGAATTCTTCGTCACGACGAAGTCCTTCCTTCGAATCGATGCCGTCCACTGCAGCCGAAGATCGGGATCACAGGGGAACTTGTGTAAGCTGTAAACACCACAGCGGCATTCGCTGCGAAGGGATCCGTGTTCAGCACACGGAGTTTCCATGATTATCTTCCGTTTTCGTTGGTTGTTCTTGCAGCCAACAACATTACAGTGTTTCCCGGATGAATAACTTTTATACACACTCCGAAGCGGTACAGGCATGTCGCGATAAGCTTCATAAAAGACCCACCGTAGAACAACCGATGGACACAAAACGTTTCCCAACTCCGCGCCTTCACAAACCGCAGCCCCCTCGCTTTTACGCGTCTGGGTCGGAGATTATGCGGCCTCGAAAGACGAGAGTACGAAATCCTGGTCTATACATATATAATCGTTTTCTTTCCTCCTCTAAACGCTACAGCTTACTTTCCTTGAAAGACAGTGCAGGGCATCGTTAAAGTGGCATGTTACTTTGTCCCGCTCATTTGTGACCGTCTTATGTTTAATAAAGAACAGTCACAGCGCAGGGCGCATTTTATTATGTTTCTTGGTGGATAATAGAGCGTTGCCATGACCCCGTTCGCAGCGTACACCAAACGCCGCTCGGCGTGCACTCATGGCATTGGGATCTCTGACAATCCAAAAACGGAGCTTTATCTCATCGACATCGTCCGGCAGAATTACAATTCTGGGTGTTATCCTTTTCTCCATCCCAATTTGTTCATAACGGGAGGTGTACGGCTCTTTGTGGGAATTCGCGTCAGCGCATCATGCCACAAAAGTCGTGCTCATCCCTTTTTTCCCACTCTGGCGCATTCGGGATTCATCATTCGGGATCGTTATTGGTTCTTAACGCGTAATTGGCAAATGTTCTGGTTTTAGAGTGCAATAGCGGGAACCAGTAGGAAAGAGCAGGTTACATGCTTCATGATAAAGTAGTCACTCAAGGTGACAATCTTCCGCGTTGGTCTTTTCACCAAAATACTACTCGCGTAAAGAAGGTAAATGCGGAATTCCTAGTAAATAAACTACCCAAAAACCCACCTACCAACCCAAACCTACCCCCCCCCCCCAACCCAACCACCCCACCTACCAAACCAAACTACCCAAAAGATTCAAACGTCATCACCGACGTTACGAGCTCGGCATGTTTAAAACTGTAGTGAAACACGTCGGTTCATAATGAAATGTACGACGAAAATGAACACTGATAGGGTAGCTTAAAAGCCAAATATGAACTGAAGTAATAAGATACTTATAAGACAGTGAGAAACTGGCGTAGTTGGTAATTACTGATGGGAACCATGGACGCGCCAGGCATAACGGGGACAACTTCTGCCTCTGTCCCCGTAATGCTTGGCGCGTCCATGTTTCCCAATAATAAAGTTAAGAGGTTGCTTAAATAGCTATCCGTTTCGAAAGGCGTTGCGTTTCGTATTAACAAGACGTTTAAACGCTTCACCTTGACATAACCGCTTAACGTTCAACCGCTTCATTTTACCAAAACGCTTAAACGTTTCACATTAACGACACGTTTAAACGTTTCGCATTAACAAAACGTTTCGCATTAACAAAACGTTTAAACGTTTCGCATTAAACAAAACGTTTAAACGTTTCACAAGGAAACGTTTTCCAGACTATACGTGAATGTAAACTTCGTATAAAACGTTTAAACGGAAACATTTTAAACGAAAGTCGGAAAAACGTGTTAGATCCCGAGCCCTAGTTCTAACACACCGTATACGTGCAGAGGGTGTTACGAAAAGGGGCGTACGCTCTTCGTTCTCAGCAGATCAGTGGATGAAGCGATATCAGTTTGAATGGTATTGAGCTTAATGGGCCGTGGAGCTCTGTTTTTAGTCCAACATTGGCATGCGAACACAACAGCACCACTATCACCACCCTCTGCCTTTTGAGCGCACCTATATTTTCGCTTTCTCTCTTCTCGTTCCACCTGTTTTCCTACACTCTAAAAACAGAACTTCACTGCATAAAAGGCTCCTGCACACTTAAAAATGAACTTCCACCACATAGCACGCTCCTACACTCTTAGAAATGGTGGTGGTGGTGGTGGTGATAGGGCTTGCCGTTGTCGGCCTCACGTATGTGGGCAACGTCACGACTCACGCCCTGGGGGAATGTGCGTCCTGGGCCGACTTCTAAGGGAACTGTGCCGATATATGTCTGAAAGCTCTTAGAAATGAACTTCATCGCATAGCACGCTGCTGGCCAACCATAATCTCGAATGATATCGTTATCTGCCGCGATTTGCTGAAGACGGGAGGCGTACGCCTTTTTGTGACAATTATGAACAGCCTAAGTGTCACAAAAAGGCGTACGCCTCCCGCTTTCAACAAATCAGGGCAGATAACGATATCTTTCGAGATGATGGCTGGCTAGGAGCGTGCTATGTGGTGAAATTCACTTTAAAGAGTGTAGCCAACCATCATCGCCAGCGATATCGTTCTTTCGCCTGATATGCTGAAAATCGGAGGCGTACGCAATTTTTGTCACATTATGCAGTTTATAATTTCCACAAAAATGGTGTACGTCCTTCGTTTTTATCAAATAAAGAGAGATAACGTTGTCATTCGGCTGGCTAGGAGCGTGCCATGCGGTGAAGCTCTGTTTTTAGAGTGAAGCCACCCATCATTTCCGAATGACATCCTTCTCACCCCTGATTTTTTGAATTGCGATGAAGATGTTGACAAACAACCCGGGTCCTTCCTGCCAGAGGCGGAGAGTTTTGATTTTCCCGGGGGGGGGGGGGGGGGGAGGAGGCAAGGGTGCACCGCGAAGTAAGTACTCTGCCGTGGGGGGGGGGGGAGGATATGTTTGTATAGTAGGAAAAAAGAAAGGTAAGCCAGATGGATGTCGGCTTGTTATTCAAAAAAAAAGTGAAAGGAGGAAGACAAAAAAGGCAAAGAAAAGAAGAACGCTAAAGAAAACAAAAAGAAGGAAAGAAAAGGAAAAGAAAAATGAAGAACATAAAACTAAATCACACACTCTGGCGGGATCCTATGATGTACGCAGAACTGGTATAGAAATAAGAGGAAGGAAGAACAGAAGGAAAAAAAAAAAAACACAGAGAACGTAAACAGTGAACATGTGTGCACGACTGAAGGCATTACACCTTTGAAAACTGAGTGCAAAAGGAACAAAATGCATTGAATCCTCGGTGTTTGACCCGAAATGCGCGCGGTAGATTTGAATATGGTCAATGAAATGGAGCAGCGGGAGTTGAACCAGCTCCCAACGGATATGCGTTCCGAAGATCCTACCGTTACACCCCACTGGCAGCTGCTGGTACCTTTTCGACTGTTTCGTTTCATTGATCTGATTGCTTTGGGCGAAATTCAGGCTATGTGTTGTGTCATCCTCTGTGTTTCTTCGCCTCACCTTCTACTGTGATAATGAGTATGGTGGGAGGATACATATTTTACAAATTGCAAGATTGGGCCCCAAAGGCTGGTGTCAGTCTCTTGGCGGGACTTCCCGGGGGAGGCGGCGCCCCTCCTAGTTCATGTTCCGGGGGGTAGCCCCCCCCCCCCCCCGCAGTCGGCGCCTATGCTTCCTACTATCCTCCCTCCATCTGGTCACATCTGTACGCCGCTCAAAGAAACAGTTGCTTCGATGCGCTAACACGTAATTAAAAAAAAAAAAAAAAAAACGGTCCTACCGACTGCAGTGGTCCAGCAGCGGGAGGGCCACCGCTAACATGAAAGGCGGAGTGACCCTTTCTCGCTTGTGAAATCGATGAAGTTGCCTGCCTCGTCACCTTGATTTCATCGATTGGCCAATTCCCGTGGGTGTGCTCGGCGTGTAGCTTTCGCCACGCTCACTGGGGGCAACCAGGAAAGAGGAATAATGAATCCCTCGCTCCCGGCATATATATTGTCCCTTCGGCGGTACAGGAAGGCCGGCCTCCTATATTGGAAACAAAATTTTTGTGACCTTCGCCCAAAATGTCTGCCCACCTGGTCTCTGCTGTCGTCTGCACCCTTAAAACAGAACTTCACCACATAACACGCTGAAGGCACACGTATGCACAGAATGATGCCTTTATCACTCACAATATAACTGCATAAGTGTCACAAAAAGGCGTACGCCTCCCGTTTTCAACAAATCGGAGGACAGAACGATGCCATTCAGGGATGGTTTGCTACACTCTTAAACATGAGTGTACAATATATTAATTGTGTGTGAGTGTACAAACAATATGAGTGTGAGTGTACAGACAGTATTCATTATGCTAGTGCATAATGAATACAAACTAGGCCCCGCCTCCCGGTTTCAACAAATCAGGGGCGGGAACGTCGCGCACAGCACACGATACCGCAATGACGTTACCTGTAGTTCTTCTAGTTCTTCCGCACCAATTTTACCCTCGTAACTTTACACATTGTATTCATTTTATGTGCAGGTTGCAACACATCTAATCCATAGACATTTCTCGCAAAACTTCAGTACACAAGGTATTTCGTTCTTACGTCACAGCCAGATCTAAACGTAATCCTATACTTCACGGAAAACATTTTCCCCGTTCCTGGATATCTCACGCGTACCACAGTTGACAACCTTAACCGCTGAACCCGTGCTCGACGGGTGATGGAGACGATGAATGTCAGGCGTTCTTGGGCCACACCTTTCTCAGGTAGCGGGGTGGTGGCCCGAGCACGCCCTTTGCGTGTTTGCACGGGGGGCGAAAGCACAGCCAGGGGTTGCACTCATGTATACCCTCCCTGCAGCAGTCCTGTTCGATGTTGGCGCGGTCGATTTCAACGCCCTACAAAACTTTTCTTGGCAACCCGTTTTCTCTGCTTCTCGCAGTGCTACACGCAAGGCACTGCACTGCTGCGTTGGGGTGCAGCATGACGTAGTAAGAATAGTTCACAAAGTAAGAGAACCGTAGAGCTGGGAGCTCACTCTCAGAGAAAAAGGTGTAAAAAGGTGGCAACTCCACGAGTTACTACCTGATGCGTACGTTACCTCCTTACTCAAGACCGCAAGGGGTGTACAACAACAACAACAAATAAATCATGGCTATGGCCTGGGGTGATTCACCGCTTGAGAGCAGTACACTACCCCATTACACGAGAAACATGAGATGTGAAACTGCCCTCATTACCACCGTAGGGTGATAAAATCTTGCAAATCTTGTGACTGTGCGCAGTTAACACAAATGTTTGCTCTCTTTAGCCACCCACGGTGGCTCAGTATATCTTGTATATACCATTGACACATTAAAATCAGTTTGATTGAAAAAAAAAAAAAAAACCCACGGTGGCTCAGTCGGTATCGTGTCCGCCTCCTGATCCCAAGATCGCGGGTTCAAACCCGGCCCATGACGGAGGCAACTTGGTGGAAAGGGTACAAGTTGCTCAGACAAACCGTCTTCCGCGAGGGACGTTCATGTGGTGTATCGTGCGCCAAGATTTCGGCGGCTCTGTTCGGCGCACGTTAAAAGAACCCTCTAGCGGCCAAAATTAATCGACGGACCCGACCACTTTCGTTTGCAAGCCGCGATCCAAACTTGGTCGTACAACTGGGGCATCGAGTCTTTTCGAGTATACGCTATGCAAGTATGTCAGCTATCGACGCAGCTCCCTGGTTTCCCTCTGCCCCCTATTGCCCATGGAGCGGCCTCACTGCAGTGGTGGGTAAGATACTAAAAAAAGTAACAAAGTTACTGCTAGTAACTGACTTATGGTTACAGTTACTCTTTTTCAAATATGACTATAGTTACAGCTACAGTTACCACGTTAAAGGAACTTAGTTGCTTTACAGTTAGCTTCTAATAAAAAAAATGCCGAATAAATTTAGCTTTAAAAATTTTTGCTTTAGCACCGGTACTGTCCTAGCATGGTTACATCGCGTTATGAACGGAGAATTCTCCATGGGCAACAAATAATTCACGAAAAGGCCAACGAGTGCCAGCGCCAGGGGTTGAACCTGGATCCTCCTGATTACCGGTCAGCTACCTTTACACCACGTTCACTATTACTACCTTTGCAAAACATTTACTATTCTCAATGGGCCTTAGAAGCACGTTGGAAGTCACTCCAGGCCATCCTGACTGTGTATGAAATGGCAAAAATTGTGGAATTCCTGGTTAGGAAAAACGGCGGTGCACTTGAAGCGTCGACAAAAAAGATGCCAGGGAACGGACGTGTGGAACCTAACCTAACCTACACTAACCTAACCAAACTTAGCTACATTTTACAGTTAATTTAGTCAAAATCAGTAACTAGTGTTCTGTTACAAGTTAATTTTATATAAAGGTTATTAATTACTGCAAAAAGTAACTAGTTACACTTACAAGTTACTTGTAACTTAGTTGCTACCCGATATTGCCTCACTGTCATCTCTTCCAAATAATGGGGTAATATTTCAAGGACGAGGCACACGTGGTTGCTCTAAACTTTACTGGCAGGCAGATTGCTCGGAAATAGCACATCAGCACCACCACCACCACCAGCATAAAAAGGTCTATTAAGCGTAAAACGGTCCCATATCTTTCTCAAGGCTGATTTTCTGGAAAGCGTATCGCACTTTTTTGTCTACAGATTCAAGCCTACAGGTTCCAAGTTAGCTGCAACCATTTGCGAGCTACCTTAGTTAGTTACCTTAGTAGCTTGCAGGCACTGTGCAGTATTTATTCCACACAGAACTTCCTCGTCCATCGAGCTCGTTATCTGGCAAGCATGGTGACAAACAGAGGCTATAGATTTACTATTTGCTGGGTACCTAGTCATGTAGGTATTAAGGCAAACGAGGAGGCTGATCGTGCAGCGGCAAATGCATTAATGCGTGACGCAACCCCGTTTGAGGACCCCTCCCAAGACCTGAGGTCGATACTGGAAAGGACAATAAACGCCAAATGGCAGGAATCTTGGGATCAGCAAACCTCTAACAAGCTGCATGCTGTTAAGCCTAAGGTGGGAAACTCTTCAATTTCCCTAGGAAACCGACTGCATGACGTTTTGCTATCTCGATTAAGGATAAGGTACACGTTTATCACTCATAGTTTTTTATTATGTGCGGAGGAGCCGCCACACTGCATGCACTGCGGGGGACAGCTCACTATTACACACGCACGCACGCACGCACGTACATTGGATGGTAATGGGGTGGGCGATTCACCGCCGCTGAGGCGGTACACTGCCCTATTTCGCGTTCGGAGAGGATGAAGGGATGATGACGGGGGCTTTCAAAGAGCCGTCGCCAGACCGGTGGAACACAAGTACTCCGCCAGAAGACAAAGGCCCTGCGTCCGGTGGGCAGCGTTCGACCACGGACTGAGGATCTTCGCTAGGTTGAACCGCCGCTTGTCAATGCGTTGCATAGAGACTTCCATTAGGGCACGCTCGTGGTGGTATTGCCCAGAAGCCAGGAGGACGTGGCTGAGGTCGCCGTGTACTCCACAAGTGGGGCACGCACGCACGCACGCACGCACGCACGCACGCACGCACGCACGCACGCACGCACGCACGCACGCACGCACGCACGCACGCACGCACGCACGCACGCACGCACGCACGCACGCACGCACGCACGCACGCACGCACGCACGCACACACACACACACACACACGCGCACGCGCACACGCACGCACGCACGCACGCACGCACGCACGCACACACACACACACACACACACACACACACACACACACTATTGCACATATATTAATCTCATGCCTATTCTACGAACACTATCGTCGCCAACATTTCTCCATTTTTTATCGAGAGTTTTTGCCACTCCATCCTGCCCTATTGCTGGAGGATGAGCCTCTGATACCCTTTTCCCAGGTACACAGATCTTTTATGACCATTGGTTACTTGAAGGACTTATAATCATGTCACAGCTTTTGCGCAGTTTTAGAGAGATTTTTTAGTCGACATTTAACCTTTTACCACATGATTTTAATTTCATCACCACCGGTTTAGGTAGTCACAAACTTACCTAGCTTGGCGCATCATAGCCATATATGCTTTTGCGCCAGAAAAATCCAACTCCTCATCACCTTCATCATCATTTGCGAGTTCTTGAACGCGCAGAGCGGCGATTCGCAGTAGCAGACGAATTCTGACTTTATATGTCCACGTAGCAAAGGAGGGAAAGGAGGCAATAAGCAGGCCTTGTGTAGGTGGCCTTGGTTACACGCATTGGTTACACCTCACACATTAGATTACTCGTTTTCCTTTTTTGTTGTTGTTGTTCCATGTTAGCACGTATGATAATGTAGCTATTTATTGACGATTTACGACTAAACCTGCGACTACGAGTGCTCGGGCGTGTGGCTGATGAGGGATCGTTACCATGGCTACCGTCGCGGAAAGCCTAGATGTCACTGGTGGAACGCATAATGACGTCACTGGGATTAGCGATCAGGCATTATTATCGGCGTGGCACTGTATGAGCATATACGCTACGGCAGTGTGTCTCTGCACAGTGGAGAGGGTGTACCCCCTTCAGAACTACTGGTTTAATTTACTGGTTCACAATTACTGACTTAGCTTCATTCCCCAAGATATATCAAAAGGCTTTCTAGCGTCTGTACCTTGCATTCGTTGGCGTTCAAAATACCTTAGTTATTTGCGGTTTATCCTGATTTTCGGGTTAATTAATTATAATTCGTGGCGTCCCCATTCATCGTCATCAATTTATCTTTTTTTTTTGTCGTGGATTTCGTGAGACATCCATTTTTCTTCCTTTCTTTCTTTTTCTTTTTTGTCGTGAATTCGAGGTTCCGTAGCACCCTCTCCTCGGTTCGTGCGCCCCGCTTTTCTTCGTTATTAATATTTTCTTTCTTTAATGGATGGATTGACATCCAGCTTGTGTAGCTTCGCCTAGAAAGCGTTTGTCCAAAGGTTCAACGTTTCTACGGCTACACGAGAACCGCAAACGGCAGCGGACGTCTTCAATCTTAGCTATATTTATCTCATTTCAAATAAGAAGAATTTTATTTCGTTCCGGACGCGCTGTGTGTTCGCGCAAGGAAGAAGCTGGAGCCGTGGAGAAGAAAGAAAGAGAACTCGGAATGAGAGAAAAGACGTAATATCGATTCCATATCACGCTCCAGCTCAACAATAAAAAACGACACATCCGATATCCGGATAAAAAAAAAAAAAAAAGACGCCACAGTGCGGAAAGAACGAATGATGAAGAAAAGGAAGAAGAAGAAATGAATGTGAATGGGGGGCGCAGATCACAAGTGGCAAAAGAAGTGGAGGGCAGGTTTCCCCCGTTTGAGAATGCATTTTTCTTTCTGGACGCGATTCAGTCTTTGCATGTGTCGCCGTGTGTATCTTTATGCCCATCACGGTTGAAGGTGCTAGCGCTTTGTGGCTGTAATTTTGCTTAAAATTTCCGCCTTAGTCAGTCGCACACTCTAAAAACAGAACATCCGTACGCCCTAAGCACATTACACACAAATGAGGGCACAGTACAGCTCCTTTTGAAGTTGTTCCAGGATACGTAGTATCCCCCCTGATCATGTCTCTGTCATTCCTTTTGCCTTCTTCCCACCTCTCAGCGTCTATACAGAGCACACAGCTACATGTGATTCGCGGTGCGCATTCCCAGGTGTGAATAAGCAGCAGAACCTTCACCCCAGGTCATAGTGGATGCCGTCTCCGTCCCGTTCACATCTGTATTTATACCAGGGCCATGACCTTTTTAATTCCGTGTTAGCGCAGCGAAGCAACTGGTGCTATGAGCGGCGTACAGACGTGGACACATGGAGGGAGGACAGCAGGAAGGAGTGGGGGTTAGTATGCGTCCTGAGCCGACTTCAGGGGGAACTGGGCTGACATTCGTCTGGAAAGTCTTCGGAAAGCCCAGGGAAAACGTCAGACAGCACAGCCGCGGTGACAGCATTCGAACCCGTGTCACCTCCCAGTCTCGTCGTGGAAAGCGGTCATCCTAACCACTATGCCACGGGAGCTGGTGGGGCATGACCTGAGAGGTGGCGGGTTCGAATTCCTGCGCCGGCTCTGCTGTCTGAGGTTTTCCCTAATTTTCCTGGCAGACTTTCCAAACGGATATCGGCACAGTTCCCCCAGAAGTCGGCCCACGACGCATACTACTAAACACCCTGTCTCATACTTTTTTTTTATTGCCGTCCTCTCTCCATCTGTCCACTTCTGTACGCCGCTCATAGCCACAATTGCTTCGCGGTGTCAACAGAGAATAGAAGGCAAACAAATATCTGTACCCGGCACGTCGTTCTTTTCGTGCCTTCCGTTCCTTCGACCCCCCGATTTCTACCTAATCTAGTGTGCGTGTGAGGCGCGGTCTTTTGGCTCGGTTGGATTTCGCGAGAGGGAAAAGATTCGGTCGGAGTTTTCTTTTTTTCTTTTTTCTGTTCCTTCCTATACCGCCACCTGTTCTGGAACGTGACCCGATGGTCGATTTCCCTCCTTTCATTTCTGTTCTTCTTTTTCAGCCGAGCTTGGCTCCCATTGGTATGCGAGGCTCGAACCGAACAGGCCTCCCGTCGTCGTCCGTGCTCGCCTTTTTCCTTCTGTCCGTTGTTTTTAATCCATCCGCTACCATTTTATTATCGTTTTCTCATTCTCACTGTCGGTGAGGTACGTATGGTGCTCTTTTAAATTGTCATCTACTCTTGTAATCCGTGGTGCAGGGGTCCTCAAACTCAAATGGAGTTGTGTGCCGCATTAACCTTAGACCACATCAAGGAGGGGCACAGAGAAAAGAAACGAGAAATGAGGGAATTACCATAAATGCCATGATATATCATACCATAGAAATGTACACAAGAACAGGAGCGGCGTATATATCCCAGTAAACCGAGAAACGTCTAATGAACATCCAGAGGATGGTACGCAGTGGACATTTTGGGTGACTAGTAGATATCCAGATATGTCCACAATACGTTCCATAGATGTATTATGGATCGTCGGAAGCTCGACATTAACTGTATAAATGCATGTCCTCTGGATGTACCTGCTGGACATTTGTCACATCCAGGGGACGTTTGTGAGGCATTGCGACGTCTAATCTACGTCCAGTAGATGTTCCTACCGGATTAACATACGACAATATAGTTATTGTGGAGCGGGACGGCGTGTCCAGAATTCACTAGACCCCATTTCACACACCAAGTGAGATAATTAATCTGCTCTTCACACCGGGTGCTGAAAGTATGAAAAACGATTCGAGAAAAATACGTAGTCCTTCACAAAGGATTATGAGAATGTTCAGGAGCACTCAAAATTATCTCCTATTTATACGCTGTACCGTTGCTTTTGCTCATAGTTTCAAATTAAATTTTAAAAAAATTAGCTGACATTATTTACAATTGGTTATTGCTTCGATTTCACTACTTTAATATGAGTCCTAAAAATTAAGATACAATGGCCTTTGTACACCACTGTTCTGTTGTTTTTAACGTGTGACTATTTGACTTAGTGTGAGAATTACGATGAACCCCTCTTATTTCTCATATTAGCTACTCTGCTAGTTTAGCAAATTGTACGCGAATACCATGTTGCCTTGTGCGTAACTTTGTGAGGTTCGCGAGCTAGCTCACATGCCGTGTATGTATTCTGCCTAGCATGGACAACAACAACAACTAAATCATGACTATGGCCTGGGGTGATTCACCGCTTGAGAGCAGTACCCTACCCCATTACACGAGAAGCATGAGATGTGAAATATGAAAATGAAGTTATGTGCAAGTACAACTCGAACTCCCGTCGTCTGGTTGCGCAACGCTATACGTCGCACAAAATGAAGAAGCACATGAAAGAAGCGCCAATGGTCCTTGAGATGCAGGGGTGGACCCTACAGCGTCTGGAGCAAGCCGGTAGACAAGAGGAACTCCAAGAACATCAGAAGTCCTCGACGGTGTTGGACATGGCTCTGACATGGGCCAAGAATTGCAGCCAGGTTGAACAGTGCTGGACAGAGGCTGCAGTACGTCGGGCAAGGCTGAAAACAATTCCCCAAAATCTGGTTTTATTCCTAATTCTTTATGAAATTTTTCAAGAAGGTAGCTTCGTTTTTTTTTGTTTTTTTTTTTCTGGCCAAGAAGTCGCGGGCCACAGGATAGCTCATCGCGGGCCACATGTGGTCCGCGGGCCGGGTGTTTGAAACCCCCGCCGTAATGTGTACTGGACTTAACTGACGTATTAACGTTATGTTGAAGGAGTTCTGAATAAGGGTACGTACTTTATTGTGGCATATCTATTCAGCGTCTTTGTTCCAAATTAATAATAATTAATCCTGGTTTTTGTGAAACAATTAACATCGTCATTGTTTGTCATCATCCGCATGCACCCGTATCAATCACCCTAACATTCGAGAGAAAAAAAGTGGGACGAGAAGGTACAGCAGGCTTCACCAGCATGCTCCCATAGGCGCCGTTCATAAGCAGTTTAAAAACGCTTGACGTCGCTTTGCAATTGTACGCAAGTGGCAGTTCTTTCTGTCACGGTAATGGTTCTTCTGGCAATTTTGTCGTGAATAATGGGAACTTCGAGGCTCCTTTTAAGGTTCTCGTTACATATAGAACATAGTTAATAACCGAACGTCGTCTTCCTTACATATCAAGACTAGGTGACGTACGTCAATACCACTGTAAGTTTGAATTAACGTTGCTTGCTTCACGCTCAGGTAAGCGAATACACTACGTAACTGCTCTTCATAACGAACCCTGACACTCTCAGGGTTCGTTATGAAGATCAATTATCACCAGCTCGCATGCTTTCTCGCCCCTCTTTACGTAACCGCCTTGTTCTTCCAGAGGTGAGGTAAAGTGTTCAACTCGTGATTAGTTATGCCTAAAAAGCATAGAAAATTGTACACCGAATCCCCATAAACCCTCTGACAAGGACATCTGAGAGATTGACTGGAGACGAGACATGCACATACCACAGAGCAGCTGAGTCCGAATTTCAGTTTACACAATGTAACCGTGAGTATCAAGCTGGAAAAATCTGTTGGCAAGATCATTGCAGGTGTCTCTTGGGATGAGGAAGGACTCTTGAAGCTTATGCTGCGCAAGTAAAGTAAACGGGAAGTAAACAGTAAACACGTCGCCTTCAGGTCCTTCAAGGAGAAAAAGACAAGTGACAGATGATGAACTTCCTTCCTCAGGACAACCCGCCTGTACAAAGTGTTTGGCTGCGAGGCCACGATTTCGATCTCAGCAGCTAAACCACCCTGAGCTCACTTCCTCGTATTGTTTCCTGCTCCGTGTTTAGTGGCAATTTCTTCGTGGACACCGTTTTTTTTTTTTTTCAGGCCATGTATACAACTCAAGGAAGCGGTGACGTCACGGTTTAACGATTAACTAAAATAATTGTTTTGATGATGGCAATCGTTATCGTGAAATACAATGCCGAGCCGTTGCCCACACGTAAAATCCTCGTAGTGTACATCACACACTATTACTGTTCGTTTCATCGTCTCATTAACCACAGTGAACGGGCTTCGTATACACCGAGTAATTTCCAGAGCGAAGCGACCGCTGGCACTGGAGTACTTATTTTTCACCGCAGGCAAGTAAATTGAAGCTTGATCGTAATTGAAGAAGGTAAACTGAAGCCGCTCAACTAAGGAAACACTTTCATCGGACAAAGTGATTTCTATATATATCGCCTGTTTGTACGAGTATCATTTCTGGCCATTGCATCTATTTAGTGAGATCCACATTTTTCTTTTTTCTTCCATATCGACGAATCGCAATCAAGTATCCTCGATGCAGAACAAATTGATCGGCCGACGGCACATAATCGGCGTGACCATTTTTCCCTTTTCTGGCTGCCTCGTTCTTATACGGTTCATTATCTCTCCGATCAACCCTCTTTATGCCCTTAATGGGCGCCACGTATACTTACCTTTCCGCAAGTCCACGCTTTATCATGCTACCGACAGGACTGACTGTCGCTCTCCGCTTTGTCTTCTAACTAGCACGCATAGCAGTAGTTGGAGAAGCGAAACATCGCAAGGTTTCATTTGTGCCTGATCTGTTCGTAACGCTCCTATAGAAATTGTTTTCCTGGATCTCATTATTGTTTTCTTGCTTTTATCATCACCATCATTATAATTACTGATACGGTAAAGTTCCAGAGGAGTTGCAGGGTATAAGCGCATAAAGAAGTCAAAGGTTCCTCGAGGTGGCGCTTTTCGGTTAAAACGGTACAATAAACGTTTTTCGTTTTAAGGCGATAACCTTACGGGGCCAACCAACGGGGTCGATAGCAGTGGAAGTCCGTCCGTAACAGCTGTGGAGAGAGAGAGAATCCAAGGAAAAAGTTTCAGTGACACAGAAACGGGTGCGTGTGCGCGGGGGTCAGGATGGGGTGCCCCAATACTAGCCGGTATTCGGCACCCTAGGTCAGGATAGGGGAAATGGCCCAATAAAGTTACTGCATGTAAATGCCTTAATGCCCCAAAATGCGGCTGTTAACTTTTTTGTTTCTTGGTGCGTACTCTTGCTCCTGTACTTCATTCAAACTGCAATATGGTGGTGGTGGTGGTGGTGGTGGTGAAAGCGCTCGCCATTGTCGGCCTCACCGACGTGGGCAACGTCACGACTGACGCCCTCAATACATACATTATATATGATACATTATGATATGCTGCGCGAGGCAGCCAATCGCAGCTGTTTCGCGTCATATACAAAGTTAAGGCTTCTCGTTTTGCTGTTATCATTATTTATTTTTATAATTATCACGAATCGCTATAACGTCAGTGCGATGTGTGTGTGTCGCAGAAATATCACACCCATTAAACATCGCGCTACAGGCAGAGACACATTTTTCTAGCATGCATCCGCGCCGACAGGAAGTCTGTCATCCCAATGGTACGATGAGACCGGAAGTGAGGTAGAGGGCGCTGCGATATATGTTCATCGGCGACGAGGCACTTCCGGTTCGAGTTCGGGACGTGACGCAGTTCTGGCGGAAACGCCTGGCTCTTTGATCGCATGATTGATTCGGTGATGACAGCGCCAGAACGAAGATTCATTTCTTTTTCGAGGAGGACGGGGGTGTTCCTGCCGGGAAACGAATGAGAGCATCAGTCATCAGTGTGGTAATGTGCGCTAGCGGAAGCATTGATTCGTGCGCGAACTCCTGGTTACCAGGTGCAGATCAATATGCTACAAAGGTACGCTGTATATTGCACGGAAAATATCTTGGGTATAAATCACAACTTGAAAACAAAAGCTGTTGTCTAAACGAAGGAGCATGGGTCACGTTAGACAATAACAATGTATCATCAACGGCGCCTCTTAGAAAGGCGAAAGGCAACAAACTTCAATGCGGGCACGAAAATATCAGGCTCAGTCGAGACCAGAGAATAGTCCAGCTCGATACAAATAGGTGGATAATCGCGAAGATGTGAATGTCAGGATTGTTGGGAGAGACATATTGGGTGGTTGGTTCTCCTGCATGCACAGGGCTAGTGCAGTAAAAGCACGCTTTACAGGAGACGCCACGGCCGGAGAGCGACATTTTTTTCCCACTTCCACTGTGATGAGTGCATTCTGCAGTAAAAGAGCGACGCTCTCTGTCACAGTAATTTAATTGGGAATTACGTACAATACCTTGAGATCGTATTACGAATTTTGATCTTTTCTGCAATAGCTGGTTAGCAAATTTGAACGTGTTTATCACAAAACTGACATTGCAGGAGTGGCCTTGCATGAGCTAATAACATACAGCTCGCTGAATTTAAGTACGGGTGCTACAAATAACAAAATCAGAAATGCTTCCACGAAATGCATTGTCATCGTTACGTCTACTTGCAAAGCTCACCACCGGCAATGGGGTAGAATATCGCTCCTGGCGATACTCTACCCCAGACGATGACACTCCCTATTCATCATCTCAAAATAAAGTTGTTGTTTACTTGCAAAGCCCGTGCCACTTGGTGACGTAGTGCGTGATGACGTGGGTACCTCATTTCCGGAGATGACAATTAAACAGGTAAAGGGTGTTGCGAAGCACTTAAAAAGAAACTTGAGGCAGTCAGAATCAATACACACGCATACAACTGGAATGACGCCAAGTAAAGCCGCGTAGATGCAATCACATTCACGTTTTTTTTTTTTCGCTTTTGTTTACACCGAGAGAAATTTACAACAGCAAGAACATACAACGTTCACCAATAAAGCGTGTTTCTCTGTCGACGTTCGCCCTTCAATGAGGTATCCTGCAAGATCTCAAAGCCGCCTCTTCGTACACCTTCTTTTTCCTTTTACTTTACTTCGTCTTGAAGCGATCTCTCTCTTCTTTTTTTTTTCTTTCTTATTTTCTTCCTGGCCGTACCGAATGCACTCTTCAGCGCTGCCATCCTCTGATTATGAACGAAGCGAAAGGAAGAGGAAAGGATCCGGATTAAAAGGGGATCGCGCTCTCAGGGTCGGATTAGTTTCCGCCGCCGGTGGTTCAGTAGGATGCGCTTCGTTAGGCCCTGCCAGGCGGTGCTCTTTTTCCACCCTTCCTCCCTCCCACTCTTTGCCCCCTCTCTTTTCCCTTAGCCGCCCCCGCTATACTCGTGGTGATCCGATTATTTGCGCCTCTTACCGAGAGGTGGCGCTGCCTAGGTTTCTCTTCTGCGAAAGTGTCGCCGCATGATCGCAAGGCGGGCGCTGGTGTTGCTCAGGCGTTTTTTTTATTTATTTTGTTGGGTTTGACTTCGAATTTACTTTCCTTTTACTTTTTGTTTTTGTACTCGAGAGTATGTCGAGATGCGATGATGTGTGTCACGTTTAGAGAAGGTGCTTCTTCTGTTTTTCTCCTTGGATGTCGCGTCTCGTTAAGAGGCGTATTTGTCAAGTGCGAGCTTGAAGGTGGACGGAAGAGATATGGAGTGCTGGACGTTAGCGGTCTGTGTTTGTGAGTGCGGAGGGGGGGGGTAGCGAGGGTTGGTGGGGGGGGGGGGCGCTGCGGTCTTTTACAGTGACACCGATTTATAGAAGTACGAAAACCATAAATGTTGACAACGAGTTGTGAAAGAATAGAGAGGCGTACGTCTTTTTGTGACGCTTCTGCAGCTGTTACAAAAAGGCGTACGCCCCGTGCTTTTCACAAATCGGGAGCGATAATAGTATTATTCTGCGCAATGATTGGCCTTCAGCGTGCTATGTGGCGAAGTTCTGTTCTAAGAGCGTGCACGGTCATGAGGAAAATTAGATTAATTTGATTTAGTAAATTTGATGCTACTGATCGTACGCTACACACATTTAATCGAGTGTGTTGGTAGACTTTATAACGTGACCCGGATGTACAGTATCTACCGCGCCCAATCAGCAAGTAAAATCCTAAGTAACGCTGCCATTGGTACCGGTAGGTACGAGAGCTTCACTTTAACGTTACAAACGGTCTGCTAAAACTTCATACAGCTCGTAAGCGCAAATGAGAATGCGTGCACTAGTTACTAGTACCATTAATGCGCCTGTACCTTTGCGCAGCTACCGAAGGATCTCGGATACGAACTGACTAGAAACAGACACTGGTTCGTCGTTGTCCCTTATCTCACACGGCCCCAAACGCCTTTAGCGGAAAATTTCTTCGGTTTCCGGGACCAAAAATCCAAAAGACTGCAGGAGAATGAGTGAAAACAGCCTGAGTAGTTTGCGTCTCTACATTGCAGCATATGTGTAAGATACGTGTACACGCGTGTCCTCGCGAGGCGTTGCTGTTTTGTGCGGACTTGCCTCTAAGCGAGAATAGGTTTGCCTTAATACCCTGGCATTCTTAAAGAAACAGATGAAACTCCCCATTCACCATCTTGTTGTTATTAAAGAAACAGATACCCTCTGTAATTGGAACATCTTTATAATGACGGAGCCAGGAGAGATAAGAATAGAACGAACACATCCTCACCGCTTTATTCGGTGTTCATATGAAAATCACAGGACTGCCGTGGCCCGCTAACAAAAACTTCTCCAGACTGACAGACATGGCGTACAGATCCCGACAAAACGTTTACGGAACATCGGAGTGGCGTATAAAGTCAATAGGCGGGACGAGATGGACTTACCGGCAGGTGATTCCGTGCACTTCTCAGTAGGTGTGTTCACTCCCGTTCACTGCTATAGGGTGTCGCTCCGATGAAGAAATACGTCGCTCTGGTGTTCCGTAAACTTTTGTCGGGATCTGTAAATTCGGCGAGCTGTATAGACCGTTTACAGCAGCCAGTTGCTTCAGGCGCTAATAGATGGCGCCACACTAGCCCTGCCATTGCTTGCCTTCTGCGAGTGCCTGTGTGCCTTTGCCTATGTGAGTGCTTCCGAGATTTTTAGCCGCTGTGCTACAGTTTTGTGCAAAATGTGGAAAAGCAGAGGGAAGACTTGGTCCGTGATTGAGTGTAGAAACTGTGACAGAAATCTGATCGTGTGGGACGAAGCAGTTTGTCAAATTCACGAGCCGTCGCTACACAGAGACTGTCCGTGTTCGAGGCCTTTTGCAATGCACGGGTTCCCACAAGGAGAGATAAACAAGCTCATCCGACAACGGTGGGTATCGAATCTTCAGAGGAAGGATTTCAAACCGGGAAAGTCAGCGAGGGTGAGTAATGCAGCCCTCAAAGTGGCGCAGCGTTTCTGTGTGAGCCCCAAACTCTGCTGTAGGCATTGGCTGCTGCTTGTGAGAATAAACTTCCTCCATAGTAGGAGGGATCACGTTCCTTGCAGTAGAACGGTTCCATGTACATGCCTTGTCAGCGCGCGAGGCACTCGTGAGCCCATTGTTTGTGGCCTCTACAACCTTGATGCGCAGTGCATAGATATGGCTGCACCTGCTACTCAAACCCGCTTTACAGGCGCATGTTGCCGCCAAAGTGGACCCGAAGCGAATCTCTGCACTATACGTTCTGCTCACTGTTTGTGTCATCTTGATGTCAGCATTTAAAATGCATACACCATCGTTGCACTGGCACAGTACTACACCGACAGGGCTACTGTCAAACACGTTCGTTCCCTTTGCAAACCCTCTGTAGTTCAGCGCAGGCTTTCCGTCTGTCTCGTTGATCATGTAGTTGTATACATCTGAAATCAACAATAAAAGTATGCTACTTCATAACGAAAACGTAACAGCCCTTATACATGCATACCATCCTCAGGTAGCTGTACCACAACTCTTGCGATAAAAGCAAGAAATCACGATCTTACGATATTACATTATGAACGTATCCATAACGTAACGTATGCCCAACAAAAAATAAATAAATAAATAAATGAAGAAACACACACACACACACACACACACAAAAAAAACGCCGAAATGTGTAGTAACTCAAACATAGTGGGGGCGATCATGTGGGACGCACGAGGGCAGAAATATCACTCTAAATCAAGCAAATGCAACTTAAATTATATCAAAAAGCGCACTTACCTGACCGTTTAAGCTTCGACCAAAGCCTCGTGTCATCCTTCCACCCGGAATTCATTGCAAAAAGTTGAAAATCGGGGAAAGCGTCTCTGAGTTGCACCGCAATACTGCGTGCGCCGTGTCAACAGGCAGCCGTAAGAGAAGGCAAGCCGTGGCGCGCAAGGTCACGCGCGTTAAGATGGCGGCGCCCAGATAACTCTGCTGTAAACGGTCTATACCGACTAGCGGAAGCGGACACCCCTTTCTGCGCAACGTCTGGGTCTGTCGAGGACACAGAGCACATATTGCTGATCCCACAGATCATATCGTCAACACTTGCAGTATTGCAGAGTTTTAATACACCGTACGCTATCCCTTACGTACGCAAAGGCGATAGCGTACGATGTACTAAAACTCTCCATTATCAGACAGCTTTGGTTCGACTGAGCTGCATGCCTTTCCGGGAAAGGATCGTAGGGCTGTAGCAGTTATGTGTGCATGTGTATCGCTGTATTCAAACACTGCAAGGAGTCACTGCTCCCAGAGTCCTTCATTTGCAGGAGCGCCCATCTACAGGTCACCTGACATGCACAGGTGCCAGTCACTGGTATCGGCGAAACTTCGGGTACGATAGCAATCGCTATACCACGGTCTTCCACAATCGCGGCAGCACCTCAACGGCGGTTCCGACGGGCTCTACTGATCGGCACCGGTAAAGTAGGGGAAAGCGGGAATCCCCGTTTGATTGCCGGCAACATCTTGCACTAGGATCTAATACCCTTGCCACATGGACAGTTTTCAATGTTCATTGAAACCAATGGCGATTGAACTCGGGCGTAGCGTCACCAAGCGTATCACGTGTCATCTTCTCAAAGAGCATTGGATCCAATGCTCTTCGAGAAGTTGAAAAGTGATACGCTTGGTGGCGCTACGCGCGTGTTCAATGGTCTCAATGACCATTGAACATGCGCGCAGCGCCACCAAATGTGTGACTTGTCAACTTCTCAAAGAGCATTGGATCCAATGCTCTTCGAGAAGTTGACAGGTGATACACTTGGTGGTGCTACGTGTTCAATGGTCATTGGTTTCAATGATCCTTGAAACCAATGGCGATTGAACATGCGCGCAGCACCTCCAAGTGTGCCACCAAGTGTGTGACTTGTCAACTTCTCAAAGAGCTTTGGATCCAATGCTCTTGACAGGTGATACGCTTGGTGGTGCTACGTGTTCAATGGTCATTGGTCTCAATGATCCTTGAAAGCAATGGTGATTGAACATGCGCGCAGCGCCACCAAATGTGTGACTTGTCAACTTCTCGACGAGCCATCCAGTGTTCTTTGAGAAGTTGACAAGTCACACACTTGGTGGCGCTGCGCGCATGTTCAATCGCCATTGGCTTCGATGAACATTGAAAACCTGCCCTGTGGCAAAGCTATTAGAGCCTCGTGCAAGAAGTTGCCGGCACCGATTGACGGACGAGCAATTTGGGCATCACGTCTATGTTCCTCCGCCCACGACAGAGCGGCCTATGCCGGGCACTGACAAGGGAAGCGAGGCGAAAGGAAGGTCCCGCTCTGTTTGCCCAGGGCAAACATCCGCTACCGCCGCAGCCCTTTTCGCGGTGGCGGCTGTCCGTCCACAGTCCGCCGCTTATTCCCCTCTCTTGACGAGAAAGACCCGGTGGCTGTGTGCACCCGACCTATGCTCGAATGTACTTTGGGGCCGTGGCAGAGGAACCTCTTAGATCTTAGAGGAGAAGGCAATGTCTTTTCTTTTATTCCGTGCGAGCACCGTCAAGCGACTGTGGCTATGACCAGCGTAGAGACTTGGACAGGTGGAGAGAGGACAGCACGAAGAAGTGTGTGTGTGAGAGAGAGAGGGGGGGGGGGTTACGATGCGTCCTGGGCCGACCTCAGGGGGAACGAGGGTATGGTGTACCCACACGGTCAAGGTGTTGGTAGAAAGTAATTAGTATGTGGTAAAAATAATGAAGTATGAAAAATAATATGGCAAACAATATACAATCTAAAAAAAGATGAAGAGAAACAAATAAACGTGGTGTTCTTTAGATGCGATTTGACACTTTTATCTACTATGTAGTTAGTTTATCTAGCCATGCATGTTTTTAATGTATTTTAAAATGCTAAATGAAAATAAGTGAAAAATAAAGAATAGCAGCGGTGGTAGTCCAGGTACGAGCACAAGTCTCAAGTGCATATTGCGCACTTTGGGTCGTTTTGCAAGTTTACAATCCTTGTGCTTGGAGTCACTAGAAGAAGAAAAGGAGTAAATGTAATGTAACCATCACGTTTACTCTTTTTCAGCTCTTTTCTGGTCGTCTTTACTCTGATCATCCCGCCTTACTCTTCCCAAGCTCACTTTACCCTGTTACGCATCCCGTTACGCATCAAACAGCGCAAACGATACCACCCTAAGGAAGCGTAAAAGTACAGAGACGGGAACTGATATATTCTCGTCTTCTCTTAAACCTCATTGCATAACTCACTCTTCCGTGATTTCCTTTCCTAGTGTGCTCTTTTGGTTGTTGTAGAAGAAAACGTAGTTTGAAACGCAACATGATTCCTTTGAAAGTTATTTCTTCTGTACAGCGGGCTCTGTTCCTTTCGAACTGAGAGAAAATTGTGATGTTTTTACTGTTGGCCTTGCAACTGTGTAAAATATTCATAGGATTTTACGTGAACGACTGTTTTCGAAAGGTATCTCCTCTAGCACATGTGGAGCCGCAACAGGTGTCACTACCTCGGACAAGTTGGTATGGCTATGATGCGCCTCGGGCTGGCTGGTAGCTTAACATCCCAATACAAGTAGTACTAAATGTCCAGTACGCCGTCCTCACATGGCACAGTAGAATGTTTACAAAGTCCAGAACCACTTCCTTACAAAATGCGAAGCAACCCACCTAATGATAGCACATAAGAAAATCGCGCCTTGCTAATGGAGGCCAGGGGAAGAACATGGCCTGGATTGGATTGGATGTCACCGTCGAAGGTCCGTGGCCGATACTGCCATCATGGACTTGGGAGAGGTGCACAATGCGGGACGCAAAGTCGAAAAGCTTTCCAAGCGTTGGTGTTCCGTTGGAGCATACCGAGAACAGCTGCGTGCGATGACCCCTTCCATCTCCTCATCCGACCTTCATGTGCGTCCTCATCAGACTACCACGAGCAATCATCAGGTGAAGGTCGGATCTGATTGTGGGACTCAAACCTCAACGTGGATGCAGATTGAACGCCAAGGAACCAAAGTCTACAATTCGTCTCTCTGGGAGATGATCGTCAACAGGTCGTGACGGTCCTGCAGGAAATAGCCTCCTAGGGATCTTTATTGCGTGAAACCCTAATATGGGGGGGGGGGTATACGTTTATTTCTCCATCCCTCGTGGTGTAAGTAGACGGCATGCGTCTTTGATGCATCGACTCCGCACGAATGTTGCTCACACGCCTCACAGGATGTGCACAATGGGATTATGTTGCTCCCCTAATGGTTCCACCTGTGTCACACTAGTGGACAGCGAGCACATCCTCAGCTGTGCTGCATATATGAACGGCCGAGATCCTGTTTAGGCTTAGCTTTACGTGGGATCACTACTCACCCATTAGCTAGTTCTTCTGGGGCCCTGGAACAATCCAGCATCTCGGCGTTTTGCCATAGAATCCTTAATACGATTTCTGACGGACAACGGGATTGGGGTTTCACGTCTTTGACTGTGCTGACACGACTCTGACGTCACCAGTGTCGCTGTGACACACGTGTTTCAATGGCTATTGGCTGCCACAACGAATGCGGAGCAGCAGGTCCTCATAACTGCAGCCAACCTCTCCGCGTGCGTTACCTTTACATATCTCTGTCCCCCTGAGAAGCTGCGTCAATAGAAAGTTGCAGTCGTAGCCTACGTAATAACCTGACATATGCAAGGAAGTAGCGTGTTCGCTCTGCGCACGCGCTGTACGCAAATTCACGTTCTGCGCGTGCGGAGTATGCACGCGGTATTTCCTTGCGTACGCTAAAGTACTCTAGTGGTGAGTTTTAAGTGCATCGTATGCTGTCGTCTTTACGTACATGAGGGACAGCGCTGGTGGTTCTGCGCACGCGCTGTACGCAAATTCACGTTCTGCGCGCACGCGGTATTTCCTTGCGTACGCTAAAGTACTCTAGTGGTGAGTTTTAACTGCATCGTATGCTGTCGTCTTTGCGTATATGAGGGACAGCGCTGGTGGTTCTGCGCACGCGCAAAACATAAAAAGAGCTCCGCGCAGTGCGCAGAACCACCACGCTATCCGTTACATACGCAGAGGCATTAGCGTACGTTGCGCTGAAACTATTTATTCTTATCTTAGACGCAATTCCTATCTTTCGAGGATTCACTAGTGAGTTTTAGCGCTTCGTACGCTATTGCCTTTGCAATGCTGCGCAATGCCAGAAGCTCTGTTTATGTTTTGCGCGCGTGTGGGACCACCAACGCTACCCCTTGCGTACGCAAAGGCGATAGCGTACGATGCACTAAAACTCACTAATGACAGCACGCACGGCACCGATATCAAAACCCGGAATGTTACCAACAGAGCTGGGACCATTTCCTCCCGTTAAAGGCGCGAGCTGCGTTGGGTAGGTTCAAGGCAGGGCTTATCTTGAATCGCAGAGCCTGGTTTCGAGCGGTTCTTTCTCTTTTTTTCCTGTGTGTGGCTGTAACACGTTTTGGTGTATTTTAGCGCAGAAATGACCTTGAAGTATCAAATTCTTTTGGAATAACCGCATTGGTAAAGAAAGAAAAAAAAAAAGAGGTGTGACTGTACGGCTACAAAAGTACCCAACTAGTGAATACATGGTCTCTGGGCGACACAACAAAGGACCGAAAAGCACAAATACAAAAATTAAAAAGAGTTCTCGTTTCTTATATATTTATCATCTTCTCCTCTGACCTCCCTAAAGCCCCGTTGCTGAGTCCAAAATAAGAAAAGGAGACACATATCTCAACTGCATCGCCTCGACCCTTTGCCTTTACTACTTCGAAGGAGAGAGAGAGAGAAGAAAGAAAGAAAGAAAGAATAGACTCACACACATATACGAAATATATATAAAGTACAGAGTCGAAGGAACGGTTTCATATCGACTTATTTGCGGGAGGGCGCGGGAAGCAAGAGGGAAGGGAGGTCGGTTATTAGTCTCGCTGGGACGGAGACGCCTTTAGCTGCTTTGGGGAATATAGGGAGAAAGGGGAACGGATCGATGTTCGGCAATTGGACGATCGATGGAAATTTTGGCCTCTGTCAAATGAGCGAAAGGGGTGTGGGACACAGGACCCGTGGCAGGGGTGTGACGGAAATAAACAACGGGAGAGTGTTAGGAAGGCGAGCATTGGAATATGTAAAGAGGTTGTGGGGATATTTGAGCCTGCGAGGTTACGCTGGGTATTATTTGGGGACGGCATTCTCGTTGATGTGATTATCGCGGTTGGCATTTAAAGATGGGTAGACGAAGTGTTGAGGTTGTTTCCCGACTGTATATGGACGATATTGCATTAGAGTGCAATGAGCTCACATTAGAGTTCACATTCGCACTAAAGTTCACAGATTGAAAAAAAAAAAAAAAGAAAGGAAAAATTTAACGCGTCAACCGACGGAGCCTTGAAGCCCCCTCTCGCGTCTCAGTAACCATTAAATGCTCTGCTGTTCATGGACACTCATAATAAATACTGGAAATCCTGGAAATAAAGAAAATAGGCTTCTCTTGAGATATACTCTTGGGCCTGTGCCGTATTTGAAACATTGCTATCAAAATGGCATTTTGAAGATAACAAAGGCGCAGTTTGCAGATATCTTGAGGAAAAGAAAGAACGAATCTATGCACTCTGTTTTCATGCTTTCTTTTACATGCAATATGATGTCGACGACACGCATCCGAGAAATGTTATCCGATAACAAAATTCCGCTGCGTTGGCTGCCGTTGTATCCCGTCGCCGTGGTTACGACACGACGCTGACTTTACTACATCATGGTGCTGGCTGGTAAGCTCAAGCTCACATGCTCAGTGCAGCAGCGCATGACTTGTGCGCGTGAATAACGCGCGGAAATTCGACAGCTCTAGAGGAGGCAAATGACATTGAAAGCTCGTGAAGTGATTCCGCCCGCGGATTTGCAGCCGCCTTCACGCTGTTTCAGGTGTATTGTCATCAAGTAGGGAACCTACCAGTGGGGTAGGCCCCTTGCACGCACTCCAACACTAACCTGCATACTGGAGAAGAACTCAACCCGAATGGGGATTGCTTCTTCAGGTGTGTATTGTCATGAAGCAGGAGAACTACAGGTGGTGTGGTACGAAGGGTGTGGGGGTGAAGAAAATGGGAGTTTACAGTGCCCGGTACCGTCCTGTATCTGAAGTGTAAGGTCCGAGTTCCATGGTGTGTTGTGTGATAGAGTGCGGGCATGACTTGGATTCAGTGCGCGGATTTAAAGAAACTAGTGCTGTTAGCGATTTGAATGCCGACCGCGATGATTACACATCATTGAAGTGGGACACCAATGTGATCAATTAATGGGTGTCTTCGTGGACAGTATCATATAGTCTACCTCATGTTTGTGAGTACGGGAGTTTACTTTTGATAATAGTTGTCTCACTATATGTAAACCCTCAATTATTATCACGAGCTTCGTTGTTCCTGTCGCCATCGTGATACTTACTACCACAACTTTTGACATTCGCTAATAGCAGTTATGATTTTTATGTGGTGCGCAAGGTGTAGTTGGGCAACGTGCTTTACACTTTTAATTTAGCATAACTTTTATTATTCAGGGCATCTTATTACTTAATGAAATTTAAATAAAAGATAAAAAATAAAAAATAAAATAAAAGACGAATGTTCAAAGCTATCGACTTGTGAAGCGAACTTGATCCACGAGACGCCTGAAGACGACAGCACGATGGCGAAAAAGTATTGCGCTACTTTTTTGAAGTAGCGGTATAGTAGTATTTATCGAGTTACTTTTTTTATTGTACTACTTCTGGCGGAGCAGGTGGTGGTATTCAATTGCATTTATATGACTACAGAGCCTGCCTGCTTCGCTTCCTCATCTTCTTGTCATCACCATCTGCAGCTCCAGCTGTGAGATGCCTACAGCTGTGAGTCCAACAGCGGCTAGCTGTTATCATCACCCCCCCCCCCCCCCATATCTCCACGTGGCGAAGGAGTGTAAGGAGGCATATGAGCAGGCCTTCTCGACCCCACGACCTGAACCCCCACGTCATCGACTACGTAAAGGGCAACCTCCATGGAGCGAATGTACAGGGAAAAAGCTGCGAATAACTTCGCTCAGCGTCGGACGCTCTGCGCGAGGCGTCAAAAATGTGAGCGTCCGCCGCCGATCTGCCCATGCCAGATATTTTCGCCCAGCGTCCGCGATTCCGGAAGCGTCAACTGCAGATGAACCAATCAAAGTGCTCTTCCGCTACGAACCTACGCCAGATCGTGTGCACGTGGTCGTCTGCTCTCGTGTATCATAGTCATCGTCCTCTTCTTGCAACTGGATGCTGTCGTCTGCTCGCTGTTTCGCCAACTGCATCGCTAGAACGTGAGGCATTCTCTGCCAAGAAACATGTTTTCCTTTCGCAGTAGTGAATATGCCTTTCGGTACGTCACTGGGCGCATCTTTTCAGACAGTTGTTGGATTTAGTTGCAAAATTTGTGGCATTAAATACACTTTTTCGAGCGACTGATTTCACTAAGCTTTCACCTTATACCCTGGCAACAGTGACATCAAAGCATGACTTGCCGACGCCGTCCGCTGGTTTTTCGCCCCATGGGAGCTGGTGCCGGCGAACAATTGGCGGCGGAACGCGCGTGACAGTCTCCCGCGCGAACTTCGTTGCAAAAAATTCGCTCCATGGAGGCGGCCGGGCAAGGCATGTTGGTGGGCGCCTATCTTCCTTACCAGCCTTTAAGTTCTTTCCGCTTCTTGCCCTCCACAGCAAAATATAACCTCGAACCCGTCTTCTCGTGACGTCACATGTTTGTAAACAGAGGCAACGCCACCTAGATACAGAAGGTCTGCTTATTGCCTCCTCTCCCTCCTTCGCTACGTGGACATATATAGTCAGAATTCGTCTGCTAAATTGCGATTCGCCGTTCTGCGAATTCAAGAACTCGGAAATGATTGCAGCTAACTTGAAACCTGTAGACATGAATCTGTTGACAAAACGTGCAACACGCTTTCCAGAAAATCAGTCATGAGAAAAATACGGGACCGTTTTGAGCTTTATCTTAAAGTTTTCCCGTTTAGTACGCGGGGACGTTCCATCACAACTCGCAGACGACGGTGGTTCGTCTCCATGGCTACGACTGGTGAGAGTTCGTTCGTGATTGGCTACCGCCGCTGAAAACACGATCCGTATTGGCTGACTCTTAGTTGTTACATCACGTCGACGAGTAAGCAGGCTTTCGCTATCTAGGTGGTGTTGACAGAGGGTCGGTGCTGGTGACACCTCTTCTTCGTTTGGAACTCTACCACCGCTGTGGTTAGCAAGCCACGTGATGACAAATAGACGGCAACTAACGCCAAAGTTTGCGCGAAGCGGAGACTGCCGGAACTATATACTACCTTGGTGCTGGAAGGTTTGTGCAGGCCTTTCTGTTCCGGGTGGTGGCCTTGGTTCTGCTTTTGACAGCTACTACCCACACATTATTCCACCTACTTAGCATGCCTATATTATGCAGGCGTGTGCACGTGCTAAACGCGAAAGGGAAAACATTACACCGCCTCATTTGTGTTGCAAACTGTAGATGTCACAGCAACGCAGCCATTCAGGAGACCTCGCGAATTTTAATCATTGCTTTCGCGACGTTGAGGGGGTTTCACATTTCTCCGTTCGCTTCGTTTTTCGGTCATCCACTAGTGTTTTCTCTGTCGCGGAAAACCGTAAAAATTAGTCCTTACATCGGAGTCGCTCGACCACACTGCTCACGTTTCACAGCTCGTTACCGCTGTTCCCTACGAGGTCGCTTTTCTTGGTTCGAAATTTCCCTGTTTTTATATGTATCTCAGAATTCGAGAGAGAAAGAGAGAAAGATATTTGGAGCACGCCGCTCCTCTCGTTGTGCGGAAAGCGAAGAATTCTCAAAAGAATCTCTAGCTTTCTAAAGTTAACTGCCTTGTTTTTCTCTGTTCTGTTTTGTGACTTAATGTGGCTATCATTTTCCTTTTCTTCTTCTTCTTCTTCTTTTTTTTTTTTTTTTTTGTCTTCTGCACATCTGGACATGCCCATTTTAGTTTTCAGGCACGCGGTTTGAAAATTTTATGACATTCCGGAACATTGTGCATGAATGTGATTCTTTTTCCTGCTCTAACGTTGGTTTCGTAGTTCGAGTGGTACTTATTGCTCGTAAATGCTCGCGGTGATTCCGCGAAAAAGAACAAAAGAAAAAAAAAAACAGGAAGAGGGTGTCATAACGGGTGGTCGCTTGTATTATAAGGGCATAGCCCTGCATTTGTCACTGTTTTAACTCCGTCGGAGAGCCGCTGCCGCAGTTACCCGTGCGTCCTTCATTCATGGAGCATTCAGTTGCCTTTGTTTTTTGTTCGTTTGCGGTGCATGCTGG
The DNA here is from genome assembly GCF_037126465.1 of Ornithodoros turicata. Classification (NCBI taxonomy): domain Eukaryota; kingdom Metazoa; phylum Arthropoda; class Arachnida; order Ixodida; family Argasidae; genus Ornithodoros; species Ornithodoros turicata. The sequence continues at coordinate 16,885,033 of NC_088206.1, read as the reverse complement.
GCATAGAACCATGTTCACTACACATTGTTTGAACAGTGGTGAATGAAATAGTGGAGAGAGGGACCGAAAGGCGCACCACGACATGGTATAGCACCTTGATGTTAGTCGCCACCTGCTCCGGAAGTAGAAGTGGAGAGAGGGCCCCAAGCGAGTACATCACGTGATACCACCCTGTTGTCACTCGCCACCTAGCTGCTCCGAACCCAGAAGTAAACAGAGGAACCGAAGCCAGCACGTCACGTGATGCCGCCCTGATGGACACCAAGCGAGCTGGTGTATGCTTGACGTTGGCAACATGTCCTTGAGCTTGGGGAAAGGACAAGGAAAAGAGCCTTCGGAGAGAGGGACAGAAGCGAGCACATCACGTGATGCCACCCTTGATGTCATCTGCTCCAAACCCAGTTGTGGAGAGAGGGACTTTAGCGAGCGTATCATGTGACACCACCCTGAACGTTTTTTTTTTAATTTCGTGTTAGCGCCGCGAAGCACCTATGGCTATGAGCGGCGTACAGATGTGGACAGATGGAGAGAGGACAGCAGGAAGCGTGGGAGACACGGGGGTTACCCCGAAAGTAGAAATGGAGAGAAGGACAGCAACGAGCGCATCACGTGGTACCACCTCAGGCACACACTTTGTCTAACTCCATTTCGTATCTGTAAAACGGATACAGCATAATATGCCGGGCAGCCACTAGTCGAAAGGTAACGTAGGTGGTACTTAAACATCAATTTATCACGGTCAGAGAAGAAGTTCACTTCTTAATACAGTATCTGCGACCTAACGTTGCATTTTCACATTATTTTCTGGAAAACCTTTCACTTCACTTTACTGCTCTTCATAGTGACAATACACCTCCCCGGCTTTTCTCTCCCACTCCTACTCTTACCGTGCGCGGCCTGCAGTGTGTCACTGCTGCATTTTGTGTGAAAACTCACGTGAAGTTCTCGGCCATATTGAACTCGCCTCCCATACTGCGATAACGGCCGCCTATGCCGCGCTTACGGTTCTTAGATTTACATTAGGTGGATGGAAGGGTGACGTAAAGCGGCTGCAGACTGTTTGCAGCCGCCCCCATTGGCTACGGGCCGCGTCGTCTGCGTTTTGGTTTTAGCCCGTCTCGCGTGCTGGGAGCGAGGCTTTATGCTAATGGAGCGCTTGCAGCAACCAGGCCTCTTCATTAATTTGCCGGCGGCCACCGTTGCTGATGCCACCCGCTCTCTCCCCTTCGTTTGCTTGCTTCACGAATGGGTGTGAGAGCAGCATCGGGCGCCGGGAATTTGATTGAGAAAATATGCACGTCGTTCTCAAAGGAAAAGCTCCTCAACCCCTTCGATGTACGAAAACTACGCGCTCTTCCGTCGCGGCTGCTCTTTGTTGCAGCTATGTTGCCATTGCTTGCTGCACTTAACGCTCTTGCGGCGTTAATGACAGCGGAAGGCAGCGGTACGACATCCGAGAAAGATAAAAATGTAACGATAGACGGATGTCTATATTTCGTGCGTACACACACATAGTATTATACCACAGCCACACACATACATATATTACATGCATACCATACCTTACATATCATAGATGGCATTCGTGTTTGTTACGTATTACAAATTTATAATTATACCATAGATAAAGCAAGTAAGCGCTCCTTATTAATTCATATTAGTCGTGTCTATTAAGATAGGAAACATTCGAAACGTAAAATTTCATTGCATACGGCTTCACCATTCCATTTTCTAGAATGAACACGTTGGATTATCAGTTCCCAAATGCTAAATGCAGTACATGCTATCGGACACGTGGTCATTGAAACCGGTGACCATTGAACACACGCGTAGCGCCACCTAGCGTGCAACGTGTCAACCTGTCAGGGAGCACTAGATCCAATGCGCTTTGCGAAGTTGACGTGTTTCACGCTAGGTGGCGCTACGTGCATGTTCAATAGCAATTGATTTCAATGATAATTGAAGACTGCCCATGTGGCGCTAATCTCACGTTACATTCGCAAGTCAACAAAGTACCGGGAGTGCGACTAATAACGGTGGACAGGTAGCACGAGGTTATATCTGGCGTAGCATACCTTCTTCACTGGGGAAAGGGTTATTCCGTGGCATTCGTCCTACTGCGTCCGTCCGTAGAACGTGCAGTTCCTCACTCCCAACACTCTCTCCTGGGCTCTCCAACCATTCTGGACCACGTGACAGTCACACCTCCCACTGAACATCAGTCTCTCTTTCCCATCGCCCACGGCGGAGCCTCGTACGTGGCAGTTCTTACTGCCTAGAAAATATACCAGGAGTTCGGCGTGTTATAGCAGTTCTGCATGTCAGTTCACTGCACTGCTGTCCAAACAGTTGTAAAGAATACGCTTTTTAAAGCTTTTATTTCAGTTTCTAATTGTCAAGTTTCTTGCTTTCGCTGCGTGGTCACTCTGTCATCCGGACATGCATTCCATTGTGGAGGGTCCTCATTTCAGTGGTGTCCGTCTTTTCAATGTCGAATAAAAAAAATAAACTGGAGCTCAACGCAGGAATAGAAAGAAGCTTGGATTTGATACTTGAGACATATTCCTCATTTTTGTTTCCGTCTTGGTTCTTTTGCTGAATCCATTTGCGGTGGAAGAAGGTGTTATATTGGCCCAAGTACAGGTCGCTGCATATGGGAATGACATAATCCCACTGAATAAGCAGTCGCCTCAGGGGACGCCCTAATGGCTCCTGATGCCACAACCACTAATTCTATCCGTCTCGCGTAGTACGTGCTAATACCGGGTCTTACGACAGGGCGTCAAGGTAACTCAGACGGGACTTTTTTGTGTATCATTTTTTGTAACTTCATTTTTAGGAACTTAGCAATAAAAGGGAAAAGTAATGGCGGTCGAAATCGTTGCGATTTTCTCAAATCTGATGCCAAATACAGCAAGTTCATTTTTGGAAGTCCTTTTTTAAATCGCTAAATGCCATAACGGACAAACGCAGGCACCGCCAAATTTGGTTTCTGATGCGTCTCGCCATTGTCGCCGGGTACACTACGAAGCCGACAGAGGGCGGCCACCGAGTAGCAGGCTCTCATACAGGCATCAACAGGCAGGTTCGGTAATGGCACAACACAATCATCAGCAGCATAAAGGTTACCCTATAGAATCCCTCTCTGGTTAAGTTACCAGGAGTTTACAGAGTTGCTGGGCGTGACCAACTCCATCTACACTCTACAAGGTCTGACCGCTCCTTGAACGTGTCGTAATCCTTAGAGGTCGCTCCAATCGCATACATGCTTTTAGCGACAGCAGCCCTGCAAACGCGTCGCCTTCAGACGCAAAAGCAAAGCAGCCACTGGTAGACTCAGGGTTTCTGCGTTGAAAATCGTTTGCAGCGATTCGCTGAAACAGAAGACCTCGAGACTTTCAATGTGGTCACGGGCGAATGCGGGAGATGAGGAGGCACCCTTTCAATAAAACCCGTTATTCGTCAGATATTTAGTTCCTTTTTCAACGTTCAGTCCAATTCATGGATTTTGCTATCATCATTTGTATCATTCATGATCGAGGCGGGATAGCCTTAATAGCATCGTAAGGATAACAATAATGATGATGCTATGAGGTGTTTCACCGCAGGAGGGAATAATCCCGCGTTGTCCGTTATCACTGAGCTGTGAACGGCAGGCAGTGTGTATGATAGTCAAACACTACTAAATGCACGACTATAGAACTCGGAAGGAGGAACTATTGTAGGTGTATACGATGTCGAATCACACTAGAATTACAAAGTGAAATAGTTGCCACTTAGTACCATGTGCTATATTGAAGAACAGCATGCTAGAACATACATGTTCCGAATAAAAAGGAATATAATGTAGGAAAGAGGAGGTTCAACTTTGTTTTTTTTTCGTGTTAGCCACAGTTGTTTCGCGGCGCTAGGAGCGGCGTACAGACGTGGACAGATGAAAAGAGGACAGCAGGAAGTGGGGGGACAAGGGGGTTAGTATGCGTCCTGGGCCGTCTTCAGGGGGTTCAACTTTGTGTAAGAAATTCACCGAAAAAATCGAGGCTTGTCTTATGAACAAGTCATTGGCAGAAAATGCACCAATCTCAGCACATTCTTTTTTGTGCATGCTTTGTGTGCTTGTCACTGTGCTGTGTTTAGATGGTTCGATGTTTATTTATTAGTGCCCATGAACGACGCGAACGTCTACATGTGTCTACCACGTTGTGTTGCTTTGCTGTCCTCTTTTGTGGTATTTTCGTTAGAATTTATCATCCAGGTTATCTTGCTATTTTTAGGTATAAAAAAGTTAAACGCAACCCTGTGGAAGGAAGGATCAACCGGCCTATATTCCGGGTTACACGGCAGTCATCGTGCTACAATATTCCATAACGGCATTCTCTGCCAACGAGGCGGCTAGACGTTTTCCTTTGTCGTCTTAACCGTTTATGATACTAATCATTGGCCGTATATTGCCGGCACCTCCCCCACTTCAAAAACGTTTTCGCGCCCACAAAAACCCAGATTCAAACCCAAAACCGCGCAAACAGAACGCAGCGGAATAACTGACGAGGTTGATTCTTCTTGCAAAGCCCGATTTTTGAACTCTGACTCGCAGCATCTTTCTCGAAGAATGAAAGAAGAGCGCTATCGAGGGCCGAACGAAACGTCGTGGAACCCGAAACTGGGCCACGGGAGGCATTCAATGCTTTCCGGGCACTAGCGGCAACGATGCCACTATTTGTTTGCGTCGGTCTCGAGATTGCTTTTCGAATGAGACGGATTGCTGGTGCTTGGCTTCTCATAGATCTCCGAGCTTTGCCAAATGGGAACCTCCTTACCTTCGCCCTTCTGGCTTTGTTGATTCACGCGTTCTTCATTTCTTCCCCCCACCCCCCTTCCTTCTATTACGAAACGTCTAAGCGCAAAATGTAAAAGAAAGGGGTGAGCCTTCGTCGAAGGGGATTAGAAACGTCAGCCGGCGCGAGGCGACGGATTCGTTTTCGTTGACTCAAGACAGAATGAAGATTAGTTTTGTAAAAAAAAAAAAAGAAAAAAAAAGAAATACAGAAAAGGCTGGGCCTATAGCTAGCGGTGAGGGCGGAGGACATTGGCAGTATCCGCGTTCGCACCGTACCCTCACTCGTAAAATCCGCATCCGCAATCGCCCTACTTGAGATCGGTGTATAGCCGCGCCACTATTGATGGATTGATAGATATATTGTGTAGATCCGCACATCCGTGTTCGCTACATTTGTTTCTTTTTGATTCCGTGTGAGTGCCGCGAAGCAACGGTGGCTATGAACGGCGTACATACGTGAAATCTTAAAAATGAACCTCGCCGCATAGTACACGCTCCAAGGCCAACCACCAACGCTATTTTTGTGGCAATTTGAACAGCATAATGCAACAAAAGCGGCGTAAGCCCCCCCTCCCCCCTCCGTTTTCAGCAAATCAGGGGCGAGAACGATGTCACTCGGGTTGATGGTTGGCTAGGAGCGTGCTATGCGGTGAAGTTCACTTTTAAGAGTGTAGACAGATGGAGAGAGGACAGCAGGAAGGAGTGGAGGACGGTGGGGGGGGGGGGCTATGTGCATTCCGGGCCGACTTCAGGGGGAACTGTGCCTACATTCGCCTGCAAAGTCTGCCGGAAAACCCGGGGAAAGCCTCAGAGAGCGCAGCCGTTGGTAGGATTCTAACCCACCATCTCCCAGTCACACTGTATTTGTAGGAAAAAAAAAAACATCAGCGTAAGGAAAATACTACGCGAAAGGCACCTTTGATTCTAATCGTGTAATCTGTTTAGGAACATTATGTCGATGGCACAGCAACGCAACGAATGACACACTGGCAGACGCCATTTTCTCTCAACCGTGGCCTCAGTAGCTGATGCGCCATTAAAACCTGAATCATCGTCATCGTCTCTCAACTGTGACTCCAGCAGCGCCATGGCCGAGAGAAAAAACGCACCCTCTAGTTGGTGGTTACTCCGAGCTCGTGCTGTAGACTGGGAGGTGGTGGGTTCGAATCCTACCACCGGCTGTGCTGTCTCAGATTTACCCTGGATCATCCGACAGAGTTTCCTAGCTGAATGTCGACGCAGTTCCCTCTGAAGTCGGCCCAGGACGAGGCATGCGGTTTTACGGCATTTATCCGCGCGAATTTCAGAGCGTTCTATTTCGATTCGTAAACCAGGATATCCGTGCGGATCCACGGATATATACGCACCCGCGCACGCCTCTATCTGTAGCCCATGCCACATTTATTGGCAGGTGAGCTGTTACGTTATCATTGTTGCATGTGTTCGGAAATAAGGTGCTTTTGTATTTACTTCGCGTCTTCTTTATCGGATCAGAAGATATCGCGATATTGGCGCGATCCTGACATAGATGTGTAATGCGAAGATGTAGATGTGTAGATATGGCGGGTTTCAGCGCATGTGGAACAAGTGCGAAGACACATACATACATGAACGAACTTCTATCATCGTTACAGTACCTCTCTTACGCTGCAGAAAAGGTGTGTCGGCATTATCGCACTACAGTATTTAGCGGTGCAAGAATTGGAGGACGTATAATATATTTATTTAACAAGTACTGCAGGTCTCAATGACCTCTCGCAAGAGTGGGACTAAGGGTGTCGCTGCACGGCAGAAAAATAACACTGCCATAAAATATTCGCGCAGTCACAAGGCGAACGATAGCGTACATGACGCAGCATTATATGCGAAGGAACAACAAAATGTAATGCCGAATGAACTATTGTGAAATAAGAAGGCACATAATCGGCATTGGCCCCTCTGGAAGAGCCGCGTTATTTATCCTTTCTGTGATCATTCTTGCGGTTATGCAATCCACGTTTAAGAGCATCAATATACAGCTGTAACTAAGGTGATACACTTCAAAACCATTCATACAGCAAATGTTTTCTTCTGTTGAAGGCAGGAGGTTGGGCAAGTGTTTTGCAGTCTTGATGCAACTTTCGAACTTTCACGTACAGTCTAATGTTTTTGGCGAACGTCGACGTTAATGCAGGAGTTATGTCGGCGATAAGTTCGTACCTCGTCTATGAGGGCATGTTGCATTAATGTCTAGGCAGCACTGACTGATGATAATACGTCTGACAGTGATTCAAGTTTGTCAGTTCGAAGTTTCTAGCGATAAAATAGCACAGTGTAAATCGTGTTCCTCCACATGTATTCGGATATAAGTCAAGATTGCTGTCATATCCCTGTCGAATAGAAATTGTAAGCGCACTTTTCCAAAGTTTGCCAGCTGTAAAGCACAAAATTTTTCCTGGCTGAATGAAAGATGTCGTTACCTTTACACCAACACCAAAGGAACGGGAGTCGTCCGTTGCGTCGTTCGTGATTTGTGAGCGAAAGAAACCGCAATGTACATTTTCCCTCTCCCTCTCCTTCACAAGAAGCACGACAATGCGGAGAGGTCTCTGATTGGTCTTCTGAAACGATCTCCCGCCATGATTGGACACATAATTTGCGGAGACTAATCAGAGCGCGCTCCGCATTGTCGGCCTTCTGTACAAGGAGAGGGAGAGAGAAAGTGTATCTTACGGTTTCTTTCGCTCATAAATCACGGAGGACGGAACGGACGACTCCCTTTCCTTTTGTGTTCGTGTCAAGGTAACGGTACCGTTCATTCCGCGAGCAATGTTTGCACTTTAGTACCAGAGGACGGTTTCCCAGAAGAAAGGAAAACGAAGACAGTATAAACTCTTGGCATGGGGTGAGTTTGTAAACTTGGCTCTACCACGAGTAGTAGACTGACGCAGTGAAGCACGCTTTACAGGAGCATCACTTTCACTAGCGGGGACTCGTTTTGTTTGAACCAGTAGCGCGGACAGAAAAAAAAAAAAAAAACATTTCGTGAGGGGTTCTATGGGAAGTTTTCGTGGAGGAGGAATATCTCACACCGTATTCCGTTGAAATGCACTACCAAAAGTTCGCGTTGTTCGGGGGGTTGAGCCTCTGAAACCCCAACTCCTGCTACGTCACTGACTCTAATATTGGGTGTCGGAAAAGATTGCACCAGTGGTCCGCTAGTACCAAGGACGTCGTTGACAGTTACAGAAGGCCCAAGAAGAGAGGAACGAATTTGCAAACCGCGGCAAACTGTTTCGTGCAACCCACCAGACATTCTTGCATCACACGCACTCTAGTCCATACCTCACACTGCGAACGTCAATAAAACAAACAGTGCACACTCGGAAAACAAACGACTGTTGTTTCGAGGGACGACAAATTCTTCGGCGCTACACGAGCCCCCTACGAGAAAAAAAGAAAAGAAAAAGACAGGGACAATCCAAGCCAAGTCGAGCCACCACATAGTCCGCTTCTGGCGACCCATTGTGGTCAGGATGAGAAGCTCGAGAATTCGGTCAGACACACAGACACACACACACGTGATGTGGGCCTGAGGCGACAAACCGCTGGCAGATACCAAGAGCGGTGCGTGAAACTATTCCGAAAGGCACGCGAAACTATCTTAATTACTCGGACGCTAACCCTCCTCCCCACAAGCTGTGGTTTTGCTGGGAAACGAGGCTAACATTTTGGGGCGGTCGGAATGTTTGCCTCCTAGCCCGCAGTGAAGCATGCACGTCTGGGAACGTGTTATGCGAAGAGAGAGAGAGAGAGAGTGCGAGTGACGGCGATGTTTGTTAATGTTTGCCGTAATACGATGGCCTACGTTTTTTTTTCATTTATTTTATTTGCTTTTCGCACACGCGCCAAGACTGTAAAGTGCGCGAGGAGATGTGAGAAGGGTGGGTAACATCACTGTTACTACTTTTCAGTGTCTATTCTACGGGCAATCAAAAGCCACCGATTGGAGACAAAACTTGCGGATTGCGTTTTATCGACTCTCAGGAGAACCCTCAGTCGCCCGTATCTTGCACCACCCAGCAAGCGAGAAGCCTTGGAATATTGGGGATAGAGATAGAGAGAGAGAGATGGGGGAGAGTTATTGGGGCCTACATCTTGATATTTTCTCCATCATCATCATCAGCAGCAGCATCAGCAGTTCAAAAGGGCACCAGCGGCATGGCCGAGCGGGCTAAGGCGTCCTGCTCGTTGGTGGTAGCCAAGGTCGTGCTGAAGCCAAGGTCGTGGGAGGTGGTGGGTTCGAATCCTACCACCGGCTATGCTGTCTGAGGTTTTCCCCGAGTTTTCCGAAGACTTTCCAGACGAATGTCGGCACAGTTCCCCCGAAATCGGTCCAGGACGCATACTAGCCCCCCCCCCTGTCCCCCACTCCTTCCTACTGTCCTCTCTCCATCTGTCCACACCTGTACGCCGCTTGTAGCCACAGTTGCTTCGCGGCGCGAACACGGAATCGAAAAGCGTTCAAAGAGCTCCTCAGAACGAAGGAACAATGAGCTACGACATCAAAACAAACCAAACCAAAATGAGTAAGATGTTTCTAGGTGCGTTTTTAGGATATGAGTGAGTTTTAGTATACCGTTGATAAGGTTATCGTGCCTATCGGAACCAATCGCAGTGGTGCGTGACTCAGAATCTTATCCACTGATTGGTTCCGGTTGATACGGTTTCACGCAAGCCACGTTATCAACGGTCTGCTAAAACTCTCTATTCTGTTTGTGCGACCGTTTGTTAAAAGAGGTAAGAATATTTTGGTGGCTGTTTGGCAATGCGTTGGCCACGCTGTGTGGAATTATTGCGACACATCGCGCAGTCCAGATATGAAAAGAGAAACGAGCCGGACTTCTTGGGAGTCCCAATCTTGTTCCCAGACGTTCTCTTCTTCCTTACTGCCCTTTGGGGTTCGGATTTGAAAGTGCATTAACGAGATGAAGGTTGCTGCCGCCGTTTGGGAGAGAGAGAAAGAGAGAGCAACAAGGTCCCGACTGGCTTATCTGTTTCCGCGGCCGCCCGTTTAGGATGGAGGAAAGCCAGACTGTGCCTGTCATTCTGGCTTCCTCCCCCCCCCCCCCCTCTGGATTTCTCGGAGTAACATCGGCAGACATCCGTCCATCTGTTTCATCGCGACTTCCTGTGCTCATTTGTACTTGCAGTGCCGAGAGATACAAAAATAACGCCGTCGCGACTAGGTTTAAAAGCGCCGGTAAAATAATAAACGAGGGATGTGTAGCCGATACGCCTTCAAACAGGAACTCTACTGACTGAATATATCAGTTTTTCTCTTAGAACTGGTAAATAAGGGGGATGGAGCAACGCTCAGGTTTAAACCGAATGTGCTTTTAATTTAGTTTTATTTATTTCAATACTGTTGATCCAACACTGTGGATCGTTACAGGTGTTTTTAGCTGGTGTATGATACGGACTCTACGTACAAAACCATGAGAGAACTGATGTTCTGAGGCTTGAACAACATAGAAAGCACAAATACATACAAAGCCTCAAATTGCCTAAGAAATTAACGATGATAGATGGAAGTCACGGAAAAGGTTAGCCAGCTGTAGGACTCGAACCCACATCTTCTGGATTGCCGGTCCAGGGCTCTACCAATTGAGCTAAGCTAACACACCTCCCCAGCGACTTCCAAGGGTGCGTCAACCGAAGGGATAAAGCAACCACTCACTCACTCACCTCCCTTTCACTCTTACATTTTTCTCACTCATACACACAATCATACGACGGGATCGACGCAAGCGGCAAATGTTGAACATGAGAGAATTGATGTTCTGAGGCTGGAACAACATAGAAAGCACAAATACATACAAAGCCTCAAATTGCCTAAGAAATTAACGATGATAGATGGAAGTCACTGAAAAGGTTAGCCAGCTGTAGGACTCGAACCCACATCTTCTGGATTGCCGGTCCAGGGCTCTACCTTCCATCTTTCTACTTCCATCTTTCATGGTTAATTTCTTAGGCAATTTGAGGCTTTGTATGTATTTGTCCTTTCTATGTTGTTCCAGCCTCAGAACATCAGTTCTCTCATGTTCAACATTTGCCGCTTGCGTCGATCCCGTCGTATGATTGTGTGTATGAGTGAGAAAAATGTAAGAGTGAAAGGGAGGTGAGTGAGTGAGTGAGTGAGTGAGTGGTTGCTTTATCCCTTCGGTTGAAGCACCCTTGGAAGTCGCTGGGGAGGTGTGTTAGCTTAGCTCAATTGGTAGAGCCCTGGACCGGCAATCCAGAAGATGTGGGTTCGAGTCCTACAGCTGGGTAACCTTTTCAGTGACTTCCATCTTTCATCGTACAAAACCAGACATGTTTTGTTCACTAAGAACGGTCGCCGGTAGACTGTTCCTAGCGTGTACCGTTCTCGAATAAGAAGAGCACTTGAAGACGTCTGCGCAAACTGAGAGCTCACGCATGAATAACTATATTTAAGCCTATAGAAACGCGAACGTCTTCCATTAGTTGAGGAGTGAGAATTATGCTATTGAATAATTGGGAAAGATACTTTGGCCCACGGCGCCTTGAAGTATAGTTCAATTAGGGATAGTTCCATAAACTCATCACAAATGACACGAGCAGCTTTCCTCTGAACACGTGCCAGTTTCTTTTTAAGAGTGACAGGATGCCGTGTTGTTTTTCGGCATTAGGACTAGATTTTGCAACGCCAGCGAACGTAGGTGGTTGGACGGCGTGGAGTCCAGCCTCGTATAGGATCGACTATACTTTATCATTCGAGCTCTCAAGCCTAACGCCACGTGCCATCGAATCATTGATATTGATTCGATGATACGACGATGATACCTTGATGACGATTGCTTCGATCAATCAGTGATCGACCGCCGCGTGCCATCGAGTGATTGACTTCACCTTGATGTTACTTCCGGTCGCGCGTTCCTCTACAAGCTTGGGAAGGTGATGTTGCCAAACCAAAATCAGAGACCACAGCGTACCATCCCGCATCACTGCTCCCGATGCCATCTGCATTAGGGTTACCTTCGAGCTGCATTACAACGACTAGGTCACCGTCTGTTCGACCTGAATAAGCTGTTAGGAGTTTAGCCGTCTGTGGACGACAACGACGACGCACCACGGTCACCTGCACAGCGTCAGGCCGCCTGACGCTTCGCGGCGGTGCTCCTCGGGCATCTGCCGTGACCTCCCTGAGCCACACGCTTCAGTATCGGTCGCGGTTTTCCGCTGTCGACCGCACCACACTCATCGCCTACGCTAGCAGTCCAGAAACCCGGACCACGCTACCTTCCTACTGGCCTTCCCCATTGGTCCTCGTTTTCGCCAAGCCAGCAGTCAACAACCCACTGGCAGACAAGGGGCACCGGGACCTTTGTTCTACCGGGGACTCGCAGGGAGACCACCAGTAACCTCCGTTCCCAGTCTCCACCTGCTTCGCAATGGTCCTCCCAGGCACTTCCTTGACGACAACTCTTAAAGCTCACCACTCACGTACTGGTCGCGGTACTGTCGCCCTGGAGTCCACGCCGCTTCAGCCCTTCACTGAAACCCGTCCGCCTTACACTGCGTTTGACCGTGCCATCATTCAGCTGCTCTACCCACTGTCATAACCACAAGCTGTGTGCCCAGCCATCTCTCGTCCATGTGTCGTCCTCAACCCGTTTCGTCCTCTACCGCAAGCATCGCTCCGCGTCTGAGGTGGGGTGGAGTGATGTAGCGACCCGTGGACGACGACGGCGACGCTCCACTACTACTATTTACCATACTGCTACTGCGCGCCATGGCACAAGCCAGTCAGTTCTATCGGCGACGTCCTGGAGTGAAACCACGGGTTGAGAAGCTCCCCAGCACATCAGGCCATCCGGGAGACTCCATCATCGCCCATCAGGACTCATGTAGAGGAACGACATCCCCTCTATAGGAGCATGGCCGGCTGAGTTAAGCCGCCGAGCGATCGCACCTTGCCAAACTTTCTCACGGACATTGCCGCTCCTTACACATATTAATAGATTTCGTTTCCTTTCGTTGGTTTGCACGCATAGTCATGTAGCTACAAGCATGAACACACCAGTATTTCTAAGCAGTCTGGAGCAGCGGCCCCACAAAAGTGGGGACCAACATATCCATGATTACTCTATACCATAGAGCTCTATGCCGTCTTGTTGTCATATCGCATGATAATCCACGGGCTTTGGTGGTGTACACGGATCCAAAGGCTGCTTTGCAATGCATAGCAAACATGGGGTTCCGTGGGTCGCTCGTCTCAGTCGTAACAGATATCCTCCACCAAGTTCAGCGTCTGATCGACGAAGGCCGCCGCGTATCTCTGCGGTGGATCCCGGGTCACTGTTGTTTAAAAGGAACGAAGACGCCGACAGTGTGGCGGCTAGCATCTGCCCACCAGTCCTGGACGGTCGTGCCCACTGTGCTCTCGAGGGGTGGCAGGAGGTCATTCCAGTGGCAGGAGGCCTCGGATGATGCAGCCGCTGGCTCTGAGCCAATGGCGTTGGGACATCACGCGCAGGTATCTCCATCTATTCGGTAGATCAGTTTTCGGTAGATTGACTTTTTGTATCTTGCTGCACACCAAAAGTTTAAGATAGAAGCGTCGGCTTACCTGCGACCTTTCAGAGCGAGGGAGACACAACGGTCACATTCCTGGCAATTTAAACCTTTCCCCGCAAAAAAATGACGGTTTTAAATATTCTTTTTTTCCTCGGACAATTACAGAGTGGAATGAACTGCCACAGGCTGTAGTTGACTCTCCTACAGAGCAACCCTTCTACCACAATGTATCATCCTTTATCCATCGAATTTGTATGTGCTTATTTTTTTGTTTTATTTCGTGTTCCCACTCTTACTTAGGCCTGATGAAGGCCAGTAGTATCTGTAAAATAAGTAATAAAGATCAACATTTGTCCAGCGGCATGGCCGATCCGATAAAACATCCACTCGTTAGTGGTTATTCCGAGGTCGTGCTGCAGACTGGGAGGTAGTGGGTTCGAAGCGTACCACCGTCCGTGCGGTCTGAGGTTTTCCCTGGGTTTTCAGGCACACTTTCCAGACGAATGTCGGCACAGTTGCCCCCTGAAGTCGGCCCAGGACGCACAGAAGCACTGCTATCCTCTCTCCATCTTCTACGCATGTTCACCGCTTATAACCACGGTTGCTTCGCGGCGCTAGCCCGGAATAAAAAGTATAATTTCCCGTTCCGGACCGTTTACCACTTTGCTTTGCCTCCCTTCTGCACAGACGTCACCCTAAATACAACCTATTGCTCCACAATTCAAGCACACGATTGTATACTGCGATGCAAGCTTACTCTCCAACTGCGGCATCGTGTCGAACATTGAGCACGTCTTTACAGAATATTAGCTGTGGAGACGCGCACATTTTATGCTCATTTAAATAACATGGGAGGGAAGCCGTTCGACCTGGCTACAATCGTAAGCTCTTATCAGAACCCTGTGCAACACCGTCGAGGTGCTCGCGTACTTGCGCAGTTCCTGAAGACCACCGGTTTGCTCTGTGGACGCTCTAGCCCCACTATGTCTGTTTTGATATTTTACCATCTATACCCGTGAAACTATTTTCTAATGATCTTCGGTGCTCCTTCCGGTGCTCCTTTTTTTCTTCATTTTGTCCTCTGTTTGTTCTATATCGAGCAGCCACCAGATCGATGGACACCTCAGTGGTTCTGTGGACAACTCATTTGCAGTTCATTCACATATCACTCGCCTATAACGTCAAGCAATGTAACAGGGTAGAGTACCTTGCCCCAGCGTTGCACCATCCCACATCATTGTCACCGTCGGTTTGTTGTTGTTTGAGACAACGCTTGCGAAGCAGGACAAACAATTTCGTATATAGTAATCATAGTTTCTTGGCAAAATGACAGTCCACGGTATTACCAGCGCTCTGCCAATATTTAAGGGTACCGCATTGACAGGCATTGCTAACGAGAATGTGAATTAAGTCATCACCTCACCACTGGGACGCATATCCGCATCCCACAATCTGTACATGTGTGCTTTTTGTTGTCTGTGTGTGAGTGTATGCGTGCGTGCGTGAGGGTTTTTGTTCTGTTTTCTGTCTCACCCTTTAATTTTACTGACGCGTCATCGAGTCGTTTCTAAGAAACGGAACGACAGGTCCCGATGGATGTCACCCAGTCCCAATTTTCGGTAAATAAACGGATACTTTCCCTTCCTCCCTCCAATAACGATTGATGAATCTTACCCCTTGAGAGACGAATGTTGCCAGATCTTCTCCTTGGAGCAGGTCAAAAGTGTCGGGCGGCGGCGGTGGATCGGTGCGCCAATTAGCATATCGCGTGTGCCATTTTATTGGTCGAATGAGGAAGGGACGACGGCGGAATTTGCATGTCTTCTTCTCATTAGCGCAACCTAATTAACTTGCTAATTACGCCCAGTGAAAGGAACGCTTTGCTGTTGGGGAAAGAGGATGGAAGGCAGAAGGCGAAAGCATGTCGTTGAAATGTCATGTTCGTTCATGCTGTCGCGGTTGAGTTTGTGACGTCATTCGTTTCCCGGCATACTTCTCCGGGTACTTCAACGCGGTGATACGACGTAAAAAATTAGGCGCTGCGCGGTAGCTGTTAACGGGAAGGTCTCGCGAAATCGCTGTGGCTGGATCACAAAACCATCCGGTTTCGGTTTCGGTGATGCAAAACAAGTGAAAACAATCTAAAGCTAATAAAAGCTGTTTTGACATACTCAGAGATGGGTACGTTGTCCAGGAAAGTACCCCGATTTTTCAGCGTTTCCTGTCCCGCTTTTGTCCCGATTTTTGTCCCGATTTTTGTCCCGCTAATCCCTGCTCT
The DNA here is from genome assembly GCF_037126465.1 of Ornithodoros turicata. Lineage (NCBI taxonomy): Eukaryota > Metazoa > Arthropoda > Arachnida > Ixodida > Argasidae > Ornithodoros > Ornithodoros turicata. Next base: position 16,869,338 of record NC_088206.1, on the reverse strand, counting down.
ACTCGTCACCACTCACTTCAGAGATCATAATGCAGTATTCGTTCCTCTAAAGTAGTTGAGCATATATCAGCAATAAATGTGTCAACATCCACACGCAGCAGCTACCGCTGAAGTTCGCGTTACACAATCGTCCTTTAGTTTTTTTTAAATCCTGTGTTAGCGCCGCGAAGCAACTGTGGCTATGAACAGCGTAGAGATGGAGAATGGACCGCAAGGAGGAGTGTGGGACGGGGGAAGTTAATGCTCGTCCTGGGCCGACTTCAGGAGGAACTGTGCCGACATTCGTCTGGGAGGTCTACCGGAAAACCCTTAAAATACCTGAGACAGCACAGCCGGTGGTAGGGTTCGAACACACCACCTCCCGGTCTCCAGCATGACCTTGGCTACCACCAGAGAGCGCACGCTTTTATCCACTCGGCCACGAATTTTCCAAAAAACGTGCAAAAGACTTAGCAACCGCGCTCGTCTCCGCTATGCTTCCGACGTTGCAAGACTGCCAGCAGCTGCGGTGAGGAGACTGAAATCGATCTTCGAGGCGTAGTGTTGCCAGACGCGAGGTAGATTGGCCTACCTATGACGTCATACTTATGAAAACCTGAAATTCTGTAATATTATACGACTACGAAGTTGATATAATTAATGAAATAATTTCCTAATACTCCCGCGTCACGTGGGGAAACAATATTTTGGGAGCAATATTGGACAAGTATTGCCGACATCTAGCCAATATTATGGGTCAAGATATTGTGCTGCTTGGGGGGTCACATCCCAACCTGCCGAATCCCAGTTCGCCGAATGCAGTTAAGCGGATTATCTGTGACGGGAAGGTCAACCCCTTTAGACCAACTGGGAAAGGAAACATTAGTTTTTCGGCGAGTTGGGTATGATGGAAAATGATCTAAATAGGAAAGGGGCGAGAGCGGACGCCTTGTAAGACGAGGAAATGTCCAATGGCTCTTGCTGAATCAGCTCCGTTTTTTTTTCTTTTACCAATCAATCAGTCAATCAATCAACCATCACTCAGTGAACTATATCCGGAGAACTATGAGTGGTGTTGAAAAATGACACACGCACATAGCACACTGCAGCTAGCTGGGTATAAAACGGTGCAACAACATATTGTCGTTGCATATAGCAAAATTCAATATCACCCGAGACTAGGAAACGTAGCGAGAACGCGCAAACATGATAAATAATTAGGAGTAGATCTGTTGAATAAGGAGACAACAAATTTATCCACAGCAAGGGTAGGGTGTCGTCTCCGTATCAGATTTCTCAGATGTGTTTCTTGTTTGTGTGTGATAGCTTAACATTTCCTGGTCTCAGGATTTTTTTGTATTGTATCCTTGCCACCATATCACATGTTTTCTTACCATTCTTTCATTAACAATACGTGCGTTGTTTCGTAATTTGATAATTTAGAATAAAATAATCTATTCAGTGTCCATTTTATTGCGATACACTTCAAACCATTAAGTTTTAAATGGTGTTTTAGTATACCAGATATTTGATTAGGGCTCCTATATTGGTCTATGCTCTTAGAAGCTGTCAGCCCTGCGTCACTATCGTGAGAGGTCCTCTCGTAACGTTGTGGCTGGATATAAGGACGATTTCAAGGCCAATTATTAACCAAGTATTATTATTATTAACCAGAGAAAGCGTATATTATTGCGTATCAGGGTAATGAAAGCACTCCATGTGAGAGGAACGTAGGCGCTGGTTGCAGTGATCACGACGGAACTGCTTGCCGTAGTCGGCCATGCTCATGCGGGCAACGTCACATGTATCGCGGGGGGGATTGTGCGTCCTGGGCAGAGTTCACAGGAAACTGTGGCAACATCTGTCTTAAAGCGTCCGAGGATGACCCAGCGAAAACACCTAGACAGCACAGCGGGTGTTACCTCCCGCCGTTACCTCCCGCCTACCTAAACGCCGATCGTATAAGAAGAACACAACGTTCCACGAATAATCGAATAGGCGAACTGCATGCTTGCTTCGCCGAGCGATCTACCTTGCGGTGTTGCGGAAGGCACGTTGCCCTGGGAGGACCGTGCCTCCTGGGCCAACTTCATGGGGAACCCTACCGACAGCCAGAGCGTCGAACCGAACCGAAATCAAAAACCGGAATTAACCGTAATTTTTAGCTGGAACTGAACCGAAACTGAACCGCAGAGCTCTGCTGAACCGTAATTACTAGCGCCATCTTGGAGCTGAACCGGAACCGAACCGATATAAAAACTTCCTCTACCGGTTCGGGACACCGGTTCCGTTCGGGTGGTGGGGGTGATGTGGAGATTCGAGCGGTCTGCCTGCCTAGATTGGCGGAACGTTGCTCGGGGAAGCAATGAAAGGGGGTGCTGTTGGTCGAAAAACAGAAATAGATGCATAAAAAACGTAACACAGAGATATTCTGTCATTTTTAGAGGCTACCTACAATTTTGTAGCATATTAGAACCTCGAACCGGTTCCGAACCGGTTTACAGCCTCTGAACCGGTTAGCAAGGTGTGCCACGGTAGCAAGGTAAATTCGGCCAATTGGGAATGCACATGTCGGTCATTCGGCCGGTGGGTACAACGCATTTGGAGTTCAAAGGATTAAAGCTGTCTCCCGGCCTTCAATGCATTCGGCGACTTGGGATTCGGCAGATTGGGAAGACACCGCTTGGGTCGTGTCGCAATGGAACTGCTGTATGCAATATGGGGATAGGTGGCTTGGCCCCCCTTTTCAGTATTTTTGTTGTAACGGCATCTAAATATCGGTATGTTTCCGCTATAGAAAATACAGTAGGGATATTTTCTTCCTACCTTACATGATCGTGCTAGCGTGGCTACTGCGTGTTCTATTTGGAAAAAATTTGGGGATGCGGTAGATATGCGTTAGCATTAGACGTTGTCTTGTGTGTTCTCTTATGCCTTCACTTCTTATTTGCTCCACTCGAGACCTCAGACAGAGAATTATCGACGGTCAATTTTTTCCGACATGGGGGTTCTAATGCTGACGCATTAAAACGCATGCACACCATGATAATACTTCATAATGTGATGGTCATCTAGGTGTTTTCAGCAGTGATCATTTAGCAGCACAGTAAGCACGCTCGTGGTTGTGACCTGATGTGATGTGACCTGATATAGCATCAATGTTGTTGATCCACCAAGGCATGATTCGTGGGGAAAACAAATTTTCCCCTACGCCTGTAAACGCCTAACAAAACCTGTAGACGCCGCGTTCTACCGAAAAAGTCACGTTCTTGAAATTTATTTCTTTTCGGCGAAGTCGCACACGCAAAGCGATGCAAGCAGCACACTCTTAAAAATGAACTTCACCACATAGCACGCTCCTAGCCAATCATCATCCCGAATGACAACGTTCTCGCCCCTGATTTGTTGAAAACGGGAGGAGAAGCCTATTTTGTGCCCATTATGCACGGCACAAAATAGGCTCCTCCTCCCGTTTTCAACAAATCTAGGGCGAGAACGTTGTCATTCGGGATGATGGTTGGCTAGGAGCGTGCTATGTGGTGAAGTTCATTTTTAAGAGTGCACGTGCATGTGGAGTAGATACATGCCTCTACGCTACACATTTTTCATTGGCATATTATTCCACGAATACCAGCTGGAATCGCCTTACCAAACGTTCCCCTTACTGTTTTTCTCGGTTGGAGTTTCTTTCTGCTCACCACCTCATTGCACATAGAGGTGCAACTGCACAAGCAGCACAACATCTTGGCCCAATATTGGGCCAGTACTGCAGTATACCGGGTGTCTCAGTTAAATCTCCGGGCTAAATAATTCGCGAACCGGTGCACCAATCGAAGAACTTTCTTTTTTACAAGTATCTGTTCGATACCGCCTACAAGCTGCGCACCGTGTGAATGAGTGCGGGGCGTCATTATTTAAATAAAAATTCAATTGAGTTTCGTGAAAAAACATAACTTCTAAAGCAGCGCGCCGTCGGCATTAAAATGGGTATTGGGGCAATGGAACAATGGGGCAATGGGGCAGAGTTTCAGAACTGGCCTCAGTTGTTGACTTGGTTGGGGAAAATAAAGCAAATCAGTAAATGTCAACAATGCAAAATGGGTATTAACCCTTTTGGGACCTTCAGTGGACACCTTTTAGAGAAGAATCTGCCACCGAAACGGGTCGTTTGTTGCAGTAATTAATTGGTTTCGGTTTACATATTTTTGTCGTGGCTGGTCGCGGTGAAGCGCACTAGTGGTGAAGCGCACTACGGTGAAGCACGAATTATTTAGCTCGGGGATTTAACTGAGACACCCTGTATATTGGTCAAATATTGGACCAAGTTGTTGCGCTGCTTCGGTGTGTGTGTTGCTCTCTGCTTAACGGAATAGAATAGAAATAGAAAGAAAAAAAATTGAAACGTAGGTCGCACTGGTGCGACCAGCTAACGGAACATCTAACGGAACGGAATATCTTATAGTTCGCTTATCCGTACGGTAATATAACACCAGCAGGGCTTCACGATACGTTATTCGTCTATGCACGACGCACTGGAAACACTCCCACCGACGAGAAAGATGCGGAAGAAAAAAAAAAAAGAAAAAGAAAAGCCAGAGAGAGAGTTGAATAAGGCGGACTAATTCTGGACGCCGACGTAGATTTCCCCTGGTACACTTCGAGCAAGACGCAAATTGCGGTGCCGTATCAAAATGCCTCTCCCAGCCAACGATTTGGCTTTAAGAAGCTTTCCCTTCTCTCGAACACCCGGATGTTCATATACTGTGTACGGCGTCTTTCGACGTCCGTTTCGTTTTCTCTCCCACTCTCACTGGTCTGCGTGCAGAGCGAACCAAAATGCAGGAAGAGGAAAATAGCTACGTGACGCAGAAAAAAAGTTAATAATTAAGGATAGTAGCGCTTACGGTACACTCTAAGAAAAAAAGGGATAATTTTACGCCTTTTGGGGACTAAATGCATTGCCACAAAAAATACTCCCTTTCGGGAGTAAATGCATTTCACGTTTTGTTCTAAGAGTCCCAGGTACATAATTCGTGTGCATGTATGAAAATACTTTGAATCAAACCGTCAACCGTGATATATCGAGTGACATATGTGGCGATAAGAGAGCGCCACGGGTTACGGCGATAGGGGGCAGCCGTACTCCAGGGGGGCGTACCCCACGCAGAGGGATAAAAGCGGTGATCCGCTGGATAAGACCCTTTTTCGTTGTGCGGTTTTGCTGGGTGCAAGCTGTCTGAACGTGAAATAAACCTGGTATGTCTGTTTGAATTTCTGTTGTGCTGCTTGTTCCTTCGCGCACGGAACGGACGGGCTGACGCCCCGAGGTTGTGGGAACTTAGGTTTCCACAACTGGCGCCCAACGTGGGGCCAGTTGTGGAAACCTAAGTTCCCATAATATCCCACACATAAAATCTTGCGACATACATAGGGCACAATTTGCGAAGAAAGAAGCACCAACTGTTTCTTACTCTGTGTGAGTGGAAAATTTCTAAGTTGGCTGAGTTATGCAGCCTTATGCCATCAAATTGACGAAGAACGCATATTTACATAGACTGTTGCATTCAGGATTTTTGACATATGCGGAAGACTGTGAACCGCGGCACTGGGTAATTTACACAGACTCCAAAGCAGCTCTCCTGTGCATTAAAAACATGGGCATCCGCGGTTCCCTTGCCTCAGTGGTGATAGACATCCTGTGCGCCCTGAAGTCCCTACAAGATCGCTCCCACTACGTTGCCTTTCAGTGGGTTCCAGGGCATTGCGGAATAACTGGGAACCACGAGGCCGACGCTGCCGCTGCCGCTGCACACCAACAACGACCTTCTATGCCCATTATACTCTCGAGAGGAGACAGAAGATCCCTCCTCAGGCATTTGTCCGATTCCTGGTCTACCCTACAGTGGCAACACGACATTCCAGCTATGTCCTCTTTGGGGAATGTAGACCCAACGCTGTCATACCGACTGCCTGCAAAGCTTCCTCGTCCTCTGAAGTCACTCATCCACAGGCTACGTCTGAATGTGGCCTTCACTCCGTCCTATCGATACCAGCTAGGCTGTGAGGCTAGCCCTATGTGCAACGAGTGTGGCGTACTTGCCAACGTTGAGCACATACTCCTCCGCTGCCGGACCTATGTCAACGAGAGGCGTACACTGAAGTCGCAGCTTGCCACCCTTGGCTGCCGCCCCTTCAACTTGTCGACCATCCTCGGCCCTTGGGACACCACGGCCGACTCCAGGGCGGCCTTACGTCACGTGGTTGACTTCTTTGAGGCGACAGGCCTAAAGGACTCACTATGACCCCAGCAGCGCCCTCGGACACTCCCACCACCACGATCACGTCCAGCATCGTCATCGCCACTTCGATCATTACCGTCATCACTCATCGTCATCACTGATCATTGTCACCACTCATATTAGACCCCTAGCTATGGGGTAGCGTTCCACTCCTAGAGTGGAAAACCTCCCCACTTCATCATCACAATATATATGTTGTTGTTGTTGCATTCAGGAGACCATTTGCGAAGTTCAGTGACTATTTGCTGTCCTGGGGAGTAAATGTTGGGGTTAGGGGACTATAAAATGGGGAGTAATTGCAGTCTAGGGGAGAAGAAGCTGCAATTACTCCCCATTTCACTCCTTTTTTTTTTCTGAGAGTGTAGAGGGGCCCATCTTTGTGCGAATTCGCGGGTGAATGCTACTTTTCAAATGCGTACGTTGGGCTTTTCTACGTCTGTGTGATTTCTTTTCTTGCTTTTCTTTTCTGGCTATCGCTACTAGCGCATGCTCAGTAGAATATAATAGATTCGTTCGCCGTACGAAAGGTAAAGATACTACTGGTGAAATGAGCTGCAAGTTTTTAATACGGAACATTCTATTACGTATGTATTGGGCGAAACTGCAGTTTGTTTCTTTGTCCAGCCGTTACGCGGAAACAAGGCGTTTTATGTGCGTTCGAATAAACTGAAACCGAACTGAAATCGGTAAAGAAATATAAGAAACAATCATATATTGGATAGGTGTGTGTTCCAAAAAATGGTTATCGGTTTATCAAGTGAAGTGAACGCTGAATCGTTTGCAGTTTCAGCGGTTGATCCCCGCCTGACAGGTGGGCACAATCCAGAAGCTTATTCACTCCCTTCATGGTGTTATAAAGCGGAACGCGAATGAGAGAACTGCTTACAAAGGGAAGGGGCCACAAGGGCGGAGTTTGGGCCACAAAAAGAAATCAAATCGTGCGAAGCACTTTATTTGTTGGGAGAAAAAGAAACTTACCAACCCTCACGAGAAAACTTCATGTCTCTCCCCCCCACTACGCGAATACTCACCTCCACAAAAATCACAAAAGTATTATTAATGATGATAGCAATGTGGGGGAACTAAACATTACATGTACTGAGGTAAACAAACAAGGCTGACATGTCGAAGATTTCCCGCTCATGTTGAGGTCGAAATTATCCGCGATCGTACACTGTTAAAACAGAGGGGGGGGGGGGGGGGTGATGGCAGGATAGGCTCGCCGTTGTTGGCCACACAGAAGTGGGCGTCGTCACGACTATAGCCAAAAAAAGAAAAGGAAAACGCATAGCAAAACAAAACACAAAGGAAGGACGGACGGATGGAGGATAGAGGAGGTTGAAGGATGGGGATGCGGTGAGGTGCACGACATATACACATGCAATGGCATTATACACTGTTAAAACAGAACTTCACCACATAGCACGCTCCTAGCCAACCATCATTCCGAATGATATCATTCTGTGCAATGATTTGTTGAAAATGAGAGGAGGCGCCTATCTGGGACAGATTATCTTGTCCCAGATAGGCGCCTCCCCCCTGTTTTGAACAAATCATGACACACAATTTTATCATTCGGTATGATGGTTGGTTAGGAGCGTGCTATGTGGTGAAGTTCTGTTTTAACAGTGTATAAAGCCATTTCCTCGTACCCTGCGGCACGTGCAGCCTGTAGCCACCCAACACTCTTAAAAATGAACTTCACCGCATAGCACGCTCTTAGCCAACCATCATCTCGAATGATATCATTATCTGCTCTGATTTGTTGAAAACGGGAGGCGTACGCCTTTGTTGTGACACTTTCATAATTGTCACAAAAAAAGGCGTACGCCTCCCGTTTTCAACAAATCAGAGCAGATAATGATATCATTCGAGATTATGGCTGGCTAGGAGCGTGCTATGAGGTGAAGTTCATTTTTAAGAGTGAAGTGCAGGCAGCCTCACCTCACGTGTTTCAGTTTCTTTATTTGATGATATGAAACAAAAGAACATCATCAAATCCACATTCACAGAAATCACAGAACCATCGTCCCAAAAAGTGTCAGACTATCTCCAAAGAGATTCTTCGCAGGAAGAAACATGACACACCATTGATAACGCGCTATCTGCCTGTCTTCCACTGATTGTAACGCAATTTTAAGCGGCTCTTTCTCAAAGTGTCTCTCACGGTTCTTTTGTTAAACGCTAGTACTTTTAATGGCTAATCATTTGCCCTACACTCTCAGAAAAAAGGGTGGAGCAGTTAATACCTTTCAGGAGGTAATATTTGTTGCATATGTTGTGCCTAAAAGGTTGCAAAGTTCTACCTGCTATACCTCACTCTCTGCCACGAATGATAGGGTTACCACTTCTGATTCGGTGAGCGAGGGGGGCGTACGCCTTTTTGTAGCAATGTGAATATATGATAATTGGATTTACCACCCTTTTACACCCTTTATCAGACGCTATGTTGATCTAGGTGGTAACTACCGAAGTTACCACCTTTTCACACCCTTTTTTCTTAGAGTGTAGAAACTACATAAATGCCATTAATACTCCACACTTTTTTTTTCTTTTTCGTGAAGTCGCTGCCCTCCCAATGCCCATTTACGGCAATCCGGGTTTCCTACATATCCATGCCCTTATGAGGAGAACTACGCAGCGCAGGCGAGGTTCGATGTCGGTCAGAAGGCTGAGGGTGAGGGATTTATTTGCTCGGGTCTTCGCCGTGACGGGGCGACGAGGAACCATCTGCTCATTCCGCATGGTAAATATTGACTCGCTCGCTTCTTCCGTCTTCTCATGGCTTCACGGCTGACAAGACCGGAAGAAAAGCGTGACGTCACTTCCCTAAATTATACTTCAGTCCCCTCTTAAAGCGCTTGGTGACGACTTTTTGATATCCCAGGTTGCAAGTTTGCCGGTTTAGTTCGTTTAAGTCTGACCGGGAATGCCGAATAGTAAATAATACGGGATGTATATCGTAGGTACGTGAGGCTTCAGTCTATATCGCAAAAAGAAACGAAATGTTGAACATCTGGGTCTTTGATGTTTTCTCAAACCTGAACAAGTGCAGCCTACTGCACGAAAGTCTTGTTTTTGATTTGTATATAGTAAACAGTTGATGCTCTTAACCGTCTTTGTTATTTTGGTTCTGCATCGCCGGAAACTTGCACATTGGTTTTCTTGACGTTCTACGATTTTACTAAAATGACAGAGAGTTTTGTATTGTTGCGTGTGAGCTATATAGCCTTTTGAATACGTCGCACGCAAAGAACCTGCGGCCCTCATTCTCACTCCACAGTTGAGAGGTTTAGTATAACGTGGTCTCCCGCAAAACGCAAATGGTTACCGTACCATCTGTTATAAATCGGACGAGAACCGGCGGATTCTCTTAAAGACAACGCGACTGGTACTTCGATGCTCGGACAAGGAAAGCTGCTGACCGAGGCCGGCGCAAGCTACGTAAAGGGGTTTTGCGCACTGCACGCAAACTTTCCAAAGCGGGTTTGCGTTCGGCGCGTGCGCAGTGTGCAAGTGCTATTTCATTGCGCCAAGAGAGCTCCGATATTATACACTATATTTCTCTAATGCCAATAGTGAGCTAAGGTAGAGAAACGGGGAAGTTGGTAAGTCATACTTAAGGGTTTTTTGCAGCAGAGAGTCAAGGACAGAAGACGCAGCCTTGCTGTCTCTGTTTCTTCTGTCCTTGTCTCTCTGCTGCAAAAAAAAACCTTAAGTCAATAGTGACTTTTAATGCTTCGTACGCTATCGCCTTTGCATACGTAAGAGATGGCGTTGGTGATTCAGCGCACACGCAAAACATAGAGTTTTGCGCAGTGCGCAGAACCACCACGCTATCCCTTACGTACGCAAAGGCGATAGCCGTACGATGCACTAAAACGCAATAATGACACTTGCTTGAACGTAAATGCGTCAAAGGGACACTTCCCAACAACCCGAAAAAAATTAGGTGAACTTCCTACGGAACACAAACCACTCCCTCGATACCTAATACAGCCTTCGTGTTCATTTTGCGCGAGTAATTAGTTCGTTTTTGATGAAAATCCCAAACCAACACTAGAATGCGGAGAGAACTCGGGGACATACGTGAGTGATTGCAATGAGGTAGGACGAAGGTACACAGGGACGACCGCTTCTTTCAACCAGTTTAATACAAATGACGAAAAATTGTGAATTCTACAGTCTTATGTTGCAACCTGCGGGTTTAATCACAAGGGCTCTGGGAGGAGAGAAACGAGAACTCCCCACAGCGGCGATTTGTGCGGAGCAGGATACCGCGAAGTCACTCTGCGGCTCCCATCGGCTTTCGAGCAAAACAAAATGACGCTGGAGGTAGTATCCTGGCGAGTTCGGGTGGTCATTTCGTGGCAACGCGGCCCAGCGCTCGGAAATTGCTAGGTCGCGCTGGATCACGTGACCGTTGCCAACCTAACACGAGTGCCAGGAATCTAGCGGTTTTAGTCGCTTGGATCACGCTAGAGGCATGGCGGTCGTTCGTCTTCGGGTTCCGTCGTCTGCTAACCCATGTGAACTTCGACGTACGGGCCAATGAGAGCCCTCGGGATGCGGATGTGACGACGCCGGATATAGCTGAGCAATCCGCTGCCCGGTCGCTTCGAGATCGTGCGGAAAAAGTGCTAGCTGGCAAATTCCTGGCGCTCGGAAAGTGCCACGCGAAGATGCGAGATCTCGCAAAATTGTCGAGAACAGACGGGATCTGGCCAAAAAAGAAAGAAAAAAAAAAGGTTGCCACGAAATGACCACTCGAATTCGTCATCCGTTTCCGCCATGTGGCGTGGTCTGTTGCCGCGACCATTATGGAGTGCATTTCAACGGGATGGAAACGAATATGCTTCAGAACAGTCATCGGTAAGTTACTCACAAGATGTAACTAAGTTACAGTTACTCTTTTTGAAGTGTAACTACGTTACAGCTACAGTTACTGCATTACAGTAACTCAGTCACTTGACAGTTACCTTTTTATAAAAAGAAGCTAAATAAATGTAACCCAGAAACTTGTTTTAGCTTTTGTACTGTCCAAGCATAGTTATACCGTGTAATAAACAGGGAATTTCCTATGGGCCCCAACAGCGCTATGGGAGTTAGTCTAGGGCCATCCTGGCTGCGTATGAGAATTCCCGGTTGGGAAGAACGGCAGGGTATGTGAAGCCTTAACAAAATGACACAGGGGATTGGCACGTGGAAAATATTGCAATGCCTGAGTACACAGAGTACGTTACATATTAGTACATTACAGTTACACTTTACGGTTGCTTTAACAAAAATCGGTTTACAGTTAAAAGTTATTTTATCACCCTTCCACAAGCGGAATGGGGCAGTGTACCCCAATAACGGCGGAGAATGACCCACCACATCATCATCCCATTTATGTGTGTGTGTGTGCTTTTGTAGGAAGTACATTAGCGTTAGTACATTAAAGCTACATATTTTACAGTTGTTCTAACAAAAATCAATTATCATCTCTGTTCGTCTCTGGACATCATCCTTTTGCGTTTTCATCATCTCATCATCAGATTGAACTTTCTGTATTAAGTGTACTGGGGTAGCCAGTTTGACTTCGTCGAAACTTACATCCCCATTTTTTTCTTTACTCACATCACATCACATCACATCACATCTAACAAAAATCGATTTACAGTTGCAAGTTGCTTTTGTAGAAAGTACATTAGCTTTAGTAAATTACACATTAGTACATTACAGGTACATTTTACAGTTGCTTTAACAAAAATCTGCTTACAGTACATAGTTACTGCAAAAGGTAATTAGCTACAGTCACAAGTTGCTTGTAACATAGTTACTACCAAAGACTGCATTAGAAAAAGGCTGTTTTCTTCCAAAACACGGGCAGGACAAAATGTGCTGGAAAAAGCCGCCCGGTGACGCGCAGCCCAGCGTTGCTTTCGGAAACCTCTTACTTCACAGAGTCAGCCACGCCCACTTCGTTAGAGATCACTTTCAGCAAAACCTGCTCAGCTTTGGAGGGAGATATTCCGTACTCGCGTTCCTAATTACGTCCGAAAGGTTACAGAGACAGCACGACCTTTTCCGTGGGTCGTCTGCCTCTCAGAAGACTCACATAATATGCATCATGGAACTGCGTAATGGGCATCAGTGGCATGCACGGCCGACTGTGGATACATCAGTTGTTTGGTGGTGACATAGTTCGAAGGTCATGCCGAAGCCTGAGAGGTGCTGGGTTCGAATCCTCTCCCCGTCTGAGGTGTTTCCTGGACTTTCCGGTAAACTTTCTCGGCGGATGTGAACAAATCCCCTAGAGTCCTCGCAGTCCACACTCTTAAAAATGAACTTCACCGCATAGCACGCTCCTAGCCAACCATCATCTCGAATGATATCGTTATCAGCCCTGATTTGTTGAAAACGGGGGGCGTACGCCTTTTTTGTGACACTTATGCTGTTCATAATTGTCACAAAAAAGGCGTACGCCCCCCGTTTTCAACAAATCAGGGCTGATAACGATATCATTCGAGATGATGATTGGCTAATTTGTTGAAAACGGGGGGCGTACGCCTTTTTTGTGACACTTATGCTCATAATTGTCACAAAAAAGGCGTACGCCCCCCGTTTTCAACAAATCAGGGCTGATAACGATATCATTCGAGATGATGATTGGCTAGGAGCGTGTTATGCGGTGAAGTTCATTTTTAAGAGTGCATAGTTCATATCGTCCTCAAAACTGCGGCCAACCTCCCCGCGTATTTTACCTTTACATATTCCTCCCCCTGACGTCGACCCAGGATGGCCTCCCACTCCTTCCTGTTGTCCTCTCCATCTGTCCACGTCGGTAATAGCCACAGTTGCTTCGTGGTGCCAACACAGAATACGAAACAAACAAACGAACGTAACACATCAACTTGTTCATCCCGGTCCCGGTCCCTGCTCGTTGTAAACTTTACTGTAGTGACCCACTTCACTATTTGATATTTATAATCTTCAATAACTCTGCATTCTTAATTTCAATATTATTGAAAAATTAAAAATTGAATTAAATTAAAAATTAAATATAAGTTAAAATTAAAAATATATTTCAGTTTTTGATTTTAATCCGCTTAACCACTTTTTAGCATGCTGCAGTTTCATGTTTGGTTGTGTGACATGGAAAGAATCACGAACATGTGCTATTGTTTCACATATTAAATTTCTGCTTGTTTCAATAAGTATCGAAACCTTGAAGGTTTTCTCTGCTGCTGTTGTCTTTATCTGTGACAAAATCGTCGCAGAAAGATAAGAAATGTCGGTGTACAGGAGTACAGCAATAGACGAGTTCAGAAAATCCCAGTGCTCTTTGCGCACGCATTGCATCTTGGGCGCTTGCTATGAGCGGGGGAACGAAGAATAATCCTTCACATTTCGCTTTCGCCGACCTTGACACGTCGTGGACAATGGACCGGTAGGGGAGAAATCGGAACGGTTTGGAGGCCCACCCGTTTCTTTCGTATTAGTAAACTCCCACAGTTCAAAGGGACGCTAAGCACTCTGGGATTTTCTGAACTCGTCTATTGGCCGCCTCCTCTCGCGGTGTCAGGTGGAGTTAAAAAACGTCCACCGCTCACATCTCAAAGTGAAATTGGTCTGCCCTTTCGGCTGAAATTAACCAAAGCCGCGGGGAGTCGCAAAAATATAAATGGCGAAGTGAGAGAGAAGAGAGGTGGGAAAATACAGGAAAGCGCATGCGAGAAGGTATATTCAAAATTCTTTTTTCGTTTGGTGGAAATGGTCGGGTCCTCGAAGACGCGTGCGGTTTTTCATTTGGAAATTGGATTTTTTAGAGAGGCGGAAAATAATGACGAGAAGTAGCTTAAAAAAAAAAAAAAAACAGGTGAGTAGTTGTGACATTTGGTAGCAAAGGCGGGGGGGGGGGGGGGCATATCGCCGAAAGGAAAACAGCTCTGGAGATGCAGATGTTATTTACTAGTGGTTATTTGCGGAGTGTTGCAACAGGCCATTAATCACAAGCGGAATACAACGTCTGACTCCTTTTTCTTTTTTTGTCGTGCGTGAATAATTATAAATTGGCAGCAAATGTGAAGTAAACAGTCAATGTGGCTGAAAGAAATGAATCGATTACAAATATTAGAGAGTTTTAGTGTATCGTACGCTATCACTTTCACGTACGTAAGGGATAGCGTGGCGGTTCTGCGCAATACGCGAAGCTCTCTTTTTGTTTTGCGCGTGCGCAGAACCACCCATGCTATCCCTTACATACGCAAAGGCTATAGCGTACGATGCACTTAAACTCTCTATTGGCTCGTACTCGTCCATCAACTGGAAGAACAGGCGAAAAATCGTGAACGCTGTGCACATGCATGTTCTCGATAATGAATTCGCTGCGCACTTCACAGCCAACGCGATCTCTTTAGAATCGCGCACTAGCAAATTTTCTTTATGATACGGTGGGAGGGCAGTTCGTCATGTTTAGTTCGTCTCGGGTTGGAACGGATGCAAAACATATCACTCAAACTTAGCTCGATTCTAAAGCGCCTGTAGAGGAGACGGTGTCTGCCCATGAGTCCTGCTCGGCGATAATGGAATGTCCCGGAGGGTCGGATGTGCTGAGGAGCTCTCTCCACGTGGCCTCACTCCAGGACGTTGCCAATAGCAGAGGGGCTTCTGGTTGCACTGAGTGACTTCGTCGTTCTCCACGGGCTGCCACATCACTCCCCCTTCCCCCAGACGCGGAGCGGCGATAATTGTGGAACAGGACCCAGGATGAGATATGCCACCGAAGGCATACACAGCACCTATACTCGTTCGGCGACACGCCATAGCGTCGTAGTGCAGGAACGTAGCGGAAGAAGACCGTTGGCATGCAATGAGATTTTAGCAGAGACCTGCGGCGAAGTAGCGGCGGGCGCTGTCGAAGTCGATACCTGGGGCGCCGCAAGCGGATAGGTGAGGCTGTGTTAGCCGTGATGAGTGCCGAGACGCTGGCTGGAGATATCGCGCAGTCGCGTCAGCTGCTGCGACGTACCGGAACCGGTAAGCGAGAGTGAGGCTGTGATGTCGCGGCCGGCAGGAGAAGGGCGAAATGTTGCGGGGCAGATCTGGTCCATGAATATGACGCTGGCATTGCAGCGAAGCCGTTGCCTCACTAGCCCCTGGACGTTGTCCACAGAACTGAAGCTTTTTCAGGTGGCGCGTGTTCATAGCTGGGTGTTACCGTGCTTCGTCGTGGTGGTGGTGGTGATGGTGGTGATGGTGCTCACCGTGCGTACTCGGCCGACTTCACAGGAAACTGCCGCTCTTAAAAATGAGGGGGGGGGCAATGGCAGGATCGGCTCGCCGTTGTTGGCCGCACAGAAGTGGGCGCCGTCACCACTATAGCAAAAACAGAAAACAGAAAGAAAAAAAAAGAACTTCACCACATACCACGCTTCTAGCCAACCATCATCCCGCGTGACATCGTTCTTTCCCCTGATTTGCTGAAAACGAGGGGCGTACGCCATTTTTGTGGGGATTTCATAATTGCTACAAAAATGCCGTGCGCCCTTCACCAAGTATTCATCAAATCAAGGGGGGAGAACGTTGTCATTCGGGATGATGGTTGGCTAGCAGTGTGCTTTGCGGCGAAGCTCTGTTTTTAAACACACACACACACATCCCTAGGACGCCTGGCTAGTGCCACCAGCTCTCTAGCCAACAGGGGGGCTCTTCCTCGGCTCCCAGCTAGTCCACCTACGCCGCCGTGGCGGGAGTTCGTGCCCGCAACAACGCTTCACATCCCGGGTCTACGGAAGAAGAGCGAGTTCAGCCCCCTGGTGGCCAGGATGGCGGCTGAGAACCTGATAAGCGACGTTTATCACACACATACTCTGGTGTTCACGGATGGCTCCATTGACCACCGTTCCAAAAGCGCTACCAGCGCGTACTACATCCCGTCAATAAACAAGGCCTGGCAAGGGAAATCAGTTCGTTACCCAATCTCATCTACGACGGCCGAACTTCTGGCCTTGTTACACGCAGCTGCTGCGGTTCAAGTCACCGGAATAACTAAGGCCGTTTTGCTTACGGACTCCAGAAGTGCCCTCAACAACGCGATAAACCCCATGTGTGGTAGCATTCTAGCATTCTAGCCCGATGTATAAGGCGATCGTGTGCCCAGCATAGGCTAACCGGAGGTGAGCTTACGCTCCAATGGATCCCGTCTCATGTCGGCATCAGAGGCAACGACCGAGCGGACCAGCTAGCTTCCTCAGCACACAACAGCTGCAGCCCATCCTTAGCAGTCCCGGCCGACACTGACAGGCTCATGGTCGTCAAACAGTTAGTTGAGGTGCGTCATCCTGGCATACAGGACATCATGCAGAATAACCGACCCTCTCTTCCCACGAAAGATCTTCCCCGTGGTATGCAGACAATGCTCCATCGATTACGCACAGGATTCACGAACTCGCAACTGTTCAAGGTCGGCTCCAGGGAGGACTCCAGTTGCGGACACTGTAATCATCCGGAGACAATTGCGCATATCCTGACAGAATGCCGAGCATACCATACTATGCGGGAAACCCATCTTCCCCACGCCAGGCCCGGCATACTGACGGACGTCCTCTTCCCTGAAGGTTCTTGTGCGGAACGACTTACAAAAACTCGCGGCCTCGTGCGCTTTCTTCAAGAAACGGGCCTAGTGGAGAGACCACTCTAGTGCACCTCTCACCTACAGTGTGCTTCCGTCCCATCAGTATCGAGATCCTGCCTCTACATCACTTTGAAGTCCTCAACTCTCCCCTCCCACTTTCTTTTTTTTTTTTTTGGCTATAGTCGTGACGATGCCCACTTGAGTGCCGCCAACAGCGGCAAGCTACCTCGAACCCCCCCCCCCCCCTGTTTTTAGTGTGTGTGTGCCGACATTTGTCCTAAAGCGTCTAAGGAAAAACCAAGGAAAAACACCCAGACAGCACAGCCGGCGCAGGGATTTGAACCCAAAACGCAAAAAAAAACAGAAAAAAAAATCAAACGGCTTTCAATAAAAAATTACGAGCATTTCAAAAAGAGCGTCGAAAGAGCCAGAAAGCTACGTCATTTCAACGCACTTGTCATACACTCTAAAAACTGGACTCCACCGCATAGCACACTCTGCGCCAACCATTGCCACAAATGATAGGATTATCGCTTCTGATTCTAGGAGAGAGGGGGGGTACGCCTTTTTGTGTCAGTTATCCATATCATGTATCCAAATTGTCACAAAAAGGCGTACGACACCATCTCTCTTCGCTTCAGAAGTGATAATCCTATCATTCATGGCAATGTTGGCTCAGAGCGTGCTATGCGGTGAAGTTCAGTTTTTAGAGTGTAATGGTCCAAGATGAGCCTCCTTTGTCGTTTTATTTTTGTACTTCTTATTCTTTCTTTTTTTCTTTTTTTTGTAGCATCTGGTCAAGAACGTCCGTGTGTGCTGAAGTATGAGCAAGGCACATTAAAACAGCCACATTGGGCCGTTATGCGCGGTTTCAGCATTTTGCTCGTCAGGATTTAAGAACCCCCACCACATACACCCCACTCACTCGCCTTGATATAACACAACGCGGTATAACTCAGGGCGGAGACCGTGAGACCCAGGCAGCAGCCACACCTAAAAATTACCATTATCACCACAACCGCCACCAAGAGCGTGTTCTGAAGCCGGGCAAGGGTTGCCCTCTGGTGCCATCGGGGCTAAAAAATGAGTCTCCGATCGGGTTTCGGGGCTGCGCCTGTGTATGCATGCCTGGCAAGGGAGCGTTAATCACGGTAATAGCGGCACTAATCTCGGTCGGAGCTTGGTGTGGATGCATATTGCATAAGTTCGCTAAATTAGAACGTGAATACGGTTCGTAGCTGAACGCCAGGGATTTCATTTTTCCTCCAGCCTGTTCCTTAAATGTCATTAAGGGACAGGAAGAATGTAACTTTCCGCTTTGCAACTGAGCTGTCTATTTCTGCGCACTTGCCTTATACTGGACGTTTTGTACATTCTAAGTGAGTAGTGGTCGTTGCGTCGTGTAGTTAATGTTATGTAGACAATGTTAAACCATCCTTATTCCGTCTGGAATAAGAATGGTTTTCTGGAATAAGGACAAGGTGTCGAAATTTCTTGACAAAAATTACAGGACGATTACGATTGTGTAAAGCAAATTTCAGCGGTAGCTGTTGTGTGTGAATGTGGAAGCTTATATATAAGACACTGATTATGCACAACTACTTTAGAGTGACGAGTACTGCCTTGTGATCTGTGAAGTGGTGATGTGCAGAGCTGCACTCTTAGAAATGAACTTCACCGCATAGCACGCTCCTAGCCAACCATCATCTCGGATGATATCGTTATCTGCCCTGATTTGTTGAAAACGGGAGGCGTACGCCTTTTTTGTGACACCTATGCTGTCCATAATTGTCACAAAAAACGCGTTCGCCTCCCGTTTTCAACAAATCAGGGCAAATAACGATATCATTCTACACTCTTAAAAATGAACTTCACCGCATAGCACGCTCTTAGCCAACCATCATCTCAAATGATATCGTTATCTGCCCTCATTTGTTGAAAACATTGGGCGTACGCCTTTTTTGTGGCAATTATGAACAGCATAAGTGTCACAGAAAAGGCGTACGCCCCCATTTTCAACAAATCAGGGCAGATAACGATATCATTGGAGATCATGGTTGGCTAGGAGCGTGCTATGCGGTGAAGTTCATTTTTAAGAGCGTGGGATTAGCGGGACAAAAATATTACAAAAATCGTGACAAAAGCGGGACAGGAAACGGTGAAAAATCGGGGTACTTTCCTGAACAACGTACCCATCGCTGCGTATGTCAAGACTGCTAATATTAGCTTTAGATTATTTTAACTTGTTTTGCAAAACGGAAACCGACAGTCAACAGACGGAAGAAGAAGAAAGAAGGAGACCGAGGAGAAGAAAAGGGTTTTGTGATACAGCCACGGCGATTTCCCGTTACCTTCCCGTTAAAAGCTACCGCTGTAAAAGGATAAAAGTTGCACAGCTACATATGGCGTCCTCATAATACGTGGCGGTGAAGCTTCTTCAGAGATTGACGTGTGGCAATCATCCAAAAAGTCGGACAGTGGCAGGACTGGAACCGTGTACCTCTTAATTGCGGGACAAGTGCGCTAGTCAAACAACAACAACTTTATTTTCGGCCTTGGAGAGTGGGGAGTTTCATCGCAACAGGCGATACTCTACCCCAGTGCTTGGTGGAATGGGGGGAATAAAATAACGAGCCCCTTTACAATAACGATCGAAGTCCGATGGTGTCCAGAAATGTCAGAAGAGCTTTGAGCGCAGAGCGTTGCTGGGCTGGATTGGGCCAGGGACCAAGCAATTTCGGTAGGGAGAAAGGGCGAGAGTCCAGCTGACGAAGAGACTCGGAGAGTGTGATTCGGGAAGGTTCGTAGTGAGGGCAATGAAGAAGAATGTGCTCCAGATCCTCAAGAGCACCACAGTGGCAACAGGTGGGAGAATCAATTTGTCTCAAGCGGTAACGCCACTGAGCTGTAAAGGCGACATCGAGGCGCATGCTAGTCATTACGCTACACTGGCACTTTTTTGTATTCATTTCATTCACATTCATTCATTTTATATTCACATTCGTTCTCAGTCGTGCATCCAACACTCTTAAAAGGATGGTGGTGGTGGTGGTGATGGTGAAAGGGCTTGCCGTTGTCGGCCTCACGTATGTGGGCAACGTCACGACTGACGCCCTGGGGAAATGTGCGTCCTGGGCCGACTTCTAGGGGAACTGTGCCGACATATGTCTGAAAGCGTCTGAGGAAAACCCAGGAAAAACCCCAGACAGCACAGCCGGCACCGCCTCTTAAAAAGGAACTTCACCACATAGCACGCTTCCTAGCCAACCATCATCCCGAATGACATCGTTATCTTCCCTGATTTGATGAAAACGGGAGGCGTACGCCTTTTTTAGTGACAATTATGAACAGCATAAGTGTCACAAAATAGGCTCCGCCCCACGTTTTCAACAAATCAGGGACGAGAATGTTGTCATTCGGAATGATGGTTGGCTAGGAGCGTGCTATGTGGTGAAACTCATTTTTAAGAGTGAAACAAATAACCCGTACAGTTAAAGGAATACAGCAGGCATGGTGACTTTAAAAAAATCATCCCATCCTCTCCACATACACACACAGAGCTTACCTTTAGCGCACCCAACCGACAATCAAACAGGTGCATGATTCGATTCTTGCTTTCTGTCTTGCTTTTTCGACGACTGCCATATTTCAATCTTCTTTCATGTCTTGTAGCCACCTTGAGGTTTGTGTTGCGTTTGTACGTTTGTGTGTTCCAGCCTCAGAACAAGCTACTTCCCATAGAGGTTCTCGTTTGCAGCTCTATTTCACAATAGCAACATGAACTTGATGTGGAATTTTCTTTCCTCTTCTTCCACTCGGGCATCTCGCCTCACAGCGGAAGAGCGAATAGAAGAAAGAATGGATCAGAAGATGAAAAAAAAAAAAAATGAAGAAG